>NC_048413.1:8650552-8777705 GCF_013103735.1 Etheostoma cragini
CCAGTCAGCTGCCCTACACATTTTGAAAAACCTGACATTTTTACAGTGTGCTGTGATAATGTTGCAACAACCAGCCATAGTTCCTGTCCTTTCCACAACCTCGTCCATACTCCATCTTATTAGTACGTGCCATATCTAGCACTAGATGTAGACACATTCAATACACTATTATCATTGTGATGTAATGTGCACATACTACTTTTTTACAGAATCTAGCAATTTTGATTTGATTTCAAGCATATATAGTAGCATTATGGCTGCATGTGGGTACATTATTTGTTTAAATGTGCAGATTTTAATGTCCCCCTCCTTTTTAAATTTGTTTAGCCTGTTTTGTGTTACTTTGATGGTTGAGCTGTGCAGAATGACCTATGTGCAGAATTAGTTTTTGTTAGTGCTGAAGGAGGAACGTTTCACTGTGCTAACCTTTTATTTTTTTTATTGGGGGGCATTTTTGGCCTTTATTATTTCAGACAGCTGATGACATTAAAGGGGGGGGGGGTGACATGCAGCAATGGGGCTGCAGTTTGGAGTCTAACTCGTGATGCTGCGTTGAGAAGTAAACCTCGATATATGAGCGCCCGCTCTACCCAATGAGCTATCTCTCACCTTTTATATCTGAGAATAAGATGCATACCTAACAGCATGATTTTGTGACATGTCAACTAGTTTGGAAGCCAAATGAGTGATAACTTTTCAGTGAGCGACATAGTGTCCAAAGTAAGAAATGGACAAATGAAAAAAGTAGATTTTGATTAATTTTAAGAATTTTTAACAAGGTAATTAAACTTATTAAAATTAAACCCGTCAAAAACGGGTTTTGTCTAAAAACATTTCTGGGGGGGATTATGTAATTTACAGGAACAGTGGACATGAATAAAAAGAAAATCTCTGGAGTGGAAAGAATTTTCTTTCCGTTTCACTGATCTCAAATCATCACCCAGGGAATTAGCCACTTTTCCAGCTTGTTGCTTTGTTTTACAGAAAAATGTGTAATATAAACATCATATCATCAAACGGGTGATTTACAGCCAGTAGATGAAAGCGGGGTTGCTGTCTTTCATACAGTACAGCCATTCAGACTGTCTGTTCTCTCTGCTGCTTTGAGTAATTATCCTGACCTTAACCCCATCCTGCACAACCACAACCCTAAGTATAGTGTAAGTGTGGTTCTAAGATGGATAATTACAATACTTGTCCCTTTGTAATTATACGCACAACGACAAACGCTGTGATCCCGAGAACACCTTTTTATGGACTTGAACCCAGCACCCTTTCCTCCTCTGCCACAAGGAGCCCATGAAAATGAAGGATTTCATCTGAAAATGCTTTTGTCAAGAAAGTTCAAAGGTTGCACCAAATAATTCTGTCAGCAAAACAAAGCTGTATAAATTGCAGCCCCTTGCTGACTGAAAGCATCACTTGGTCCATATTTTTTTAACTATTATTTTGAAGTTGGCTACAAGCAGCGCAAGTAAAGCTACACCTTTGGGTGTCCCAGCTCCACTCAGTCTATTTCTGTATCTGAAGGAAAGGTGATGGGTTGGGGTGGGGGCAGGTTTGGGGCAAAGCAAACAGCAAGGGTCTCAACACTCAAAGTAAACATTACCCTATGTTTGAACTACACACCTTCGGCCTTACAGTTCTCCCACACACTCGTGCTCTACCCTATGAGTTTTATTCCTGCTAACACCCCCTCGAGCCAGCCCAGCTAAATACACTTCTTATCCCATGGCCTTCTCATAAATCAGGGAGGAAAAGCACCTCTGACAGGGTGTCACCTCCACGGCCAGCAGCCCTTAGCTGGCTGCTCTGACCTACATGTACTTGGAATAAATGGACTAATAGGTTTTCAGAGTAACTTTCCTAATAACCATCTCTGAGGACGTTACGATAATTTATCCAGCAACTTTAATATAATTATAATAAATCCCATTTACAGTATATGCCAACCTACACCTGCAACCCTCCTACCGCCCAAAAGTCTGCTTTGCTGAGTCAAGAGCATGTGACTATGCATTTAGGGATTCGGGAGTTTGACACGCAAGTTTAAAGTTTTATTAAGCATACAATAGAATAGCATGAAGTGAATTTCAGGGGAGAAAGAAAGAGAACATGCTTCATTGTTGTACGACTTGTTTTCATCCAACAGAATAATTGAACTCAGTGAATGTCAGTGGCTGTTAAAATTCTCAAGTGCATGAACCAGAGGAGCGCTGCAATAGCAATATTCAAAATGACACATACACCGGAGGAAACTGTTTAAACATTTGAGCATTGCCCAACTTCTCTTTCTTTTTTGGTTTTCTTGTTTTGACTTTGTTTATTCATCCTTGTCTCGAAGCGCCGGCTTCATCCTCCCCTGCCTTAACTTGTTCCCAACAACTGTGATTCCTCAACACAAAAGAATTAAAGAAACTCTCAATGAAAAACACAATCTTTTCATCATGGGCATGAGTCAATTACCAGAGCAGCATTACTGAGCATGCTGCATGTTTTCCTCTGGACTGAACATAAGGATATATTGATTCTGACATGTTTATTTCCACGGCAAAGACATGTTGGCTTTCCATCTAGATCATCCCATTTAGGTTTGTCGTTCATGTGTCTGTTGGAACTTTCCAGTGACTTTAATGGGAGGAATTTTCTAAACAATGCTTTGACAGACAGACTGTTGTAGTTTGTGGGCCGGGATCTCTTCATTTGTTTTCATTTTACTTTGTGAATCTCACACCAAAGGCAATGGGAATGTGGGTCTCATTGCCTTTGTGTCCCGGTTGATTTGCAGAGCTTGGTAAATGGGTTTCTCACTCTAGGCAAACAGAACTTATTTTTCACATGTTCGTGAAGTAACATGTTCACTGTTGGCGAAGTGTTAGCTTGTGCTGTAACTGTGCTATGCTACAGAAATTGAAAGTTAATATTTGCACAAAGATGTAGTGCAGATTTGCCAGCCTTTTATAGATTGGAGGGGGTTTTTGAGAATGGAGCAGCTTTTGCACAGTTGGTTAAATAACTTGTTTGGTTTTACCAAACAAAGAGGCTGTTTTGTTTGTTTTAAACCCTAAATGTATATCAAGCTGCTCTCTGTCATAATTTAAAACCCAACTGAAATTATTATCTATCATAAGATGGTAGTTGCATAACATTAGAGATACTTACAGCCCAATATCTGGTGCCACTTTTTGGCCCTCAACAATTGCCTGAAGTAATAAAAACATCAAACTGTTCTGGATGCAAAATTGACTTGATAAAAGATCCCAGTGTTTTGGCGGAAACAAATATATAATTGACAGTTTTTCCGCATTTTTATGCCTATTTGTGTTTTAATTCATCATTAACCTTTAAGCTGATGTACACTGTCAATCTTTGAATCGTACTTGCGTACTTGCGTTTGAGGTGTGTGTGTGTGTGTGTGTGTGTGTGTGTGTGTGTGTACCCTCAAGGTTAGTGAGAGGCGGCAACCTTGTAGAATGCAAAGATAAACTGATGCTCCAGAAGGGAACATTAATAACAAGATGAAAAGCGGGATTCTTTGAGTTTCTGTCATAATGGATATTAATTACAACAGAGACTTGGCACCAAGAAAGCTGACAATAAGACAGATTCTTTGTTGTGATTAATGCCTCTTCTATTAAACAACATTTCCTCACATTGCCTCTCTTGTTCTTATCCTTGAATCCAGTCTGTAAGAGAAAGGACCCGGGCTGCTCCTCCGGTGAATCCATATTGTTCTCAAATAATAAAAATCAATGTTGGGCTCAGGGAGCTCTTGCATCACTAAATGGCTTTGTGGAAACTTGGCAAGAGAGAAGCCACTGTCCCAGGTGCTATATTTCTTACACATTCTATTGCACAGAACTTTAAACACTATACAAACACATAAAACCTAACATATCTTCATTAGAATGATAGAAATGTACAAAACACCTCAGCTGGTGTTGCTTTATTTGGACAACTCATTCCTTATGCTCAAACATTTAATAATCTTTAGCAGAGCTAGCGTGGCTATCGGGCTGTCTACCACTTTGGTCCTGACTGAAATATGTAACTATTGGACGGATTAAGACATGATGGTCCCCAGAGGTTGAATCCTACCAATTTGACAATGGAATCCCTTGACTTTTCCTCTAGAGACACCAGTGAGTTGACATTTTTGGTTTTTAGTGAAATGTTCAAACTATTGGATAGATGAAATCCCGATACAGGTACATTAACAGAATGGTAAATAACCCACTTAGGTTGAATTGTCAGCACTTTGGTAGTTATATCCACGACGTTCCACTTCCGGGATTGGTCTTGTTCTGCTCAACATTATGTCCAGATGTCACTCTTTTGGTTGTGCGTTTTCAGATGTCCTGTTACCTTCTGCTTTCTTTGTGTTTTCATTTTAGACTCTGGTAGATTTATGTGGACTGGTTAACTGCTCCTCAGCTCTTTGCAGGGTAAATCCAGACAGCTAGCTAGACTATCTGTCCAATCTAAGTTTTCTGTTACACGACTAAAACAACCTTTGAACGTACACATGTTCCACCAAAACAAGTTCCCTCCCGAGGCTATTTAGCAGCGGCACCGTGGCTCTGCTCAGAGCTTGGCTCCGCCCAAGACGTGATTGCGATTTAAGCCCGAGCACATTTTTCTCCCATTCCAGAATGCTGTGTGGACTAGCCAGACCTTCCTCCCCAGTGGTGTGGAGGAAGGTCTGGCTAGTCCACACAGCATTCTGGGATGGGATGCAAGACTAGCACTTTTTTAATCCCATTTCATCAGAAATATTATTATACAGTAGTTGATATTTATTAATTACTTTTTCAAATGACCATTCTTATCTACAGTAGACATATGAATTGAATCACCCAGCATACTGTTGACTTAGGCTCTGTACCAGGGCTGAATTTTTGTTGTTTACCTTATTACAAATTTCAGAATGATTTTGAAGGAGGTTTTTTGACTTCTGGAATTTAACTTGGAAGTTACAGTTTAAATTCAGATGTCAATTATCATTGTGAGCATGTTTGGATTCTGAGTTTAGCTTTAAGCTCAATTACAGCTTCACATAGTGTGTAGGGGCAGAAACAATGCCGAAGCAAGTACGCGGACGCTAATGGCAATGCCTGGCCCAGCTGGCACAAACATGGCATGGTCAAGGAGGTGATGTAGAGCTCAAAAAGACAGACTTAGACTTAGGCTCAGTCTTCTTTTTATTAATCCTTTTGCGATGACTCCCACGAGGAAATTGAAAATTCCACCAGCAGTTTTTTGCAAGAAAAAAATACAATGCATACAATACAAAAGACAGTATAAAGACAACAAAATAACAGTAATAATAATAATAATGATAACAATAAGAACATTTGTCAAATAAAGAAAAAAAAGACCAGTGAGAGCTCACAGCATGGATGGATGGATGGATGGATAGATAGATAGATAGATAGATACACACATATATCACACATTCTGTACTTAAGAACGTACATTAAAATCACTCACAGAAATGCATTGACCATGATAAGGTAAGATACTATAGTAGACTGTGTGCAATGGTAATAGTATAAAAGTGAACAGTGCTGGGATTGAATCAGTAGATCATGATTAAATATTAACTATGACTTTTACATATAATTACCTATAAACTGACGGATTGAGTAAGAATAAGAACAATATGAAACAGGAAATAAGTTCTAAGATGTAAGATGTAGATGTTATGCCCACAGTCCAGATTATGTAGAAGTGATAATATAGCCAATAAGAAAGCTGTGCAGCGGACAAGTGATATGATGGTAGGGGCTGAGAAAGACAGGCTCATGCTGAAAAGTCAATCTCTCCCCTCCCCCCTTGTGTTGTATTGAAGGCTGGTTGGCCCTGGGAACAAAGGACCGCCTCAACCTGTCTGTTGAGCCTGACAATGACAGAAGTCTGCCACTGAACATGCTCCTCTGTTGAATGAACGTGCTGTGTAGTGGGTGGCGGTCATTGTCCAAGATCGCCAGCATCCTTCTCATTGTCCGTTTCTCTGCAGTTGCTGTGAGCGACTCCAGCTCATTGCCAACAATAGAGCCAGCTTTCTTTACCAGCTTGTTTGGTAGCCTAGCATTTCGCTTCTTAATGCTGCCTCCCCAGCACACCACAGAACAGAACGCTGGCAATGACTGGCTGGTAAAACCCCCAGAGGAGCTTACTGCAGACATTGAATGATCGCAGCCTCCTCAGGAAGTAGGAGCCGACTCTGCCGTTTGCGAACAGCGCATCCGTGTTGGCTGACCAGTCCAGTTTATTGTCCATGTGTACCCCCAGGTACTTATAGGTGCTAACCACCTCCACATTGACCCCTTCAATGGAGACTGGTGTCCTGTGTAGTTTAGATCTCTGAAATCCGACCGGGTAGCTTTGTTTACCTTCTCTCGCAAAACCAGTATTAACAAGCTGCTATTGTGATGTCTCCACTATGTTGGCATCAGGGTGTTCAAAATCTTTGTAATGGATATATTAGGTTCTAAATTGTGACAAAGATCTTGTGAAAAGTTTTGTGCGTTTTACACTATCACTTTCCTCCTTTCCACAGAGACTGCGTGCCCTCTAGGAATGGGGAGATATAGGCAATATGCTAAGCTCAGGGGTTTAGGTTGCAGGTCATTTCCCAGTGGGATCAGCTGGCTCCTGCAGAGGGCTTGTGATAAGAGTGGATATTGGAAGCTATGTAAACCTTGTTAAGCTGCCCTTCCCCTGCGCGCAGGGGGTAATCCTAAACACCTGGGCTAGTTAACTGGGATTTGGTGGGATTAGGGGCTCCATGAGGCAAACCTGATCATGCTTCTGGTTAAATCCATTTTCATTCTTATCTCATCACATTCTTTCTTTTATAACTCAAACTCAATCCAGCACAGCAACAGTTAACTTTTATACCTAGCTAATTGCCCAAGTATGTTATTCAGGGCTATGAAAACTTGTCAAGCATAACTGTGATTCATTACTCTGGGCGTGAAAAAGTTCATACTGTACATTACATTTTAAAAGCTCAAATGGGTTTGTTTTTTTATTCAGTTGAAGGTTGCTTGTTTTGTCATTTTATTAATTTGGGTTTTAGCCACATTAGCAGCATGGCTTTTTGGGATGGCCATGTTGGTTTGTTGTTCAGGTCCAGACTGAAATATCTCAAAAACTATTGGCTGGATTTTTGGGAATTTCATACAGATTCATGGTCCTCAGACGATGGCAGTCCCCTTACCTTTTCTTTCCCATCACCATGAGGATGAGATTTTTACTTTTCATTCCACCACGGTAATAAGATGGTAATAGTGGGTTAACAGTGTGATAATAAAGAGGTAATATATAGGTAATGACTTGTAATTAGCAAAGTAATAACTGGGTACTATGTCACAGTAATAAAATGTAATACTGGGGTAATAAGGTGATAAGACGGTAACAGATGTAATCCATGCGATTACTAAGGTAATAACTAGGAATGGTTTTGATGAGAACCATATGCATATCTGGGTAGTGGTAATATAGTTATATTAATATTGCAATAACATGATAATAATGGGGTAATAGATGTTGATGTTTTCACAGTATTATAGGCTGCTATCAGCGTAATTCCTTCCAAATTAGATAACACTTCTTGGAATTTAAATTTGACAAACCACATTTCATGGTAATTTTAGAATAACAGAGGTAAAGAAATTACCTAGAAACTACCAGAAGCATTTCTCTACACCTCAATATTACCATGTAAATAAATAGAAACAGACAGTTTTGCATTATGCACCACTGATTCCTGGTTATCACACAGAAAATACCAGATGTCTTTCCAGGTAAGGAGTCACAAGATTAAACATATACCTTTTAAGGTATTACCTTGAAACAAAAGGGAAATACTTGAAACATAAAGGGTGGATACATTTCAGCAATATAATATGGTTATTACTAATTTTAAATTAAAAATGTTATCTAATTTGGACGGTATTACGCAGATTGTAACCTATAATACTGTGAAAATATCAATGTACATTACCCCATTATTATTATGTTATTACAATATTTATTTAACTATATTACCACTACCCAGATAATCATATGGTTATCATAAACCCACTCCTAGTTATTGCATTGGTAATTGCATGTTATACATCTGTTACCTTCTTATCACCTTATTACCCCAGTATTACATTTTATTACTGTGATGTAGTAACTAGTTATTACTTTGGTAATTACAAGTTATTGTCTATATATTACCTCTTTATTATCACACTGTTACCCCACTATTACCATCTTATTACCGTGGTGGAATGTAAAGTGCTACCCAGTAGGGCAATCTTTCAATTCATCTAACACGTTTTGACCATATAAATGCAAAATGAATGCCATTGCTAAAAGCCACTGTACAAGACTTTGTTGTTTTTGTATTTTAACTGGGGACATTGCCCCAAGACTCTCTGTTTGTTTTCTTATGGCTGTTTTTGCAGAGACAAATGTCCAGTTGATCACTAAAAAACTGCTCCAGCATAATCAATAAGTGGGTGTGTTCATGATTTTGAAAGAAAAATGTTCTTGAAAATTGCACCAATGAACCAACTTTTATCCTCACAGTCATGAGAATATGATTTGTAGTAACTTTTAATGTGTTTTCATATTTGATCTTTCACTCTGAGTGGTCCGATGTAGCACAATCAATGACATGGAGTTTAACATTTGGAAAGTCCGTATTTTGTGGTGTACCTACAGTATGTCACCACCAACAACAGCATTTCTGCTTCATCAACTAATCAACCCATCCCTTTCCTCCTTTCTAGATGTGGACGAGTGTGCAGAGGCGCTTGACAACTGCAGCATCGACGCCATCTGCCAGAATACCCTGAAGTCATACAAATGTATCTGCAAGTCAGGCTATAAAGGGGATGGCAAACATTGTGAAGGTAAAAGTTTTAACAGATTAATACGCTCATTTTCAGCTGTAGCTGTAGGCAGAAACTTCTGCCCCCCTCTGTGGGTGCACAGCAAGGAGTTTTTACAGTACATTAAAGTAAAAGGAACATTTCTCATGTTGATTTGCCTTATCTTTCTTAAGGTAAGCCCCTGGGCCAGTGACAGGCTTGATAAAACCTTTTGTCTCACTCAACATAAGTCATTAGCTTTAAGACTCCCCTGAAGAAGGAGGAAAGGCGAGGGAGAGAGTGGAAGGGGAAAGCCAGGTGCAGAGTGCTCCTTTGTGACAAGATGAAATGAAGCAGTAAATTCCCTACACATGTTGGAGGAGAGAATTAAGATAGTGGCTGAAACGGCAGTCAGAGGCCCTGCCAAGCAGTCAAGGATATTTCCACAGCCAGGGGCAGGCCTCGTAGACTGTCAGACACAAGTCTGTTTTTCTAGACTTTTTCAATGTGCCTCAGGATCATTATATTCCACAACTTTTATTAGTATTATTACAAAACCATATTTCAAAATGCCATTTCTTTCCTTACTACTATTATTCTTTCATGTACTAGACCGAGTGTTTTTCATGGCCTCTTGCCTATAGGTCATAAAAGTTTACTTTATTGAATCTATTGTAAAGTATGTGCAAGGTTGGGTTTCCATTGAACTGTAGGTTAGCGGATGACTCCTCAAGGCCGATATACTTTCATTCAAAATTCAAAAGCAACATTCATAAAAATAAGAAAAAATTCAAAGCGTTTCTGTACCCGGTGGGAAGATTTAAGAAGCGTGCTTTGTGACCGCCTGTTGCTGCACCTAACTAAAAAATAAAATGAAAGCATTCTCATGTTTTCATGCTGGTTGGCTTAATCCTCATTACCACTTCCAGCCAGCTTGTCTAGTAGTCTATGGTTCACGTTTGAGTTTTTAGGTTTTAGTGATCTGAGGGCTTGGTTCAACGTAACCTGTAGCAACATCTGAGATTTTCTGAGTCCATATGAGTGGACTTTTTAATCTCCCAGGTTCACTCCTGATTTTCCAACACTTTTAAGGGATACATTAACAATCTTTCAAGTTGGTCTTATAATAGTCAGGTGTCTATTTGAAATTTGATGCAGGTTTTTGCTTATTGTAAAAAGATCACTTCCTTTCATGCTTTCAGTGAAACTGGGGACAGAATCCTAAATCTTGGGTTTGTGCAATAAATCTATTCCAAAGTTTAAAGCTACTAGAAGGCTTCAGCAGTCTGATTTAGTCACACTTTGTGGGTATCTTCCAAAGTGTTAGGACAAAATTCCCTCTTGAGGTTCCGTGGATGGTGTTTTAGAGGGATATTAACTTAAATAAGGAATTCTGTTTGAGGTCTCTGTAGTTTTTCTGAGGCATGAACTCAAAAATGACCACCTGAAGCACAAACAGGAGTTTTGAAAAGAATCAGTTTCACACTCAATAATTTTAATGACTTAATAAATTAGATGTATTAGTTGAATATAACATCACAATATTTCCTATCTTGTTATGCATGCCAATCTAAAATCTGCTATATCTTATTTAACTGTATACAAATCTTGTCAGTAAACCCAACTAAAACTGGTATTCTTCTTATTATATCCATGACATTTCAGCCTCAGAATTAAATCCATGATTTTTCCCGTTTATATCAAACACAAACCGACATCTTGTAGATGTAAAAGGGAGAAAAGCTTGGAGTTGACTTAGGCGGATGTGACAAGCTATTGAGAAAAATCCCTTTTGTGTAAACATGTGGTGGGTATTTCAGGTTTAGAAAGAAGTAGAAAAGTGATGGTTGATTGTGTGCTGTGATCGCGGAATGGCAGAGATGTGTGGGAAGTGGAGAAGCAGGGAGCAGGACAGTCTGTGGAGCAGGAGAGTGTTTCTTTGTCTCAGTCCATCTGCTGTCAAGTCCAATTAAGCCCAAAGTGAGACAGCCTCAAGGAGAGGAGCTGAACGACCGGGATCATCGGCCCTAAATGGGCCAGTAAGTGCTGAGTGGAAGTGCGCTGTATTCTCAATCCACCTTGTCTGGCTGTCCTCAGTACGGGCCCCTCAACCATCATCATAACCACAACAGACAACTCCTCTCGGGCTGTCATGCCAATCTGCAGTCTCTCTTTATCTTCCGGCCTCTGCTTTCTTTCTAATGTGTCCCTGTTCTTCACTTTTAGCTACTCGGACTGATGAACTTTAGAGTTGGATTGATTTATCGGACTCTTGGTCAAAAATCAGCTTTTATTAAGTATTGGCTATCAGTCAGCCTGTAATGTCAGTAATATCAGTACTAATGTAATGGAAATAACGTTCTGACACACTGTACATTCACATGAAATGACATTTTTCAACTGTATTTCCTTTTTGTTTGTGTTCTCTATACGTACAATGGACATTTTTGTACTTACAAACAGCAGCAAATTGTCACAACTGACATCATTCTCTGGGTCTCAGGAGAAAACTGTTAGTTCCCATACTGCCCAAATTGCTGTTTCAGAGTGTTTTTACAATCTGCCAACAATAACATTCCAAAGAGAAAAAGCAATGTCTTGGCTGGACCATTCTGTAAAATATGAAATATGGCATAACATTTTGGCTATCCCTGGCCTATTAGGCTTTAAAAACAAAACAATTTTAGTGAAGCTCTGGCATGTACCCAAGTTACATCAGTAACAGGTGAACCAGCTAATTAGCACAGCTGTTGCCTTGTCCCTGTTTACCTCATAAGTAAGACCTCTTTTGAAAGTAGAGATGGAACAAAACAGATCATTTTATTTCTCTGTAGTGTACCAAACGGCCTAACTGCTCTCACAGATTTCAAAAGGAATATTTTTTTGACATCTTGGGAAACATGCTTATTTGCTTTCTTGCTGAGATTTAAAAAGCATATCAAGTCTCTTTGAGATATAACATGTTAATTAGCAAGCTTTAGAGGTTGTGGTAAATGGAATTTGTTATCTTTGGACTGAGCCTAGCTGTTTCCAATCATTATTCTAAGCTAAGCGAAGTGACTAAAACTTCAAAGTCAATGGAATAGATGAGAGGTATTGATCTGATCCTCTCATCTAACTCCCTGCTGGAAAGGGAATATTCCCAAAATGAAAAACTGTTCCTTTTAAGGTTGTTCCTACATCCATCTCCTAACTGAATCTTGATTACTTCTAGTTTTGAAGGACCTGCTGTCACATCCTTTGGTATCTTCTCTTTGCAGATGTTGACGAGTGTGCAACTGAATACAACGGTGGCTGCGTCCATGAGTGCATCAACATCCCAGGAAATTACAGGTGCACATGCTATGATGGCTTCCGCTTGGCACATGATGGACACAATTGTCTAGGTGAGTGTGTGGTGTGTGATGTGGGGGAGTGGGTGTGCAATTACCTCACAATGTATGTGTGTGTTTGTGTGAGTGCTAAACTGACTTTATTTCCCTACAGTAAATCTTCTGCAGATGACTTAATTATGCAGGAACATTTTATAGAAGGGGCTTTTGTCAGGAGATCCCATACATTATACTGCATGTGTCATGTTACAAACTCAGCCTGACATTACCCATGTGGCTGCATAAATTCTTCTCTCTGCATCTCTAATGTCACATCATGAATGCTAATATATGTTTCAGGGCTGAATTGAGCTCTTATTAGACTGCTCCATCAGATATGAGCCATTTCCTCTTTTTACATTGCAGGTTGTCTCCAAATGTGTTTTCACAAAAGTGAAAAAAGAGACCTTTCATTAATAAGTCTGACGAAAAAGGGGTGAATTTACAAAGATCTCAACCCTGAGCTGAGAGCTCTGAGTGATCCGGCAGCCAACCGTACTTTCCCATGGTTTAATATTTCAACAGTGTGCCATTCATATTAACCTCACAGAGAACATATTACACTTTAGAAGGTTATGAAATGAAGGGGAAGAAAACACTGATCTTCCTGATGTTGGGAGCTGCTAAATATAGACATCATCCCCTTCAATCTGTCCTTCTGGTTTGCTCCTTCTCCCCCATTCACCCAACCTACATTCCTTTGTTTTGTTTTGATACCTCCAAGTCTCAGACCCTGGTGCTCCTCAGAAATCATCTCCCTCTTGGTAACAAACTCAGCGTGATGCATTTCACGTGTTATTTAAAGCTGACTAACCCTTTGTAGCGGCTGTGAGCTTGTTTTACAGAATAAAGTAAAGGGTGTCTTGCTACAGAGGATTTCACATTCAGGTGAAGTGATGACAGAAAACCTTATCAGTACTTAACAGTGATTCAATGCCAAGACGCTTTTACATGTGGGCACACGAGGCAACACACTCGTATCAATTTACTTGATGAAGTGCATGCAATGCTGGGATTAAGGTGGAATGGAAAACACTAGCATCTTTAGATCGATAATAAACCTGCCCTGACTTGTCAATGCTCTCTCGTCTCAAATTCTCACTTTCTCTCAATCTTACTGTATTCTTCCCTCAGTCGCTGCCTCTTCCTCGCTCATGCACTTGTATCCACAGTGTAAAGCAGGGCTATTTTCCAAGCCATTTAGCAACGGCGTTCAGTTGTGCTTGGATCATTTGCTGTGCTGTGGATCAGCTCCTGCCTTGCGTGCAGGTGTGTAATTGCAATAAATGGTTGTGTGGTTGCTGCTGTTGCATCAAACGGAGTTGCATCCATCGATCCCTTTGATAAAATTTGTCATAGTGAAATGCACACGATCAAACACGGAGAGAGCTTTTCACTTTTTTTTCTTCTTGTGCCATGTCTTATTTTTCCCAGCAAATGACCTGTTTGTAAGACTTCTTGGTTTTGATCTGACTCAGAAATTCTCTCTTTTTCCTTAAAGGATATTGATCAAATTATTTTTAGAATAAAAATAACATTTACTCATGTAACCATAGCATACAGTTTATAAATGTCCACAGAATGGTGTAGCTGTCAAGGACAAATCCAACTCTTGCCTTGAGACCTGGAAGGACACTAAAGACTTCTTTTCTCGAGAATTTAACTCATTCTAATGCCTCTGCTCTGCTCTGCTAAGGAAATAATCCTCAGCACAAACACAAGAGAGGAGAGGAAGAGGAATAGCCAAGGTTTCATGTTAAGGCCCCAGCTTCCTCTTCCAGGTTTAAGCTCCTTTTTGGCCCCTGAGAAAAGATTAGTCCTCTTGGCCCTGGAGTAGAGAGCCTAAGCAGCTGGTTCCCAGACGAGGTCAGACCCTCAGAGCCCTTAGAGGCCAGATGTGCCCGAGGCTGCACAGGAGGAGACATTCACCTGATTATCAAAAGTTCACACTGAGTTTAGAGTCTTCTCTTTGTATTTACTCTATGTTATTTTTGTCTGCTTTTCATGGTTACAGTACTGTTTAAACTCTCAGTTTTGTGTGTGTGTGTGTGTCTGAGCGTAGGGACAAGCAAGTTAGGCCATTGCATGCTCATCCCTGTCGATGTCTTCATTGATTACTAGCTGCCGCACGTGCCACATGGCTCCTTTTGTAATTGAATTCGTTGGCAGCACACTGACGTTGGGCGGTGGCAGAAGGCGGTGGAGCGTGAAGCAGAACGCTGCCTTGTGCGCCCTGCCGGGACGCTCTGGTTTCTGAGGTGTCCTCTGACTGCCCTAAACCACACAAAGATGTCAGGGAGTCAGCAAGGTGGAAGCAATGCAATATCACAGCACACTGCTCCTGTCTGTGCGGAGTGAGATGTCACTCACTGTATAATTTACCACACAGGGAGCTATTGTACCCTCTCAGAACACACACTGAAGAGAAGAAGCGAAGCATATAAGAACTTGATTATGTCTTTTATAACTGTTATGATTATTATCTCGCAGAGGTAAGGGAGGGAAGGTATTTAATCACCAAACCTCTTTCATGGCAAGGCTGTAAAGGATTTTCAGTCTTAGGAAAAACAGAGGAATCAATGTCAATTTAATCCAAAACAGACATCCTCTTTAGAATGAAAACCAGGTGCAAGGAGGCTATTAGTTCCCCACTGTAGCACCACCGTCCCCACATTAACGACCTGTGTGTTTTGGTTGAGGTCCTACAAAAACCCAAATACCCTCTTATCATTGCTAGTTAAACTCTCTTAAATTGTTTAATAATGTAAGCATCTGAACAAATACTCCCTTTCTTTACAACCACAAATCACAACATTTTACCTCCATCTGGAAATAAAAGACAGAAGATATTTCTTATGCTCCTGTGAAGTGGATAGGCAGATAAAGAGTTTTCTAGATCGGTCATGTTTTATTTTTTCCTACAAATGACTTGTATGCAAGAGGGCAACACATCTTGGTTGAATAAAATGGAAATGCCACAATCACATGCAGTGACTCGCTGGTAGGAACAAAAGCTGACTTGAACACACACACACACACACACACACACACACACACACACACACACACACACACACACACACACACACACACACACACACATCTTACCAGGCTATGTTCCTTTGATTTCTATTGACCAACATTTGGTTTGTATTGATTCAGCAGCGCTCAATGCCCTTTGCAATCTATAGGGAAATGAATGCCCTTTTACTTTTACCTTCCCCAAAGACTCAACATGATCTATAACACAAAAGCAATGTCATTCCAGCTTTGAAATGGGGGTCTGAAGACCATCTTTGGAGTAGCAACCAAGAAAATGTCACCTCAGTCAACACTGTTTGGGGTTTTTCTAATGGCTGTACTTGCATCGTGACATCGTTTTTGTTGTTGTTTTTTAAGAACGTCCCTCAGAATCTCTTTGATCAAAAAGCTTCATCTGTGATGTACCACAAAGTCGCTTGAGTCATCACCTGGCTGAGCCTGTATCCCTGCTCTTGTAATCCTTTGGGATCATGTTGCAAGGTTGGCTAATTAAACAGGAGGTTTTAGAATGATGTATTATTGACCAGGTCCTGATGGGAAAAACTAGTCATCAAAGAGCGTCATGCTGATTTGCTCCACAGCCTTTGCCAAGAAAATGCATTCCTTTTAACTGCATTGGCCACTCTTCCAAGGCAGTGATGATAACATCCACACCCTTCACTTGTGCAAAATGATTTGATTGTAGCCTGAAAGACCACTAAGTTTAACTCCTGAATTTAGGAAAATTATGATCTGGTTCCTTCATACATAAAGGAGTCAATGAGAGTACAGAAGCTTAGCACTAACCCTCCTCACTGCTGCAGATGCAAATACCCTGCTGTCTCACCAGTTAGAAGTCCTTTTGCTTTTGTTGTGACATGCAAGGATCGAGTTCGGACACGAGAGTCTCTCCACAATTCAGAGGAAAGGAGCAGGAGTGATAAAGGACAGATTTGAGATTGGTGCATTAGCTGGCTCCTAAAGGGTATATCAACACATGTACGTACACTCTCTCTCTCTCTCTCTCTCTCTCTGTATTGTTCATTCCCATCCACCATGAAATGAACAATTCCAGCTGAGCCCACTGGCAGGGCTTTGGGGGAAACTCAAGCCTGAGATTGGGCTTAGGGATGTAGCAGACTGGGAGCAGTCAGACGTCAGCGCAAGGCCTCTTGTCTTTTAGGCATAGGGCTGTCCATCCAAACACTTATCCTGGGGTTTTGTTTTTAAAATACTTCCAGACTTGTTTTGGAGGAACAGAGATACGCCATTCACCATATTAGCTCATAATTATTAATTTAGGAAAGAACTCAGCAAGAGACGGTAAGCAGGTGCTTATTTACCGAAATGGTTACCCGGAGACAGGCCCCAAAGTCGAAAAGTTTGAGTTTAATATAAGCTGCATTAGTTTTGTTTATGTAATAGCATAAAAATCATCTCTACCTGCTGATCTAAGAATAAACCGCTACAGGAAACAGAAATGATTGTATTCATGTTTGCTTAGCAGATGTGAGTCAGTTAGCTGTATTAGACACAGGAAGACAGGAAGTGCGGGAACTAATAAATTGTTCAAAGCTAAATACTGTAAGTGTCTCAATGCATCAACTTCCAGTTTGAAATAGTCACCAACGCTTCTTTGATTGAAGAGAGCGTGTGTTCTGCAGATGAAAAATCTGGACTTCCTGCAACACATCAATTTATACAACCTCAGCTGACGCGTGTCAGACGGAGGCTGGGTGTTTGTTAACACAAAGCCAGTTTCAGCGTCTGTGAACTCCGTTGTCTCTCAGGCCGGGTTCTAACCTTGCGCCTCGGTCACTGTTCATTCAAGTGGGTGAAGAAATGCGCCATGTCACTGAACTCCAGAAGCAGCAGAGAAAAAGAGGAAATCCTGTAAATCCTTTTTAAACTAAGAAAGGATCTTGTTTTAATTGGAGCTGGCTGTGTATGTGCCACTCCTTCCTCACTGACGCTCAGTCAAGCCAAGCTGTTTTGCTGCCTGTCGCCGCACATGGCTCCGATTTGCTGCCTTATTAAAGAATGTGCGCCTCTTCAACTCCTGTAAACCGAATGTCCAAAGAGGCCAGTGTCCATCCACTCACCTCCTTGTATCTGGTCTGTTTAGACCACAGAGACAGTTTTGTCTGATCCGGACAGAAGCCCAGTAGTAGGATGGATGCATGGACAGCTTTTATGACAGGCAGCGGTAGTTTTTTGCTCACCCCCGCAGGCAAAAAAAAAACCTTTGGGTCAGCAATAAATGCCCCGAAAGTTGCTGAATCTTACAAAAAGGTGAGCAAAAGAGTTGAGTGTTTCTCCAAAATAAGGGTTCAGGAGTTTCTGTAAGGCAACCGCCATGTTTACATGGCTCTAAAGCTCTGCGCAAGGCCAAATGTTATATATACAGCCAAGGCTATCTGAGAAACCAGCGGACATGGCCTCCGCAAACACAACCAATCTCTTAATCTCTCTCCGTTTGAACCTTCCTTTGCTTTAAGTCTCCTCGAGTAATGCAGGGATAGAGCAGACGAGTCTCATTTTTCAGACGTAAGGCACCCCTTTTAACTTGATTAAGACAGTTTTTTTCCCCCATTCTCTCAAGAGAATTAAACAAAAAATGTTTTTAAGTCCAAATGACATGAACACTTCTCCTGGCCATGCCAGAACCCCTTTCCTCTTGGAAATATTTGCTTTGGACGCCAGCCTTGCCCAGCACACAACACAGGCAATTATGGGAGCTATTTAAACAGGAGAGATCTACTGACAGGGGACGCCTCATTTGGAGGGATGAAGGAATCAGGAAATTAAACCTTCATTGATGCGCCGAGGGTATGGAAAGAGAATTCCCCCAGGCCCTCTAAGGCTGGTTGCATTTCTCATAGGCGTTTTGTGCATGCGTCGAGGACTGATGTATTTCAGTTGCCTTTACATATTTGAATTTTTGGGGTAAGTGTATGTTTGTGTGCTTGAACGAGAGATGGAAAGAGACTTTATATGTGTGAGGATGTTTTCCCGTATAAATTATGGAGTTTGGGTTTTTGATGCCTGCTAACAGTTTATCTGTAAAGGTGCAGCTGTAGGTGGTTGGCAGCTTCCACCAGCTCAAAGGTCTTCTCTTTGCTGCTGCCACTTTCATGATGGGACCAAGTGGTCAAAACCAAGGCAGCCACACAGTTGAATGAAAGCCTGCCCAGCTATTTCTGAACTGTCCTCCTTTTACTCAGATTTAAAGTCTAAATGTTAACTTTACTGAGCAGGGTTTTTTTTCTGAGTGCACTGCTTCACCTGGCTACAGTGTAATGCGTTTCCCAATGACCTCAACTGACATGACTCATGAGGAACGAGACAGTTTTGCTGATGGAAAGTAAGAGCAGGACAGCGAACTTGGCAAGCCGACGAGGGTCATGAGTGCTACCTGCCACTGTACCATTTATCAACACCAGAGTTTTCTGTCCGCCAGGTGCCACTTTGTGAGCACAGTCTTCTTTGTAGAAAAAGAAGAAAGAAGAAGACAGAGTGAATTTTAATTTCTTACTCTGCCGGGCTGAGAATTCCCCAGAAAGGAAACTTAATCTCGAGGCCTTCTCAGACTGGACAAATAGACAGTAAATTAGTTTCGCATGACGGTTTTATTAAAAAAAAGCCTTGTGTATACAGCAGATTATTGATGCATCGAGCAGAGGGATGGATAAGGTTCCAGTGTGGTCGGTAGTGAGGGACAGAGCCCAGGTCTCACGGGGAACAGTCACCTCCACAGCCTCAGTACAGTCACGCACAGGGGACGCCGGGGCAGCGAAGCTCCGAAGCATGCCAGACAAACAAGAGCAGCAAAAAGTCACATTGTGCAAAAACTTTTTTGTGAAAAATGAACAAGATATATTAAAAGATTCATAGATGTTCCACTGCTCATTTGTTTCTTTTGTCAAATCGCTCGATGAAAAAAACAGCTTTGTGCCATTTGGAGAGAACAGCTGAAAGGGTGGAAATGAAGTCAGCTCCTCTCATTTGTGGTCAGTTTCTTTTTTTTGCCTCGTGGCAGGACGAGGCCTCACTGACACCTTTTTAAATGCTCTGCCTTTGTATGCACTTGAGGTGGATTTCAGTGGTGGAATGTAACAAAGTACAAATACTTTGTTACTGAAAAGTACATTTTTCACGTACAGTATCTATACTCACCTTATGTAGAATCAATAGTGAATGCTTTTGACTTTTACTTTGTTACATTTGGCAGTAATTATCAACACTTTATACTCCACTACATTTTTACAATGTCCCGTTACATTTTTGCTGAAACATCTTCCTGCCGGCACGTATGGCACAAGCCGGCCCGAAGTGGGAGTGGGTGAGCAGGTCAGCAAGTGACGGTGATCGCCGTAGATCTCCCCAGGGTAGTGGAGCTGCCGAACCCGCTGGCGGTGCCCTGACTGCTGCTGCTAGGCGGAGATGAGAGTTCAGCTGCTCCGAGGCTTTACGGATGGTTTACAGCCTGGTTGTCATTTCCTGAATGTTCGTCTAGAAAAGCCACTCCGTAAAGAGAGGGTGGTTCATTACATGGAGGACAGACTAGAGTTTAGTTTTTGGTTTATTTTTCAGCCATAATATATAGATATTGTGAGAATAAATTGTAATTACTTTGAAAGTGAATTTAAAATTAGTTACTTTTTACATTTACTTAAGTAGGGTTGTCATTGTGGGACTTTTATTTTTAAGTAAATATGTCTCTGGTTATTTGTACTTTTACTTAAGTACTGGGATTCAGTACTTCCTCCACCACTGCTGGATTCACATGCTTGCTTGTTAACCCACTGCTCCTCCCCCCTTGTCTCATACTCTCTCCTCTTTCCATCTTTACTTTTCCTTTCCCTCCTCCTCACTGCCCCCCCCGCCTCCCCCTTCACCTCCTTCCTCTCTCTCCCTGCATTCCTCCCGTCATGGGGCTGACAGACACTCGTCATCAGCAGGTACTCTGGCCCAGGTGGATCAGGTTTCCCCCTTGCCAGGAGATTGTGCTGCATGTGCATTTTTATGGCTTAGTGCTGCACAGTTGGAGGTTTTCAGTGCAGCTCTGTGTGCTGCCATGTCAGATAACCATTAAGACAGACATGGCCTCCTCACACAGCTTAAGTAAAGCTCCCTCTGGCTTTTCATAATATCCAAACACTTTTTTTTTGTGTCTTGTGTTTTTACTTTTGTATGACATTTGCACTCAAAGCACATCCTTTGTGCTTGTTTTGCCTATTTAATTATTGAAGGTTGTCATTTCTAAAACATTTTCAAATGAGAAATACATTTTAAAATCTTTAATTTATATCATTGGACCTGAAATGTTTTCAGTCAAATAGTAGAAGAGCTTTTTTTTTCAAAAAGCAGGTTTTGGGAATTTTATTATCATATTTTGGGTGGACTAAGTTCATTTACCAAAATACTGTACTTGAGTACACATTTGAGGTACCTATTTCCATTTCAATATACCATGCATACACTTCTAAACCTTTACATTTTCAGCCAAAAAGATGTACTTTTTTGCTCCACTAAATTTTACATATATTGAACTTATAACTTAAACCATGATGCACTTTTATATATTAAGCAATCCAACATTATAAAAAGAAGTTAAAACCTGCTCCACCTTAACTAACTACAATGTGAAACTTCTGCTTACATGCTTACTGCTTAATTCACCGCTGATAATAAATCAATAATATGAGATATAATCGTGTGATACTCACTCAATGTGAGTACTTTTGATACAAAATACTGCCGTAAAATACAAAACATTTATGCTCTTTCAGAAGTACTGTCGGTTCAATCACGTTTGCTCTAACAACAGTATAGTTCTAAATGGATACTATATGTCTGTGTGTTCCTACTACCTCTGTTTGATTTACAGCTAATTGTCCAATAAACAGGTCACGTTTTGATTGCAGATAACCTTTACACAAACAGTAATCAGTGTAGTATTTGTTCTGTCTTGAAGTGATCTCATTAATTTTGTTTTGTGCGTCTGTCTCCTGGCAGATGTGGATGAGTGCTCAGAAGGCAACGGCGGATGCCAGCAGATTTGTGTCAACATGATGGGCAGCTATGAGTGCCGCTGCAGAGAAGGATTCCTCCTGAGTGACAACCAGCATACCTGTATCCAAAGGCCTAAAGGTTAATCACACACACACACACACACACACACACACACACACACACACACCTCAAAGCAAGTATGCAAGTATGATTCAAAGATTGACATTGATGATTTGTGGAAAACAGCAGGATATCTTGGTGCATTTGACTCAAGGTTGGATATTGCTTTATGTGGTGAAAGCTCAATATTTAATGCAACATTTGGATGATGATGACGATGATGCAGTTCAATCTTCATGCAAATGTTCAGGTCCATGCATTTTTGAGTAATGTGATGAGTTGTGCCCTAACAGGCCTAAATGAAAGGTGAGCAAAGGTAGGTGTCTCCAGTCTGAGGGGGGGAAAAAAGAAGACAAACAGGGATAAATCTCTTTTTGTTTTCCTCCCACTCTTTCAAATTGGACCAATCTAGTGCTTGGCAGCATTTGAAGCTATCGGTGGTATGAGAGTGGCCTTCGGGGAACTGCAAGCAAAGAAAACAATTAAAGGTGTAGCTTGGGGCAGACACACCTCTTGTTTATAGAGCATTCCTGTGGGATGGAGACGTGACAGAGAAGATACAGAGCCAACCTGCTATGAGGCTTACTCATCTGACGCAGGAGCACCGCCAACATGCATACTGTACATTTATAACGTCATCGTATTCAAAGCAACGTGAGCTGTCAGGCACATATCTCTAATATGCATATTGTTTTGTTGCCGACAGCGTAGAATTTTTCACTTCTATGAAACAACAGTGCAGTGGTTGTACTTTGTAACAACTCCGCTCTTGTTTGTTGAATCGCATATTTTATGTCAAAAAAATAGATGCTCTTCCAGATTTTTTTGCTGCTCTGGAGTCGCCGTATGCATTGCTAAATTGTTGGATGGTAAGGGCCGTGACACACCAACCCGATAGTCGGCCGTCGGAAAGTCTGGCGAGGTGGGTGACTCGAGTCTGTTCTGTGTGTTGCATGCTGTCATCTGTCAGGAGTGGTCCGAAGGGACCTTTGGCCTTGATTTTGGCATGACCTGACATGCTCGGTCCGAAAGCGGGCACTGCCGGCAGTCGGACTCAAACGACCAATCTGATTGGTGGAGCGCAAACCCTGGAACCAGGGGCAAGATGAGCGGGACTAGAGTCTCTCCAAATTGGACAAAAATCTTTTAAACTGAACTTTGTCAATCTGAAATGAAGACAGATTCAGCAAATGCATGGCCTTTTTCTTCCTTAAAATGTTTTGGTGTGTAAAATATAGTCAAATATGTGATCGTAAACAAGCTGAACAAGTCGCTGTGACAGTCGGGCTTTGAATTTCCAGAGAAACCAGACCCACATGACACGTTTGTCCAATCAACTGCTGGTTTTCATTTTTGGGCGACAATATAGATCAGCGCCGCCTGCTGTTATGGAAATGTATTACGTCTTGTTGCTTTGGTGTGTTCCGAGGCACTTTTTGACCAACTCGGGCACAACGGTCAGTCAAACTGTCTTTTCTGCCGAGGGTCGGCCGTCTGGTTGGTGTGTCAGGGGCTTAAGAACAAAACCTGCTGAGTTACAGTGTGCAAAGGAGAATAAAACCATTTATGGACATAATTGTAAAAAAAAAACTATGTCTAAGAGTCAGGCCTCTGGGTGGGTGTTTTTCATGGCAACTGTTGACTGACAGCTGAGAGCTGGCGTTGCTAGAAGACGCACTGTCAATTTCCAGGGTGAGCTACCGACTGGAGCCAAGGGGCAACCTCCCGTGCTGAGCAATGAAATATACAGTTGTTAACAGCCAGGTACAAAAAAAACGTTTTTTTGTCTCTAATTGTCAAGATGGCACCGGCGGGAGCCGCCCACTATGAGCTTCATTTTGGGCTCTTCAAAATGGGTGACATCACAGACAAGCTGTCCATATTTTTCCAGTCTGTGACCGGAGCGTGTCAACATTCAAACAGAAATTATGACACCAGACATTTTCCATTTTTTAACAAGCCCACATATCTGTTATCTGTATCTGCTATCTGTTAGCTAACTGTACGCAATTTAAGCTCTCTGTCCCTTTCTTATAGCCTTAAACAACCAAGCTAGGCTAACTAGGTGTCATTTGGAAAGAATAAGCTACTGGGGGGGGGGACTAGTAAGTGTTGGCTGTCTCTATTTGTGGTTATACCACATGACCAGACCGTCCAAATTCAACGCAACAGATGTTTCTTTAACATACATTTGTTGAATCAGTCCATCAATTTTATTTAAATAGTTCAATATTTCAAATCACCAAAAATTCACACCCCCTGGAAACACTCCACTGCAGAACAATAAATAAAACGCAATACTTTTCTTTTTGGCAATTACAATTTTTACCAAATTAGTCAAAACCCATAGGCTACCACTGATTTCTTGGCAAATATGAATTTAAATTTCAGTTGGACTGTAAAATGGGACACTTTTTTTTTTTTAGGTCATCGCGATTTTATTTTTCTTTCTGTGCTATCCTGGTTTGTGCTATTGCTTTGCGTGTTGTTTGTCACACTACATGTTGCACAGCATTTCCTGCCTCTGTTCTTTGTTTGGTAGATTTCTCCATAGATTAGAAAAGCAACATCAGAGAAAATTAACAGCTGTTATAGCTATCACAAAACACATTTATTGAAGAAGTAATTATCCAGCTGTCTACAGATTCCTCGGCTCCACCAGTTCGTGCCTAGACTGTGTTAAGGACCTTTTGGTTTGCAGCATTTGTCGTTCAGAAAGCCCTGACAGCATGTAGAGCAGACTCCTCATCTCTGCCCTTCTCTTTTCTATGATAACTGCTCTTGCTGGGAGTCAGTAGACTGTAATGTCCCTAAGTCCCCTGGATGGTGTACCGAGGATCTTGGTCAAGTCTGGTTTATGAGATCAGCCTTATTAGATCAGTAAACTGTCAATGTTTACATTTCATAAACGCAGTGTTATTTGAGAGGAGTGAAAAGCCGGATCATGTGTTTCAAAGCACTAGTACTATTTCTGTCAGAAGCAGCCTGTGAGCACCGGTCCAGTCTCACCAAGCTCCCCCTGTCTCACCTCTTTCTGTTAATCTTCCATTTTCATATTCAATTTTTCTTTATTGCTTCCAGATGAGACACATTTGGATCAAGAGATTAAAGCTGCCATAAATCTACTGACTTCCTTCACTCATCAGATAGCCGCTCTGTCATCGTTTCATTATTTATCAAAGACTAACAGACAGAACAACTACTCATCTGCTTATTATTACTGCTCTTATTACAACAGTGTGTGTCTGAGGGAAAATGGAAGTAGTGAGGAAGTGGCTCGCTAAGTTATTGGACAATAACCCTGCAGAATTGGTGCAAATCACTTTTCTTGCTTACTAAAAAAAATGCACAAATGGCTCATGGGTGAAAATCATTGAGAAAATTAAAACTGATCTAATCGCCCAGCCAAGTTGGATTAAATGAAACCCTCCATCCATTCTGCAAAAGCTCCTCTTAAAGAGCAAAGCCTGGGGTGCAGTTTGCTCATGAGCTTCATTGTTCTCATTAAAAAGACATCAGCTTTCCATTTCTAACATTAATGGGTCAGGTGTTCCCTGGGCAACTTCTGCGAGTCTTTCAGTGGACAGTGGAGCGCTGGTCACTGCAGTGCATGTCGCCAACAGTCTGTTTCCCCTCCTGGTAGGAAGCCCTTGTTAGCAGTGAGCCTTTGACAATTAGGCAGCGGGGGTCTGCCAGCCTCTCAGCTAATGACAAGGCTGCTGCTGCTGGCCTGTCTCTTATTAGACCTGCCCCTGCCCCCCCCCCAACCCCCCAAGCAGGAGTAACGCCAAATGAAGGCACCATCGTCTAGCTAGCCAAAATGTAACAGTTCATTTATTCTCCCCAAACATTCTCCCAGTCAAGATATAAAGCCTTTTGAAGGCCAGCCAAGGTGCTCAGTGGTTGATTGGAATGCCATTTAGGTCAAGAAAGGTTCCACTGCTTTACATTTGATTTATTGTCTCTTTTACACAGGAGAATAACAGGGACATACTATATGTGCGTGAGATGGGATCCAGCATTGGAATTCTGAAATTTCAGGCTCACTCAACTCATCCATAATGTTAGTCCTGTACATTTTTGAATATCCGGCAATCACTTTGTGCAGTAAGTGTGCAATGACGGGCTGTGTGTGTGTTTGTGTGTGTGTGTGTGTGTGTGTGTGTGTGTAAGTCACATACTGTATGGTAAGTTATGTTTTCAGTCATATTGTCTTCAGCTCAAAATACACATAAGTGAAATGAGAGTCACAACTTTGTGACAAGAAGTCCTCTGGATCAAATGTCCTGTCACTCTGCCAATCAATATGGCATAAGTGGGGCTGGCATTGTTTGGCGAGCTGTTGAATGGCAGCAAGGAGTCTTAAATTTACCACCAGCATGATGATGGTAATAGATTGTTTGAAGCTCATTGCAGAGAAAACTTTAATTACATGAGCCACCGGAGATATCCGTTGATCGGCCGCTACACGTATTTTAACACAATGTTCCATTTGATGTTCAAATAATGGTCACCATTTACTTATTTACCATATTAGCAAAAATAATAGAACAATTCCCTCTTTTGCCTTTTATCAGTCACCTGACTGTGGATACAAGCATTGCTCTTTTTCTCTACAGTAGGCCTCCTCTTTCCAGGAAATGTTTACTTTGTCAATGAAATCCTCTTCCTGTGTTTACAACTTTCATTAGCTTCCCAATCTCTCTCTCTCTCTCTCTCTCTCTCTCTCTCTCTGATGGACATGTATTTATTTATTTATTTGGCTGCTCTCACTGGCTTCGTTAGCCAGTGACAATGGGCCAACTGAGCCTGTTGCGAGGCTGAAAGCCATTATTCAAAGGATGTGGGCCACGGTTGGTCTCCACGTCACCTGCCAGCAGCACTACGCATGCCAGATGCAAAAGTCTCACAGTTTTACTTGCTGTGTTGATTCCCTGATTCCCCTGTAACGTAGATGGCACTCCGGCTCGCCCATTGTTTAGATAGGTAGAGTGCAGGGGACTATGACTTCCGTTTGTCACACAGGCATTGTTTTCGATGGATATCCGCTGCCGTATGGTTAGTAACAATAAACAAATAATAATAACAGCATTAGGTATCCAACTAAGGGATGGAAAGGCTTTTTTGATAGCTTTAACCGGGTTAGATAGCACAAACGGGGCACCTGCCGCACCGCGTGTGTGCTCGGCATCCATCTTTAGATTCCAATCATGTATATAATCACACATACTCACAGGCACACAACTCAGTCATTTTCAATTTAATCCAGCTGGAGGCACAATTGGACACTTTCTGTTATGACATTTAGATGCAGACAGTGGCATGTTGACTGTGTTTTCTGTGCTGCCCAGAACCGCAGAAGTGCAAGGAATTTTCCAATAAATGAGATCAAATCCATAACAAATGTTTGCATCATATTCTCAGTTAGTTTTGCTCTCCAGCCATCACATTCCTCCTGTGTGAAATCAAGCACGGGGTCATTGAACCTTGTTTTATTGATGTTTTGTTCTAATCTTAAATGGATAAAATGACCTACTTTCTTAGAAGGTAATATCTAAGGCAATATTGAAGAACATGAAGTAATGCGCCGCTAAAGGGCCTGTTTCCATCAGTCCAATGGTGCAATGTTTAATACTTAACAATCTAATTTATAACTATTTGTATTTGCAAAAAGACACTTTATGGGGTTATATGCATGTTTATGTCTTGTGCTGTGTGAATGTCCCACTGAGAAGAAGCCGATACGGTTCTTACACGTTCCCCGTGTTGGTTCTCAGCAGGCCTGCCTGCCTGTCTGTGCATTGGCCACAGAACTGTTTTTACAAGTGTAGAAGTCACTGCTCCATTGCTCTGCAGCCCAACCGTATAACCAGGCTCCTTTCCTATTCTAGGGAAGTGGAACGAAGGAAACGCCTCGTGCTCCCATTGCTACGTATTAAGTCCCTCCCATTGCTCCAACAGTTGAGACAAAGACATACGGGACACTTTTCCTGTCCCTCTTGTCTTTCTCTGTCCAACCTTTATTTGTTCTGCTCTTACTCTTTGTTCTGCCTCTTTCCTACATTATCTTCCCTCTTTGTCCAGACTATACCAAGCCCCATGCCGTGGCCCCCCGCCTCCTTCTCCCCCACCCTTGAACAAATATACATCAGTGGCTTGGGCTTTAGCAAAAGTTGGCTGCCTTGCCACTGAATTCTCCATACCTCATTTGAAACGGGCATCCCTTTTGCTCGTGGGTTTGTCGAAGGCCATCTATAAGCTGGCCAGCCCAGCGTGCTGCTGCGGACTGCCTGAGTGCCAGTAGGGTTTTTCCACTAACACTTGGCTGTCATGGCTATATTATCAGAGGGCCAGACTGAGCTCTGCTGAGACAAATGCCTTCTTTGGCAGCCTCTGCCTTTTGATTTTGGAAGGAATGCGTCTCTGTAAAAACATACTGTATCTTACATTGTTTCTATGTCTTTATTAAAGAAAGCTCTGCTGCTGCTGTGATGTCTGTTGCTGTTAGGAGGATGCCCAGCTCCTTTGGGACTGCACTGTGAGGTGACCTTGATAGAATGGGAGGAGGAGTGAAGGCGTGAGTGGCACATCCCCAGCAGGTGCTGCACAACTGTGTGTGACACAGATGGGCAAACGCACACAAATTTGCTTGCAACCTGCATACATTATGCAAATACACTTATGTGTGAATGCATACACATGCATCAATGCAAGTGTCCTACTGTATCTGTTTTACCAGCAGGACTTATTCTCAACTGTACAAGAGTTTAAAGTGTGTGTGTTTGTGTGTATGTGTGTGTGTGTGTGTGTGTGTGTGTGTGGTTAAGATTTGAATTAGTTCAGTGGCTCCTCTCTTAGAAAAGGGAGTGAAATGAGCAGCCTCAACAAGTCCTTGGGGATATGGAGAAAATCAGCGCTCGCACAACAGACCAAACGGTAGCTCTTGGGTGGAATCTCTCTGAACGGAGTTGATAAGCAAGAGTTACTTACTTGACCGGCTCTGTCTGACCATCTGTGTTGCAGCTCAGCTCAACTCAATCCAGTTCAGCTCCTTTCCCATTCTCCTTTTCATGCACTGACATTTTTATCCTCCTATTAAAACTTTTAAGGGCCCATTATCTAAGAGGAAGGAATGTTGCTTTAATAGTGTGGTGGCTCCATGCTTAGGCCCCTTCTTTTCAGTTTGTAACTAACCAACACTAGCTAGCTGCTTAATGTCCTCCAGCCAGTGTCAAGAAAAGAGGGGACCGTCTCCCCTCTGAGACGTATGACAGCAGCTCAACACGGACCAGCAGCCTTCTTTTCACTGCCCTAAGCACTCAGAGCAGACTATAAACCCTTGGCATGCCTTCCACTACTTCAGCCCCATTGTTTCTGTCTCTCCACTACATGGTACTCAGGTTTAAGAGCATGAAGCGCTCTGGTGAAGAACTTGTGGCCTCCTTGGATCTTTTGTTGCGGGATCTTGTTCGTCGACATCTTAGCTGGAGCACCCATGTTAACATTTGCACAATCCCACATGTGATGTAAAAACTCATACCCTGCTGTTAAAAGTTTACTGTTGTTTTGTTTCTTGGTAGGGAGGTTTTAGCTCAGAAGGACAATCACACAAGGCTTGAAGCTCCTGTGTCCATGATACAAATGTTTCACTGTGTCAGAAAATGTGTTTTCAGTTGAGTTCTTTTGCAGTTTAGTGAAGTTAAAGCTCGTCTGGTTCTGAGAGAGCTATAGATTGCCAGCCACCGGCTGAGATAGTGATTTGAGCTCCGATCAATCTCTCCTCACAGCCATCTATTTAGACTGACTTGCCCACAGGAGTTGCCATTTTCAGCAAATCCTTAAGTACCTTTTCTTCTTTTGCTTTTGTTCTGACCTGCTGGTTTTCAGAAAGGTGACTGTGATGTGACCTGCACTTAATGCAATGTCCTGCGGGCGCTTGCAGCAGATCTCACATATTAAGTTCAAGTTCCACTGACTCAGTGACAGACACAAATTGATTCTACTTCAAGAGATCGAAAAATAATTTACTGTGGTCTCTTTATCCCCAAGGATAATGCTTTCTTTAGGAAAGAATAAAAAAGTAAGCACTGGAAATTTAGCGTGCTCAACAAGATCTTAGATGGTCACATATTGAGAGCTACCAAAATAAGTCTTGTCCGCCCTCGTGCCATGGCAATACTTTTAGTCCTGGTTCATTTAGAATGTGTATTTGAGTCAAAACAATGGAATTGTGCTGAAGTTTAACAGTCTGGAGCATACAAAATACAATGAATCTCATTCTATTTTTATGGCCTGGAGTCTTATTTATACAGGAGCCAATATGTCCCAATTCAGGGGCTGCAGTCTTTGCTCACACTGGTGCAACGAAGACTGTCCTATTTCATTTACTTTCAAAGGCTCCTTCACATGTGATCCACAAATGCGAACCTCCTTTTAAAGAATTCGGAGGATCTACAGTAGCTGTTGTATCCTTCTCAGGCAGTCTTTGAAAGCTGTGGCCTCCGATGGCTGCAGCACCTAAATTGGGACTTTGGGTTTTTAGGCATGCGTGCAGAGTTACTTTTTTGTGTGTATACAATGGAGAAAAACTGTAATACAGGATTTTTTTACGGGAAATGTCACGCCAGACTCCCGGTTTGTAATACTGCAAATAATTATTGCAAGATCTTGGACAGTTGGTGGGTTGCATTGAAAATAAGAGACATTTTTTATAGTTGTTTATCTTAGTTGTTGACTGTAAAACTCTTTATAAATAATGTTGTACTTGATTGCTGGTTATTAAGTCATCAATGTGCTACAGATAAAGACTTTAAGCCAAGTTTGCAGGGGCTTTAATCATTATTTTAAAAACAAACAAAAGAAAAACCTGATTTCTGGCAAATGAAAAGTGCATCACATCACTCTAGGCATGCAAGGATATGCTCTAGAAAACAAATTACTTTAAATGCAATCATATTTGGATATTTATATCTATTAAAGGAATAGTTTGACATTTTAGGAAACAGCCTATTTCTTGCAGAGAGTTAGATAAAAGACCGGTACCACTCTCGTGTGTACGCTAAATATGAAGCTACAGCCCACCAGCGTTTCTATAGCTCACTAAATAACATATCACACATCATTTGAACATGTAAAATAACACGTTGTGGTTTTAACTTAACATTTTATTTGATAGATTAAACAAACTAAATCTTTATGCTAAGATAAATTGGCTATGAGATTGACATTGATATTTCCATCAAACTCTCAAGCAAGAAAACATTTAAACTTATTCCCCAAAATATCAAACTATTCCTTTAACACACAGGCTGTTATTTAATGTACAGGTCAAAAAAAATGTTTTGGCTTTCGGCAATGGTGTCAACTCTTACTGTTGGGTTCAGAGGTCAGGTTAAAGTTGTGGCTCCTTTGCAGACAGAACACTCCCACTTGTTTCCTTGGTTAATTGCAGTGTTCCCTTTTTACCACAAGTGAAGTAGATTCGATGACGCCTGTTCATGTTGAGCAGTGTGAAAACCCATATCCACTCTGGTCAGTCCCTTTGGGATTTATTTAAAAGGCTTTCTCTCAATTCCAAGACTTTGGACTCTATTTCCTGTCCAGTTCTGTGCCTGTAAAGGGGTCTGTGATAGTTTTTTTGTTAGTTTTTACATATAGAGTTGTGTTTTATGGGTCACCAGATGGTTTTAGTAGATCGTGACACATATGAACTAGCATATTTGGTTTTATTTCTCTCCGACAGCCATCCATCTTCTTAAAGGATGTTTTTCTTTCTGCTTCCCATCATTTAGCAACGATATAAACTGAAGGCCTTTAGCAGCCAGTTAAAGGGAACAGCACACGGTGGATAATATCTGGGCTTGGCCTGGAGAAAAATCTGGGCCTGGCCATTGTGTCAACACTTTGGCTTTTATTGGTCCTTAGAGGGCTGACGGCCCAGGTTCTGGCCCTAGTCCGACATGTTATTGATGGATAGTTGTGTAGTATTTGGAGGGAGAGGGGCTGCATAAAATTAAGGGGGAGTGAAGTGAGTTTTGGGATGCATAATACAACCTTAGTAAGTAATCTTAAGTCTTTTGGGCTTACTTAGTTGGAAATTCAATCCTCTGTTAATGTCATAGATGTCCTTTTTTTGTTGGTCTGACCTGAGATAGACACAAAGCCAAGAAAAGGATTGGCTGAATTCCACATCCTACTTAAATATCCACATGACTTGCTGTAAAATTTGCAGCCCTTTACAGCAGTTGCTCTGTTGATGCTCATTCATAGTCACTTCACTCAGTCCTGCCATGCATTTTTCTTTTTTGCCTTCCAAGCTGAAGCATGGCCTAGTGCTGAGTCTTTGTGAAGCAGGAAGGGCGGTCGCTACAGTTAGTGTCTGATAGTTCACCCTGTCTGCAACAGTGACTAGAGCTCAGGAAGGAAAGTCTGAGAGGATTGTATGACCTTATGATACTTGTTGACAGACTTATAGTGATGGAAAGTATTTAACCAAGGAGGTCAGAATTGTCTATCAAGCTTGTGTCGTAAGCTCCTTGAAGTTAAGAAAGACTCTGAAGAGATTTCAGCCACGAGTGGAAATACAATACATAGCAGGGCCGGTTGAGTTCTTGGCAAAACATATGGAAAACAAGAAGGCATAATTAAATGAGGTTATGGTGGCAGGGGTTATAGTACATAAATCAGTAACTAAGCAAGGAATGATGTGAAAACACGTTTCTGTCAAGCTGATATTGTTTTCTCCTTGTAGCCCTCGAGGCAGGTACATAGTACTGTATGACAGCACGCTCTTTTCGAGACTGACACACCACATTTAGACTTAAGCCCAAGAGCGCACAAGGTTATATGAACTTTACTAGGTGTTGACACTCATGCACATATGCAAATGCTTACATTAATAAAAAAAGTTGGCTAATTAAGAAAGTTAGACCTCCAAACACCCTTCATTGCGACAGCAGATTTAATTAGACATTAATGGACGTGTCTTCTTGCTCACTGCATCCCTGTTCGCTGGAAGAGAAGGAAACGGTGAGAAATCTGTTCGTTTTTTATTGAGCCACAGAGGTGGGGGTTGTCACTGCATCTGTAGTCAAATGTTGGTCTTATCCCGGCGAAGGCAGCATTGTAATCACAGTACAGAGCAAAGCAGAGGGAGCACTGCCCCCGCTTGTGTAATAATTCATGACACGAGGGTCTCAAATGCATGTTAGGTGTCTGTTCTACAACAGATGTATGCATTTCCTCGTCATGAAGCATTTATACATCACACAGAAATCCTGCATCTTTTACATGCCGTGTTTAGAAAATTTGCTTTGAATTATGAAAGTTTAGAGGTCTGTCCCATTTTTACTGAAGTGCTTCAACCTTGGTGACTTATGAAAATATGCACTGATCCCCTTATTTAAGTGCAATTGCCTTTTGATCTCAGTCTCTGCAGGGATAATTTAACCTTGCAGTTTCTTTTTTTTTGCACAGTGTGATCCTCCTTTCTTTTCTTTATAGGGGATTACCTCAATTAAAATCACAGGTCTACAGGATCAGCTCCTGCTGGGTGTTTTATCCTTTCTGTAGGCAACCTCCTTTTTATAGCCTGAACCGAGTGAGCATGTTCCAACACATGCTTGAATCTTTGTAAAGGGGCTACTGGGCATGTCAGTCACCAGCACTAGGCACATACAGTATGTGACTCAGTGTCAGGAAGCGTGACAGGCATTTCAGCATTTGTTTTACTCCTTATAACAGCTCTGCGACATCTTATTTAACCCTCCTGTTGTTCTTGGGGTCAAACTTGATCCGTTTTCAAAGTTTCTACTCAAAAAAGATTTGTTTCTTTTAACCAAATTGGCAAATACAACAACAACACAGTTGGTTCAACACAACATTATTCGCAATATCATTGAATTCCAGATGTTATATCCTATTTTACAGCTTTTGGAGAAGAAAAAAAACGGTTTAAAAAACATTTCCTTATTGAACTCTGACAGAAGTCTTGCTCGGATTATAACTTAATTGTGTTCATAGTTTCTGTTTTTTCACTCAAAAATTGGGTATAAAATCATATAAATGAGGTTTATTGACCATGCATTTTGAAAAAATGTGTTAATAAGTTGGTTTAAGGGGTGTATATGGTGGCGGTAGCTGGTGGAACAGTGTAGAAAACGTTTAAAGAAACATTAAAAAACAAAGTGTTTTCAGTTTTCACCCAGGAAGACAACACAAGGGTTAAAACCAAACTCTTAGTTTACTGGATGGTTTTTTGCTCAAAAAAAAAGAAATGTGTGTGTAATCTGTAAAGGCAGTTTAGAGATAAACTGTCTCTCTTTCCTGGTCTTGCTGTTTATTTCACAGTGCAACAAGAAGGCTCAAAGGAAGGACCCACCTGCATGGACAAGAATCACGGCTGTGCACATATCTGTAGGGAAACACAGAAGGGTGGCATCTCCTGCGAGTGTCGACCTGGATTCCAGCTCACGGGTAACAAGGACTGCAAATGTAAGTCATGTCAACCTGAAGCATAGTTTCCACTCTGTGTGACTCACACACACACACACACACACACACACAGAGACAGGGAAATGCACTAGGAGGAGGATTTATAGGCTCCTCGTGAAAAGGTGATTGGAGTTGGAAACCTGCCGATGATGGATAATTATACTCATTCCACAAATGCCTTCCAACAGATTTGAAGTAGGCTACTGGCATTTAAGTACCATTACCAAGCCGTGACTAATCTCCTGAATAGTCCTAATAAAGAAAAACATGTTTATCAAATGAGGAGAGATCATTTACACAACCAGGGCAAGTGTGGAGGTTACTCGAAGGGGACTGCTCTGATGGACAGCGCGCACTTCCTGTTGCTGTGCAACGGAGATCATCCTGTCAGTGCTGGGGCCAGGGCTGATGGGGGATTTGTCTGTGTTTGGATAAGGATTGGAGAAGTGTTATTCTATAGTTTTTTTTCTGTGACAGCCCAGGAAAAGGGCAAAAGTCGCTGGGATGGTAGGGTGCAGACAGGATGGCGGTGGAAACCTCGGCTCATTCGTGTTCTTTTTCACTCTGTCATCACAGGTGTGTTAGAAGTGCCGAGGTTAATGCGCCCTTCGTCCGCCAGCAAATAAATGTATTTGCACTTGAAGATTTGCAGACACACACATACCAAAATTCTTCCCATCATTTATGTGCAGCTGACATGAGTCTTGTACTGTGTTTGTAAGAAATGTCATAAATTATAAAAAATGTCTTCACTTAAAGTTTTTGCCCATTCTGCAGATTCTAACTAAAATGGAAGAAGTCTCTGTCTGTATATCTATCCTTCCATTTTCTCCTCTACCGTTCATCTGATTGACTTTAGACTTGGCGAGTATATTGCTGAGGACCCTAGGAAGTTCAGCGTTAAGTGCAAGCTCTTGAGATCTATATGGGACATGGGTATTAGTAGTGCGTTAGGTACACACTGTGTAGTGTATTGAAAGGGGACCATTTTTAACTGTTAGACCGCACAACGGCACACTGGGTACAGCTCGCTCTCCACAGCTTGCCAAAGAATATTCACGAGCAGAGGAAGGTAGAGAGACCGGAAAGGTTACATTGTAGCAAATTAATTTGAACATTTCAAGAATCTGCGATGTAACTTTCCAAATGAACGCTTTTGTTCCCGGACATAGCCTGGTTCCAAATAGCTAGCTGTAAACAAATGACACATATACTCTAGCATTACTATATCATGTATATGATGGGAGGTGTAGTGCTCAGGACCCAAGGAAGCGCAGGGTCAAGTGCGTGAAGCTGTTTGGATGAGTGGTTCTAGAGAAAGCTGCAAGCAGCAATATCAGAGGCCAAGCAATTGGCCCATTTTGAACTGTGACGTATTGAACGAGCACCCCACTAGTTTATTAAATGCCTTAACATGAAGACAGTCTCAGTAGCTTGTAGTCTGGCGCTCTCATAGAGAGTTCAGCCTCTTGCTGGAGGCCACTGGAGCGGCTGTTGGAGAGTTTAGAAAACGTGACTATGTGTAACTCCAATGTAGCATGCAAAATTGAGTCTGGGGAGTGATGGATGAATAAAGCAATGATAATAATACATGTAATTAACATAGTTCAGCAGTTGAGTTGTTGACTATGCAATTCAAGGCACCCCCTTCTTCACATACACATAGATTTTGATATGAATCTGAGCCTAGCTTTGTAATAAGCGATGAAAATGTTTTTGTTTTTTTACTGTTTTTTTAATCCTAACAACAATATTGATAGTGTTCATCTGTTGTAATTTCAGTTTTACAGTTTTGAGTGTTTTCCATACCTAAGACTGAGGTGTGACTTTGGTAATCCAATTATTTTTAAGGAACTCCACTATAGGCGTCTTTACGTGCAGTACAGTTTGTCTCTGTGAAGACGTCTAATGGCCTTATTGCAGTATAAGCCAGCACAATTAACGTCAAGGAGCATATGGTCCAGGGAAACAGTATGCATATTATCCTGAAGTTCCAGCTGGGGACCTTTCGTTACATGTCGTTCTGCTCTCTATACCCTCCTTTCTTGTCACCATTCTACTGTCAACTTTCAACTTAAAACAAGTGTGTGTTATCCTGTTTGTACAGTTTATGTTAACCGTGTGCTCTTTGATAGTGACGTGTAACTACGGTAATGGGGGTTGCCAACACATCTGCGAGGAGACAGACCACGGCCCCAAGTGTTCGTGCCACATGAAGTTCGTCCTGCACAGCGATGGAAAGACTTGTGTAGGTGAGTCATCTCACCCCAATGCTACGGAGGGCATATAAATTGTAAAACCACAAACAATTAACTCGGCACCCACTTTCCGACAGCAAAATTAATTGACATTTGAAATTAGTTTATTGTGATAGAATGCAAGTTGAAATACCGGCCTTATTACAGTAGCTGTACCCCCCGAGCCTTCTCTCTTGATCTGTGACATACAAGGACAAAAGTCTGCCACCTACTGTGCTTTCCACTCTTCTGCTGCTGCTGCTGCTCCAGTAACCTCTCAGTCCCTGCATCTGCTTTGGCTTTTCTTCCTTCTCCTTCTCTTTATTGGGCACAGTGCAACAGCTCTACTTATTCCTCTCTGTTTGTTAGCCATGCAGTCAGACAGACACCTTCTATTAGCCCTTGGGTTAGTTCCTCCAATGCTACCCTTTGGGGATCAACTCACACACCTGACCTAACCTTCCACTGGCATTTATCGGTGTTTGCCTCCGTTGACTTATGTTGAGTAAAAACCATTCAGCCACACAGGCATATTGAACCGTTCTGAAGGGCAGTTTCCCATCAGATGAGGCCTCATCTAGATAAAATGCAGTGCAGTAGAGTCAAAGCGTAGGTTTTGATTAAATGTGTACGGATTGCGTTTATCCATGCAGAATTGCACAGACATATCATTGACAATCATGGAACATTAGTTAGTAGTAGACGGACCATTTCTGCAGACGCTTATTTTATCCGCCTATTTAACCAAAGTGTCATTAATAGTTTCTTTATACAGTACACACACATTTTTAAAACCAATTCAGCGTGTATGCTTCAGTGTAAGTAACCTAGGTTTGTGTAGGAAGCTTCAGTGAGTTGGATAGGACATATTTTCATTGTCACAAAGACAAACAGTAATAGAATTTGAGGTTACTCCTGCTGAGCAGACTGGTGAGGACTGGTTTCAGTGGCTGTAAAGTTTGAGAGCTTGGGTTAGGTAGAGGCTGATGAGCCCGATGCTTCTGGATCTCCTTTATTACCGCAGCCCTGATGAGAGCCAGACCTATGTCAAGGTCTGGTCAGCCAACTTGTCATTATTGCTGTACCCTGCTAGGCCAGGGGGACGCCACAAAGTTGACCGCAACCAAATTATATGTCTTGGCTTGTCTTATTCCCTAGGCAGAGTAAATGTATATATGGTGTGCCAGATTAGGAAGCAGTCAGCCAGTTAAAACCTCTGATTTCCCCCTCACAGTCTGGGGTTACAGAGGTGGAGGCAGGGCTGCTCTGCGGTCGACACAGGGGCGCTCCATCTCCCAGACACTCTATTAGTTAATAAAACCTCAATAAAACAAACAATGTGCCAAATGAACCACTGACTGGAGAGTGAGTGACAAAAACGTTGGAAGACCTTCAGTAAGGCACTCCTACTGTGCACTAGGACTGTAACTGTTTAGGGTTTCCACCAAGAAAAAATATTCAAAAGCAACACATGCTGAAACTATGATTGTTTTTTATATGTAGCACTTTAGAAACTACATAAGTGTACTTAAATTTTTCATGCGGGTGTGCCAGGCTTTGATACAATAACCTTACCCCTCTGGCAAATTTTTGTTTGTTTTAATACATATGACAGCTACCTCTGCTTTGAAGAAAGACATTTCATTTTTTTGTATTTCAAGGCTTAAAACAAATGGTTTCTCTTGGAAACAAGAAATCCTACTCTAATCCTGAATTCAGTTTTCAATAGTCCCAAATGTCAAAAACAAGATACAAATTGCTTGCTAGGGTTGTTATATTTTTAAGCGCTGTCCTTATGACACATAGTGATCATTCCTCTCAGCCACCGCATTCCGAAATAGTAAATTATGTATATAGTGTGGAGGGTATCCATAGCAACCACACAAAGTGAAAATACACTCCCCTTTAGCCTCACTATTGATTTGGAAACGTTTGTGATTAATTGAGTCTCTGCATACTTCATCTGAAAGGAACATGATTACAAAACAGCGCTTGCCTCGTCAGTGGCTTTGTCGTTAGTCTGCTGGCTTCTCTCAGTATGCTGTAGCTTCACTGTTCTATCCATCTTGTGGGGTGTTTCATATGAATTCTGACACATTTTTATTCATTTTATGGTGTCTTTCCTCACCCAGGCTTGGTCATGAATTTTTTAATAATACGCCACATGCTGATTTTTTTGGGAAGTGTTGGTTCTTTATCCTTCCTATCTTACCATTGTTGATACCTTGCATACTATAGATGCTATAGGTGGGAATTTATGGACTATTCTCTCTCATTCCTTCATACACATACAAGCACACACACACACTCTATTTGTTCAGTTGCCTAGTCAAACTTTAAAGTCAGATTATTTGACTGAAACAGTCTTAATAAAGTCAAGTTTATTTGTCTTATCAAGTACGTCCAGGTATCAGAAAGGAGCAGCCATCATGTGGAAGCATTCACGCTGTTAGCACAGCAAATCATAAACATTCACAAATAGCAGGCAGATGCAGACATGCTCAGGAGTTCAATCATCTGAAGAGTTAGCCACACTATGCTAGAGACACACACACACACACACACACACACACACACACACGCACACACACACACACGCACACACACGCACGCACAGAACAAGAGCCAGAGATGCCTTTTATAATACAAACAGTAATACAAACAAACACACAAACATACAGTACATATCCAGCATGCATGCATCAAATGCATGTAAACACATGTAGTCTACATGCACATGCCCATAACATAAACACACTGTGCTCTCATTTCGGGTGGTCCGTGCATTCATGCTGGTGTATTACTTCACAGTGCTCTGTCCTCTTAACTGCTGAGAATTGTTGTTTCTGGATGCTGCATGTTGGGATGGGGACATGTTGGTCCAACTTTGGCAGACAATGTGAACTGTGCATGCTTTGTGGTGTTGTCCTGTTACTCGTAGAAATGACCATCTGCTTTCTCATCTGGCACCCTAAAAATGCTCTGAATTTGTCATTCTGACATCCACAGGGTCATAGAGTACCTTTTAAATACAGGGATTGAATATGAGTTTCTGAAATACTTTTTAAACATAATTGAAATTCTTTAAATTATAAACCTGTTATTGCATTTAAAATATGCCCCTTAAAAGTAGTTTCCCATTTTGTCTATGTGCTTAAAGGCCCAATCCATCACCTTAGCTTTACCATGAATTCAGTACATGGTCTACATACCAAATGTGTGCCATGTAGTTTAATGTGAAGTAAAATATACACTCAGTGCACTGCAGAAATGGGATTCACTTGTTTAATTAAAAGCCAATTAATTAAAAGTCAAAATTTGACATAAGTACTGTTTTTGTAATACTTTTTTAGTGACAGCACATAAACCGTACAGCAGGGCTACTGACAGTGCTTAGAGACTTGACATAACAGCCTAACAACATTAATTCTGGAATGATCTGACCATAAAAGCCCATAAAGTGCAGACGTAAATCTGGCTGTCCCCGTCTTTCAGCTTGCAGCACTAACCACCACTCGCTCTGTCTGTCGAGGCTCGCAGCACTCATACTAACTAGCAAAAGCCTCATCTCAAACACAAACAACAAGAACTGCACTTTGTCTGCACTGTGTGGAATATATATTTTTGCATAATTGCATGTTGCGGGGTAACACTTTTGCCTTGAGATGTCACCCTTTTCATTTTAGACGAGGATCTGTCATCATCAGTTTGTTTTTAGGATTTGAAAAGTAATCACTGCTGTTTATGAGAGGCTGTCTTTTCTATTGCAACATGTCATTTTCTCATGTCATTATTAGCTCCTGGGGCGTAAATGGACATTAACGATTTTTTTAAATTCAGGAGAGATGGTCCCCTCTCATCCATGCTATCCACCTTTTCCTGAGCATCATGATATCTTTCATGAATTATATGGGCAACTTCCAGTTATTCATTTCAATTAATCAGTGTCTCTTTTTTTGTTGGAATTTTTTGTGGGATAAATATTGTGGGAACACAACTTGCCAAACGGGATGATGTGATAATACCTCTTCGTTTCCAATAGAGAGGGATGGAACGACAACCTAAATAAGTGGCCTCGGATAGCTGTAACAAATTAAGTCAGCTTAGCATTTGCTGACTTTTCCAGAGTTCAGAGACAGTTTGAGCTGTTCCCGGCTGCACAGTCAAGCTAAACTAAATTTAGTGCTTAATGTTACAATTTTGAAGATCTCCATTTTGTTCTCTTTGGTGGTCTATGACAATAAGCAATAATTGCAGGTGTGTTCTTTGGACCTCACTTGAACTTGGTTTTGAAGTTTTATCGCCTGTAGTAGTCACTCTAGTCTTTGTTTATTTGGCCGCAACGCTAGCAGAGACCAAAAAGGACGAAAAAAATAGTGCCCCGCTTCACACACGTCGGTTGAAGAGCAAGTGTGTTGCGTGAGCTCGGCCTACCTATTATTCAGGTCGTCCTTTAGTGGACCAACACCTGCTGGGTGATGGAAAAGGCTCACTAACTGTGCGCCGCTTCAGCTTTTTCCCAGAAATATAGCCACAGACAACAGAACAGCAACTGATTTATTAAACTAGCCAAATATGCACTGTCAAAGGCCACTTCTTCAGGTTGCTCCACATCCCTTGGTTGTAGAAAGCAGAGGTATGATCACAGTATCCCATGGAAGGTGTGACAGGGTGTTTTCCTAAAAGGGAAGACACCTGTAGCGACTTCATTCACAGGAATAATCGGAAGTGGCGCCTATAATTTACTGTAGGAATAAGGTGGATATACCACCATCACACTAGTTCTTGTTTCATACTCATGATTTACTTAACACACGAATGCTGTGTGGTTCAAGTGTACAGAGAACTAAAGTGGTGTTTTTACAATGTGTGCGTGTGTGTTGGTGTGCGCGTGCATGCAGGGGAGAGGAGTGTCCAGTCCCAGGCAGCCCCACAACTGTTCCCCAATGGTAAATATGTGTTCCTCTGACTCCTCTCTCTGGGGGTCTGTGGGTGTGGGGAGTAGAGGAAGCTAACCTAGCAGGCACTGATCAGGCCCTTCCCCTCCCCACAGGGGCATCATCCTTCTAACCCTTGACCTCTGACCCCCCCCCCCCACCTTCCTCTTCCTTCTGCGAATGCCCTCTCAATAACAACCACTGCCCGTGTCAAACCACACCTTTTTAAAACACAGCTGCAAACAGGGAGTCTCTGACCAGATTTGCTGCATTTAATATTGGCAACTAGAAAAGATTCTTGTTGAAATAATCTTTCTATTTGCGGTGGTGGAAGTACTGTATTAAAACACAGTTTTGAGGTACTTAAGCATTTTCATTTTCTGCTGATTTATATTTTCTTTAGATAAGACTTTTTTGCCAGTGTAAATGCAGAATCCAGACTTTACATTAAAAAAAGTTTAATAAACTTGAAAAGTATAAAACATTATTATACGTTAAACAAAGGGATCCTAACCTTACAATAAAGCAGTGAGGCATCTTGTCCCATTTCAGATGTCTGTGGGTTGTAAGCAGTTCCACAAATGATTTCTCCTCTTAACTTCTCAGATGGTTTTAACCCTATTTTAAAACAGGTTTATGTTGTGACCCTTTGGAGGGGCCAATAACTAAACTACCTAACCGTACATAAAATAGTTCCAACAGGTTCCACCTCAGGACCTCTACAACAGTAAAATGCTGCTTACACAATAATGCAACAGTATTGATCTAGAAATGTCATATATAGTAATATATCAGTTACAAAGAACGCACTATGTATTTGTACTAGTATTTTTAACCCTCCTGTGGTCCTGGGGTCAAATTTTACCCGTTATTAAGTCTCTACATCAGAAATATGTGCTTCTTTGATCCAATTGTCCAAATATTACATGGATGGTTCCATATAACGCGTTTCTTGCAAATCTTCTTGCATAGTCACTTGCAAGGATCAGATCACTAATTTATTGAATTTTGGGTGTTTTACGTCCCCCCCCCCCCCAAAAAATGGCCAAAAAACAAAAGAAAATTATAATTTCATATAAATGAGGTTTCTTGACCATGAATTCAAAAAAGAAAGTAATGTAAATCTATGGGTGATATATTGGTGTTAGTGATGTGTACAGTATACTGATGGTAGTGTTACAAAAACGAAATAAATGTTGAAAAAAAAACATCAAATAGTGTCGAAAGCGTCAAAGAATTGTACATTTTCAGTTTTGATCTGGGAGGACAACACAAGGGTTAAATACTTTAAGTACATCTCTCTTATAATACTTGTGCATTTGTGTATAATGTATTTTGATATGACTTTAAATGCAGTATTTGAATGAGTAGTTTCAAATGTATCCACCAGTAAATTTACTAGATGGATCTGAATACGTCCCCTGCAGTTTGATTGATTTACTAAATAAGGATGTAGAAGCACAAGTGCCAGTAGCCTCTGTTAGAAGCACACATTAATTTAACTGTGAAGGCTTTTAAGAGGCAGACCAAAGACTTTGGTATTATTTGTGTTTTTGTACCAAATGAGCATGCACAGTTTCAAACACTTGGCTGTGGTGTTCCTTGACCCCATCATCACGGCCTATTAGCTTTGGTGAGGGAGTCAATTATGTGTCCATGATTGCTTCATAGAAAGATCAGATAAAAAATCCCTCTAAACTTGCTTTTTCAAACACATGTAATCTTATGTCCTTAAATAATCTGTTGCAGGGAATATATCCATGTTAATCCAGTCCAGTTTCTTCTATGTTGTGTCCACAAGTCATTTATTTCACATTTGCAGTAAAATGAAACAATGATTATGTTTTGGGGCGGAAAAAAAAGTATAAGAACTTTCAAATGCAATTCAGCCCAATTTTTAGGATGAGCTGTGTTTGAACAGATATGGAAAAGATGCCAGGAGAAATAAACTAATAAATCTACAACAGCGTATCAAACATTCATACTTCAAAGAGATTTACCATTTAATTATACCAAGTAAAAGACCAAGGGAAGAGGCTGGTTCTCAGAGGAGTAGCCTGTTCAAGGTAAGAAGACAAACAATAGTGTTTTAACTTACTAGTTATTACTATTGTATGTACACGGAGTTTCCCTAATGCCACAAAATCACAGTCTGACCTATTTTAGGATTGTGTGTCCTAGTTTTTGTTATTTTCCACAGAAATAGAAACATTAGGAACAAGAGACATATTTTGCATTCTCCTTTATCAGTCCCCCCCCCCCCCCCCCCCCCCCCCCCCCCCCCCCCCGTCCCCTGAATTCCTGTGTTACTGTACCATACTGAAACTAGCTTGCTGGTTTACTTTCACAGTTGCACCTCTAGAGAACAGAAACAAACTGTTCTCAATGGTTTTATTTTCTTATTGTGTGGTTTGTGTTATTGAGAGAGCATTCACTTCAGCTTTAGCTGGGTTATCGTCTGATAACGTCTCTAACTTCTGAGTAACTTTATTCCAGCTGCATGTTTGCTGTTTGGTCAAGAAAACACAGTATTTTTTTAAGCATTTTTTTTTCCTTAAAGTCATTTACTCCCGGTGATTAACACCCAGACAACTTATGCCTTATTCTTTTTTCTGAATTCTGTCTACAGCCCGTTGATGTATTTTGTTTGCGGTCGTCACAAATGGCTGATGACAAGTTGCGATGAGGTTGCTTGTCAACAGTCTTGATTTAAATCAAGAAGTGCTGCAGCTAGAAATCCTGTGGCTTCTGCTAAAAGATTACGTACACTGTCAGAACCCTCTGTAGGAAACCTATACTGTGGAAGCTCAGCATTAGACCAAACACCCTAAAAGTCCTATTGGAGAATATTTACAAAAGGCTGCCCACTGTTACTGTAATTGCGGGTCCTAACCCAGTGCACTGGAGATGTGGTTGGAGTGAATCCAAAACACACAAACCAACACGCATACCAGAGCGTGTGTCTATCCCCTGTCTTCACAAAACCATAATGCCAGAAATATTTTTTTGCTCTCTTAACACACGATCATTACACTTTGATGAGATGGCTGCCTGACTAAGCGTTTTGGAGGCATGTCCTGACAGTGTCTTATCGTCTCATCTGCCAACTGTCTCTGCTCACACTTTGCAATTATGCAAACCCACAGCGCTACTCTCTCAAGTCTGGGTCTCAAGCGCCCCACCCCGCACCCCTCTCTTTCTGCCCAATACTCCATCATGAGCTATCATGCCAACTATGATTTAAAAATCCACCCGCCACTGTCACTTTTTACCAGCCACTCTTTTTGCCTCATAAAGGTCAAAAACAGGAATTGCTGTGTCTCAATGATCCTATCTTGTCCCATTCATGGTAGTCATCATTGCACCTACAATAATGTAGATGTCCTCAATTCAGGTCATCCTGTACATCTCATCTGCGTTTTTTTCCTGTATCCACCGTGTGTAATTCTGCGTGTGTTTATGTGTGTTTGTGCGCGCGTTTATGTGTGTGTGTGCGGGTGTCAGTTGTGGGGGGAACAGAGCAGCAACCCCGCCTGCTGCAGCGAGCAAACAGGATTGATACAGCAGCAACCTTCAGCTGCTTTATAGTGAAAAAAACGTTACAGCATAACTTGATGTTGGCAGGACGGTCTGAAATGTTTTGCAAATGTTTTCACTATATCTTTTGTTGGTATGTGAGATGTTTGAGTCACACACGTCTCGTCTTCATATCAGAAACAAGGAAATGAATTTGACCCGGTCTCACTCCCGCTTGGTCAGTGGCTGCAAGTGGGACTACTGTGATTGCGGAGTAATGAAAATATGATAGGGGGCCCCGGCTGTCATTCAGTGTCTTCCAGTAATGCGGGCCCCTGATTGGTCCTGGCCAGTAAGCAACTGCATACGCTGCTTACCGATAATTACGCGTCTGAATCACTCAATTCTCATTGGCTACCAGCCAACGTGGCAGGTAGATTGACAGTGTTACCCGCCAATTGCAAAATTCAACTGCATTTGGCGGGTGTTAATCTGCCCTGATGCCAACTGCAGGGAGTGGACAAGATAATGGAAACACCTCACAGAAAAGGATTTCAGCTTTGGAAAATGTTAAAGGGCAAGTGGCAATTATGATGGGGTAATGGTAAATACTAAAACGTTATAAATTTAGCACAACAGTAAAGACGAGTCATGAAGTCCTCCATCTGACTCGGTAATGTCTGTTACACAGCAACATGAGCTACATTAACCACCAATAGCTAATGACCGTACCATGTAGAGATGTAAACCCCTGAATGTATTGAGAAAGAAAAGGTGCATTTTTTTTAATTGATTCATTGAAACTACAATTTACACTCAGTTTTGTTAGTAATCACTACACACAGGCCTGAAATACACAGTGGGTCCGTATGGGGACTTGAACCAGCAACCCACTGGTTCCCCACCCAACTCCCTACGGACTGAGCTACTACCACCATTTTACAGATCATAAATAACCACAGTGACAAACACTGCTATAAAGTGTGTCATCTAAGGTTGAAAACATTTTACGGCTATAATATTGACTAATAACTTTGTAAAATCCATGAACATCAAATAAAGAAAAAAATGCTAAATAATTGAAGTTGTCCAACAAATTGTCATGTGACCTAAGAGAACCCACCTTTTTCCCGCAATGTTGACTAAGTCGTTTCCACGTTGGAATCCTGTTTCATGAAGTGTTTAATAGTGGATTCATATTTAATCCAGATTTGTCCCAGTATATTGAAGCATCAGGTTCCACTTTCAGCAACAACATCCACTGAACTGTTTGGAACTGTTGTCAATTAAACAACTATAAAAGATCAAATGAAATCACTTAAGGCACCTGTTTTGCTTTGATGCATAACTCTAGTCTAGTCTGTTAAATATTAGAGTAACCGAGCTTTACAAAGTTACATTTTGGCTGCTGCAGGCACTGCAGTTTTAGATTTAAGTAAAGAGATTAGGTGTTTCCCCAAAGGGATCCTCGTTCTCTATATAAAAAACAAAACCTGTGCAGCACTCCCTCTTTAGTGCCATGTGTGAGCTGCCATCTCCCTGCCAGTGTGAAGTCTTCAACTTGCCAAGCTGTGCTGGTTTATTTTTACAAGAGCCATCATCCTACAGCCCATTAGAGAAAAATGATGCGCTATGAGGATAACCAGTTGCCTTACAGCAAGTTAAAGTGATTGTTCCAGGTCGCAAAAGGTTTTTTTTATTTCCCTTTTGCTCAGAAGTGTGTGAGGCTTTCCATAAAGCTGCCAAATACTATTAAGGCACACACCGGTCTCCCTTATGTGAGAACATATTTCTCCCGTGCTGTTGCTTAAAATGAAAGTCTCCGTGAAATTTGTCAGTGTCTAGAGAAGAGACCTCAGCTATTCTGTCCTGACTGAGTACCTTCCTTTTTTTGAATCAGTCTAGCCAACACAGGGTAATGGTAGCTGAAATTGCTATTTTATCCCTAAAATGCGTGGAAGGTTTTGTCAAAAAGCAGGAAAAAGTGGTGGTTTTGTCGAATCTGTCTTGAAGTCAAACCTCTGCCCTCCTGATGGAGGGGAGACAGATGCCCTGCAGTACAAAGGACTTTTGGAGGTTGTATTCCACTTTGACCAAAGAGAAGCAAACATGCACACACTTTAACACAGAGAAAATGTGTGAAACCCTATATATTGGCTGTGTTGGATCTAATATTTCCCAATGACTGTCTCCTTTCATTATTCCCAAGCATCTCCTAAATTCCCTTACTGTAAATGTCAGCCGCTGCATTTAAGAATTTCTTATCTTATTTCTTTCTTTGTTCCTATGTTTTACTGAGGACCTGAAAGTCTGCTCTGCTTCTTATTGTACGGCTCCTGTTTGACACAAAAAATGAATGCTAAATATAAGAGTGCCTTATAATTTTATTTTTTTCACTACTTTACCAATACACATACGAGCTGTTTTGATGAGGAGGAATAAGTAGGTCAAGGCAGCATCTACAGTGTATTTATCTATGGGGGCTTGTCTGACTGGGAGTGCTTGTTTCCCTGCAGAGACCTGTGCAGTGAACAATGGCGGCTGTGATAGCACATGTCATGATTCAGTGACAGGAGTCCGCTGCAGCTGTCCTGTTGGCTTCACTCTGCAGCCAGACCGCAAGACCTGCAAAGGTAATGCATCACCATTCGAACCACACCTGCCCTGCTGTCACCAGATTAATCTTGCGCTTGTGTTGCAAGGCAAATTGGATTTTGTTTTCTTCTTTTGAAGCTAATAGGAATTATCAAGTTATTTAAACCCTCCTTGTTAGCACCTTTTTCAACCCTACCAGTTGGATTTTCTATTTATAGACTACATTATCATTGTTTTGCTTCCACTGGTCTGTATCCTTGCTGCATATTTTGAGTAGTAAGTTGTCAGTTTTTCCACTGTATTACCATCACCCTTCTTTCTGGGGGTTGGCAGAGCATCCTCAACTAAAGCACACTGCATACTGTAGCAACTTTAAAAAAAAATTATATGTCTAAAAAAATCCAATCCAAACTTTAGGGTAAAACTGAGAATTATATTAGGACACTTAGAAAACCAAGGCACAGTGAAGGAGTTTGACAACTTGGGAGATACAAGCGTGGATACAAATCTGTCACCCTTCTACGGCTCGTGTTATTACACTAACAGCTCTGATAAAAGTACATTGGCTTCTATTAGGTTTGAGAGGAAACAAGAGGAAAACAAACCCAGGCAGCTCTGGCACAAGAAGACAGGGACATGCTGCAGGCCAGGCACTTTTGAAGAACAGAGACAAGATGGAGCAGGGAAGGGATTTTTTTATTCCATTTCTGATGCATTTATTTCAACCAGATGATGAAGACTCCCTCAAGAGACAGACGCCTCATTTGTGATGATGATTCGGAATTAATCAGAGCTGCTGCCATCTTGCCAAAGCAGAGCACCATCAAAAGCGGGGATGAGCACATGATATATTGATTGGGTATTGGCTGCAGAATTAAAGAGTGGAGTAACCAGAGGGAGATTGACAATGATGATTTAGAGACTCACTGCCATGAGGCTTTACTGTGTGAGAGCTGCCTCCCATTACAGCCACACGCAAATTAATATTTTGCCTTTTTGAGGACCATTCAGGAAATTCCTGAAGCTTATGTCAAGTTTATTCAAGACTGTCATGGCAACACGACCAAACAAATAATCATACTATTTTGAATAGTTACTATGCCGTTAGCCAAGCTGACTTTGTTCTTATGTAAATTTTTCATGAGCTTCTTTTAAATCTGCTGTAATCAGTATATTTATGTTAGGAATGGATCACATGGCTACGTGTATGTGAGAAACCCCAGAGCATTATAACCCAAGTCTGCAGTTCCCCTTAACTCTCCCGATGTTTTCTAAAGAGTCGGTGGAGACCAAAAACCGAGCTAAAAGGAAAGTAAATATTGGGCTTACATTTGACAGGTGGAGAGAAACATTACTTTAAATGAATAACTATGTGCTCTTTAACTGCTGGTTTTCTAAATAATCAACTGATTACTAACAAACAAATGTAAGTGTTATGTTCACAGCTTGTTCTCACTACCCTCAAGTGGTGAAAACAAATCCGATCATATGCAGGATTAATTTTTCTCCTCTTTTTTGTGATGTGTGATTTGATGTATATATTGTTTTTGATCATTTTCTGTTTATAGACATTGATGAGTGCCGCCTGAACAATGGGGGGTGTGACCATGTGTGTCGAAACACAGTGGGAAGCTTTGAGTGCAGCTGCAAGAAAGGCTACAAGCTGCTGACCAATGAGAGAACTTGTCAAGGTAGGTAGCCCTTTTGACCACCTTTTACCACTAAGATAAAACACATTTTCCTGTAAGCATGTCCTTAACACTTTCTTTCTTATAGATAGTGTTTTTTGCGTTGATTAGCATGGATAATAAATCTAGAAGCACATGAATATGCTCCCTCCAGCCTGCAGAGAAGCCAAACCAGGCCTCTCTGGGTTGTTTGTCTGTTACATTTGGTGGTAGCCATCGCTCAGCAGGAGCTGGGAGGACTAGCTGCAGAACAAATAAAGAGTTTGCCATGGCCGAACACAGGTGTGGAGAATTAGAGCACCAACTCTAAAACCTCTGGTTCTTGGATGAATCAAGCCACTACAGAAACATCTGGTGAAAGAAGACAGGCAGGCTAGAATTGTGGAGCCGAGTTTAGCCTCTCTCCGAGTGGAAAAACAGATGACATGCTATTTTTTTAATTCTCTTTTCTTTATGATGTGGTCAATCAATATCCAGCCTGGTACACATCAATGTCATGCAATGGGTTTAGTACGGAGTATACAAACATCGTATGTGTTCAATGAATACAGTGTCCCTTTGCTTTCTAGCCACTTTCTTGTCACTTTAAATCTATTTTGGTTGGATGCCTTTCTCTCATTATTTAAAACAGAACAACGCAAAGTTTATTTTGCCATAATAGCACAAATAACTGAGAAAATAGAGTCTGTGCATGTAGGAATGTACATCACAGTTTGTTTTCTGTGTGCTGTTTGGGTGGACAGGGGCCACTTTGGAACAGCGTTGGCCTTGTTTGGTGCTGTGTGTTTTGTCTGCAGAGAAGGGTTGTGATAAAGCTCACCTCTTGTTGAGTGAGTTGTTGCCAGGCTCACACACACACACACACACACACACACACACACACACACACACACACACACACACACACAAACACACACACTACTGGGTCATCCTCTCTTCTCATTCCTTTCATTTTTCTCACCCGTGGATCGAGAGCCAGGCAAAATATTAGCAGAATCCCTCTCTATAAAGGTTACATTTTTTGTGATGATATATCCTCTGATTTATGGTTGTTTACCCCAGGTGTTAGGGCCACTAAAGGAATTGAGTATTGCCTTTTCGTAAAGTTAGGGGTACCCACAAGAGATTCATTGAAAAAAAGAAATCAAAATCAAAGCAGCAGTTACATCAGTGACACTTAAATAAACGTTTGCTGTCTCCACGAAGTGTTGAGATGTGTAAACTGAACTCTGGGTTTATCTTGGTTTAAACAGTCATGGTGTTTCCCTGCTGTCAGTGGACCATGGCCAATAAGTCAGGATGGGGCATGTCTGCTGAGCCCCTGTCAGCATTCCTCCACCCTCAATAATCTCTTTCTTACTGCTAATCCACATGAGGGCACTCAGGGAGATGTTCAGATGCCATGTTTTCTCTAGAAGGAACATCTGAGATATAGTTCTAATCTGTTCTGTATTAACAACAGTTTCAGTCAACCTCATGTACCTTCTAGAATTTTGTATTAAGCCAGGATGGAGGTAAAAGTAATGCATTGAGTTCTGATGCACAAACAGTCCGGTTCAATGAGTGGGCAGATGAACAGAGAGCAAAGAGAAGAACTACTTGATGGAAACTCTGATTCATTATTTCCAGTGCAAGTGATTTGACTGTTCTCATCTTTCTATGTTCCCCTGCACGTACATCACCTCATGATGCAGTCTTGCCCACCCACTGCATACTTGGTAAATAAGGGTTGTACTGTAGGAGTCCCAGATGTCTTCACACATTGACTCTGTAGTGTGGCACAACACAAAACGATATAATGATAAGTTGCAAATCGACTTCTGGCGTCACCTCTTGCAACATATTTTGAGGGTAAACTGAGTCACCACGCCTGTTTCCCAGAGGAGTTTTAGATTTGTTACTTAAAAGTGTGTTGAGCAGAATGCTATGCACATATTTATGCTCAAATGTCTAAAAACAGCCACTTTTGCAATGCCTCATAACATGCTGCTCTCATCTGCCACTGCTGTTATAAATCTCCTGGGGCCAGCTGAAGGGACAAACAGCAACAACTGTACAAGTTTGCTCTTATAAATGTTTTTCAGATTTATTTGTGGTTATTTTTTACTTCTCTGTATAGAACTAGTGCTTCAGGTTGTGAAACATCATTTCATTTGTCAGATTTTTTTTTCATAAAGGGGAATTTTTGTATCTATATAAGGTGTACTTGACTCATCAATTAAACATTTGGAGACTTTTTTTGTAATTAACTCAAAATCTTAACACATTTTCATCTTCTTTTTTCTCTCACAACACACCTGCCACATATTAACCTCAATGACTGTCTTTGCCGTCAGCTGTATTGGACATGAAGGAATATGCCCAATTTGAAAATGTGAATATGTTTTGCTATGCTAGGCAAGATTTGGGCAGCCATTTATCTGTCTCTCTTTTTGGCTTCTTCAAGGTAACCCATTATTTAACTGAACTCCTGTAATTGTTGTGAAATACCTGCGTCATCTGTTTGATGGTGGCTGGCGCTGCCTCATAACTCAGAGGTGGTTTAGATAATGTGGATGAACTCAGAGGTGGTTTAGATAATGTGGATGAAAGCATGATATTCCTGGGAAAATCCTGGGAACCTTGCTTAAATTGACCAATTACACATCCAGCAAAGTTGAAGCACATCTCCATTTTCTCCCGGCATGTACTGCTTGGGCTTGACTCCGATTTTTGTTGACATTAAAGGAAACCTTGATTGTAAAAAAAACAAATGTTATCCATCCCCTGTAGCTTCATGTATAAATCCTTATGGTCTTCGAGCCCATGACATTTTTACAACTTACCAGGATGCATGTGTAAAAGAGCAGAAAAGCTTAAAAAGATAAGACAGAGAAGCTACTGACAGGCAGGAAGGAGCTGTTGCAATGTGAGTTTGCAAGTGTAATGAGGCTGTTATGGTCAGAAGAACCTATCTCCTATTTGCATCTCAATGATTATAATGATTTTTATACACAATGTCCATATGTCTTCAGAACAAAAGAGAAGTCAAATAACGGGCTTTCAAACAATATTGGGTTATTTCTGGGCTGGTTAGGAGGCGCAATGGGGAAAGTGATTGGCAGGTTCTATGTGGAGAGAAAAATGGCACTTCAGCTCCTATTATCAGGTGAAGAGCACACTCTCCTTTGAACTGGTGATCACACGCTTGTTATTTCAGAAATTCATGGAAAAATTCCATTTCGGTGCATCGAATTGGAAAACTTAATAACAGCAGGAGGTCAACCCCTGTACCAAGTACCAAACAGAAGACGTCTTGTTTCAAAATTCACTTTATTTTTTAGTTGCTTCATGATTTTACCAGTTGCAATTCACTATAAAAGATGAAAATATGCTGTAACTGGAGTACGGAAGAGTCCTGTTTGAAGATCTTTTTTTGTAATTTGTTGAAAAGTTTCTAACACCATGTCTTTTGATCTATACAGATATTGATGAGTGCTCTTTTGACCGTGCCTGTGACCACTTCTGTATCAACTCTGCCGGGAGTTTCCAGTGCGTCTGTCGTAAAGGATACATCCTCTACGGCCTGGCACACTGTGGAGGTGAGCCCGCACGCCTTGTCTTGATGTAAATCTCCTGTCCCCCGCTCTTCCTTTGCATCCCAAACCTCTTTGTTGACCATTAGTTGCTCTGATGTTTGGCAGGAAAAACTGAACGACTTAATATAAAATAATATGGCTATTTCAGATTTCTACTCACAGCTTACAAAAGGACAGTTTTAGCTGATGAATTAAAGTATTTTTTAGACAACTGCTGATGCATTTCCAAAGCATACTTTAGCCTTTTAGTTCTGGTTTCCATTCTCTTAAGGCATTGATTTATTTATTTTTGCCATGCTGGCGATGTGGCTCTAGAGATGTTAATGATAGCAAGAATCCTGAGATCCCCTGACTTTTCCTCTAACACCACCATAAGGGAGCTGTTTGTTGCCTTGAGTAAAACAACAACAACAACAACAACAACAACTACAGCTGTTATGTCAATTATCGTGAAATTCTGTACTAGGGCTGGGTATCGAATTCAATACTTTTTTAGGCACCGACCGAATTGCCTATAAAGTATTTAGTATCAAAAAATGAAAAAAGTGTCATTCAATACCCAATTTCATTACTTAGGAGTAAATTTCCTCATAGTCAGTGATTCAATAAGCACGTAGCATGCTTCATCCAAGAGCTAATAATGCTTGTGATTGTCTGTATAATATTACACTTAGTAGAGACACGCAGGAAAATCTCTACTTTACCCAAAGAAGGCTTTGTAATTGCTTTTTGTTCTAATGGATTTTATAAAATTGGTATCAAAAACAGTAACGTTCAGCTATCAGTATCAGTTTTTTTACTGATACCCAGACCTATTCAGTACACACATTCTTGTTCCCCTCAGATAGAGTTGCATCAATTTGGTGTTGCCTATAATTTTCTTTAAGCTCCAAATACCTGCACAAAATATTCATATCAATCTCTCCTGTACTTTTTGTTTAGTGCTGTTTAGCAATTGTTAGCATGCTTGCATGCAAAACCAAGATAGTGAACATGGTACACAGAATACCTTCCAAACTGTAAGTGTGTTAGCATGCTTAGGTTAGCTTGTAGCTCAAAGCATTGCTGTGCCTAAGAACAGAGCTGCTTAAGTGGCTGTAGACTTTGTCTTTTTAAATAATGTATGGAAGTCTACTTCACTAGTCAACTTAAAAAATCTTTAAACACTAAACTGTTTTTTTGTTTTGTTTTAAATTTGTTTTAAAAGCAATTTTAAGTTTCATTTCTGACACTTTTTTGACAGAGTTTCCTTCTGAACAGCAAGTTATACATACTAAAGAAAAAGTTTCCACAGTGTCTAATTGTTCATCTTTTCACCAGCTGGGTTTGGATGTCACTTAAAAATAAAAACATGGAAAAGTCCCTGCATGCAGCTGCATTCTTGTGCAATAACAAGATGTAACTAAATGATGGATCGTCTTTCTCCAGCCAGATTTAAGTCTCTGAAAGTTGATTTTTAAATCGATTGAAATGAGCTGAAACAGGTGGCTGCCTGGAAGGCAGAAAATCAATCTTAAGAACCTTTTCTACATTTGGCAGTAATGTAACGTGTAGGTGATTTGTGCTCTAGTTAACAGACTGAAACATGAAAAACTGCTGTTCTGGTCCTTCAAGGTAGAGTATATGAGCATGTTTATTAAACATTAGCGGATACCTACAGTACTCTCATGTGGAACAGAAAGCACAAGCAGCTTTTGGTGTCGGGAGGAGGTGTGTGGGGGCGCGTCAGATCTGCCTGGCAGACAGCAAGAGGCCCGCCAGAGCACATCAGGGTGTTGCGGCGGCCCTTTGATGGCGTGTGTATCACCAGTCAGAATCTGCTGCTGTCTCCAGCGCCTCAGGGCTCAGAGACACAGAGAGAGAGAGACAGCACATGCACTCGAAATACATAGCTTTGCAGTGATTTGTTCTGTTTTTTTTGTCTGTGGTTTGACAGGTCTACTGATCAGAAATGTTGCAACAGAATGTAGAATAAGGAATGAGACTAGAGAGAGACGTGTAGATGTATGGGATCATGAGGTCTGGACAAACACAACAGTGCAATTAAAAAACCCTTAAAAAGTAAAATCTACTTTCTGCAGCATGCCCAACTGAGGAGCTTTTGCACCAGTCTTTCTCCCCATGTTTCCTGTCTGTATTCCTACTGTCAGAATCTAATTGTTTAGAGTGTTATGCCATTCATTGAAGTATCCCAGCAATAAATATCTCCTTTTTAATGCTCAAGTGTAACTGATTCGCAGAGATGGTTGCAATGCTGCTGGATTGTGTTATATTGTAAGGGGTGTTTTTTTTTAATCTCATCCACCCCCTGTAGGTATGGTAAGACTTACACAAACAGTATTTTGGAATGGGTTTAATAGGTTCATGGGATCCATTCCACACACAGGCAGCTGTATTAACTGTCAGTCCAGGTAATAAAAGCACCAGAATTGGATTTGTTGGGCTTTTACTCACATGATGGACTGTGATCAGGCCACGCTGACCTCCTGAGTGGAGAGAAGATGGTCAGGTGTAAGTGACTCCCTATACCATTGTTGAGAAAGAAGGTGATGAATGATTTCCTCTCACTTTTCATCGCCACTGTCGGAACTGTTAGATAACCCAAGAGATTTATGGCACTGCCTGTTGTATTTCTCACCGCCGACCGTAACAAGGTTAGGTTGTTCTCTTTTTGGTTTATCAACTGAAATATAACCGCCAAACAATCCAGAATGCTGGGCTCAGTGTTTAACACTAGGCTCACCCTAAACAAACCCAATTAGGTTAGTGACCTGCTGTCAAGCATTGTGCCAAGGCCTGTCAACATTCCTCGCAAGAGAGTGTACATCCAGAAATTCTCCCTCTCGGCTAGCAAAACAATCTGCTCATTTTTGCCTATCTGGTAAGAAAATACACTCGGAGCAGTTGTGACTGAATATTTTGGAAGTTTTTTTTTTTATTTATCTTGTTTGATCCAGCCAGCATTGACCTCAACAGAAATGCTTTTCTCTGGTACTGACAAAAAAGGGAAATATGAAATGAGAGTTTAAGTAGATATCTTTACAGTTAATTGGAAAAAATACAGATAAAGCTGACCTCATTGTTTAGGGAAAACTCCTCTTAAACCTCACATTACGGTGTTTGGACTTGAAGTTTCTGGTGTGGATGATTAAGCCCACGAAAGTGAATAAAATTCATAGATGGTAAGATTTCCTAAAAAAACATACCAAAATTCCTTAAACATTACACAAAGCAATTGTTGAGTCTAAATGTCATTGTTTTCTTACTTGACTCATCTCCGCTCTCTTCAGAATGAGCACGCGAAGAAAAAGACGCTGAAGAAAGGTCGGAATATATTTATTTGGTTACACTTCAAGTATGGGAGGGACAAGAAATCAAAACAACAGTTGCTGGCAGATGAGCTGTGCTTCCATCAGATATTCATCAGAGTTCTTTGTCCTTTAATTTGATTGCTTTGATGCAGAGGATAAGCAGCGCACCTCTCACAACATTTCCAAACAGCTCTGACTACACGTCGCTGATTATGAAGTCATCATTTTTTTAGGGAGTACAGAGGCTGTTTTTTTTTCAGGGTGAATAATTGAATGAGACAAGGAAGAGCATTTTATATCAGCAGGCCAGATCATCAATCACTGCCTTAATCTTTGTCTCTTTCCCGGTGTCTCCGCTGCTTGTCTGCTGGCTGCCGCATCCTCAGCTCTACCCACTAAACTAATTTTCAGTCTGGCATCTGGATCCTGGATGCTTTTAGTTCTTTTTATTTGTAGCTCAGCATGCATTTGAAAAGGTGATTATAATGAACTGCTTACCACAAGTCTTCCACACTGATGAGCATTGAGCTTTTGACCATGAAATTAAATGTGGCCAGCTACATCAAAATGAAGAATCACTTTTGTTTACATGCAAGCGCATCAATCTCTCCAGAATGTGACACTGTGACAGGATGAAGTGGTCTGACCTCTCAGGAACTCTTCATTCACAGCTGTGATGTCGCTCATTGGATAGTTTCTCTTTCATTTTAAATTCACTGACCACATTGTTTCTCAGTGTTTCTGGTTTTATAATGGAAATCCGTTTACTCATAACTCTTAACATTTTATATTTCAGAGTAGGCTTGTACTATAAGCCCTGACCCTCCCTAACAATGTATTTGTGTAGGTCAACTAAACGTCTATATGTTAACACATTTGTTCACAGATATTGATGAATGCAGTATAAACCGCGGAGGTTGTAAATACGGCTGCATCAACAATCTGGGGAGCTATGAGTGTACCTGTCCACCCGGGTACAAGCTGCACTGGAACAGGAAAGACTGTATTGGTATGTAGCAGCACTGCCCCCCAGTGGTTAATTCACTGACACACACTCAATGCGCCTCAGTTTCCTCATACCAGTGTCTGGGTGATTTCTCTCACTCTTTCTGCTTTCTTTGGCAACAGTGTGTGATTCTGTGTGGGTTTTATATTTTCCTCAGAGTTGGTGAAATGTCCTCTTGGACTGGTGGCACCAAAGGCTACTCTGGCCTGTAGCAAGACGGGCAAGAAAGAGAGCTGCTCTCTTACCTGTGCCTCTAAGGCTCACTATCTGGCAGGTATGTCGCCCAAATTGATCACGAATCAATCACAAAAAAAGCGCCAAACGCAAGTCACTTCAAACATTTGTTAGACTTATGTTGTTTGTGTGTGTGTGTGTGACCCCTTTGCAGAGTCTGACAACAGCTACTCAGTCAGTTGTGGTATCCCCATCCTCAGAGGGAAGTCCCCTGCAAGGCTCAACTCCAGCAACAGTCAGAGCTGCATAGGTTCGCTGCCCTCCAGATATTTAGAACAAACACTTTGCGACAATCACTCAATAGCAGACGGTCTTTTTTTGCTGTGGCAGCAGTGTGATGTTGCAGTGTGCTCCTACCCACTGTGCTGTGTTTGTCTGTAGAGACTTTGGCCCCTCCAGTGAAGCAGACGGCTTCTTTCAAGATTAAAAACGCCAAATGTCACCTGCACCCGAGGCTGACAGGCCGGACGGAGGACAGAGGACGGACACTTGGACCAGGTCAGTCTTAAAGTGCCCATATTATGAAAAATTTGGAGTGTTATTTTGTGTCTCTGGTGCTTCCACATGCATGAAAACGTCATGTTTTTAGTGAGAAACGGGTTTCTAAATGTGTCGTACCTTCAGTCTCTGGGTGAGCTGTTCAAAAGCGTCCGGGCCGTATTCATCATGGACTAAAACATTTAAATATTTGCTGGCTTAGCTGCTAGCGTGGCACGCCCTCACACTTTGCAACTGACTAGCTAGCAGTACTTACTGTGCATGTTTCAATCCCAACAAAGATGGTACAGAAGTCTACAGAGATCTCACTCTGTAGCTAAAACAGAGAACTCAACACAGGGGGGGGGGGGGGGGGGGGGGGGGGGGGGGGGGGGGGGGGGGGGGATTGAGGAGCTGCAGCAATGTGCAGTACAACAAAAATATAGTGTTTTCTAAAAATAAAAGAACATAAACCTATTCTGGTACAACCTCTAAATACAATTTATCTATACGCCTGTATAAATGTGCATAATATGGACACTTATTGACAATCTATGTGTGCTGATGTTTACAAATGCTTTTTTTTATAAAAATCTATTACACAGCTTTTTATTCAATTCAATTTTAAATTTTCCGGTTGTGGTTAAAATGAAGAGTGGCAATAACAGTCACAAAAAAAAAATGCCCAGTTCGAATTATTGTATGGTCTGTTATTTCTGAATAGCCGACCGGTGAGAATAACATACCATGCTAGGGAAGCAGTTCTGATGATAGACTTACAAAGGACCATTTTTAAAAGCAATAAGTGTTTAATCAATATTTTGTGTCAAATGATTGCTGCTGTTTAAAAAAATAAATACAAAAAAATTGCAATTGATTGCAATTTTTTTAACGATTTTTTTGGATGATTTTTATTTGATTCACTTTAATTTTTATAGCTGAAACAATGAATTGGTTAGTTGAAAAATTTGCTCCAACTTGTTTGATAATTAATTATTTGCCTTAAACAGAAATGTTTGGCTGTTTTCTTTGTCATGTAAGATTCCTGGTTTTGAGGTTTAAGATTGCTGGTTTAATAAATAAAACAATCTGGTTCTGACAAATTACAATGTGTATTTTTCACAATTTTATAACACTTTATAGACAAAACAATGACTCGAGAAAACAACCAAAATGAAATACCTTAACTCTCATTAACATGAATTATTATTTATTGATATGTGATTGGGGTTTACTGATATCATCTTGTCCACAGGAGGGGGGCAGCCCTGCAGCAACTGCCTGGTGACATTTGTCAACCTCAAATGCGACTCCTCTAAGAAAAATAAAGGTCGACGTACTCGCAACCCCTCTAACAAGGAGGTGACACGCATTACTTTGGAGCTGGAAGCTGAGGTCAAACCTGGAGACACTACGGGTCAGTCATCTCATTCAATACAGTATCTTTACAGCAGTTACTGCCTGTGGATGAATTTACAGATTATTTATCATTCGTCAAAGCTTGCAACCTAATGTACAGTACAAAGTAATTACTACGTTTTTACAGTAAAGTCTAGAAATATATTATTTTATCTGACTGAAATGTTTTTATTTAACAATAAACAGGGAGTTGTAATCTCAGCTGCCTGAGGCAGCGCATGGAGAAGCAGGTTAAGACGTATATCAAGGCTCTGAAGAAGTCCATCAACCAGGAGCGCTTCCTAATCCGAGTTGCTGGTTTGGAATACGAGGTGGCCCAGAAACTTCCCCAGGCTGCTCCCAGTCAGGAGAACTGTGGGCCGGGCTGGGAGAGGGACAGTGGCCGATGTGGTAAGACTGGACAGCTGGACTGAGAGCGTTGGATGGGCTTAGTTACTGTCATGGAATGTTAATGTCATCTTAAGCCATATGCTGTCTTAACCTGCAACACTAGACACTCATTGTCCACTTTACTAGGGATACCTGTACAGACTAATGAAGTCTAATACAGCTGCCATAAAGGTCTGCTGTTATGGTGCCTATATTGTTCCGTCTGTTCCTAAATGTTACAGTGTTTACTGTTTACATAATATACCGTATACTCAAGTTTGCTGAGTCCCCTGTACTTGGAACATGTGTCAACCTAGAAACTAAAAATCGTTTTTTTTTTTTTTTTTTATTGAATAAAGTGAATTGTGTCCTCGTACCTCTGACTGTAGCCGTTGTGGATGTTCTCTTAGTCAGATGCTTGTCGGGGTCTTACTACCATGGTGAGCAGGAGCGCTGTGTCCAGTGTCCGCCCGGGACTTTTCAGGAGAAGGAGGGGCAGCTTGCCTGTGACCTCTGCCCCGGCAGCGACGGCCACGGGCCTGTTGGGGCACGGAACATCTCCTCATGTTCAGGTAGCCTAGTTTAAGGTGCCAGGGCCAATGTTACAGTGAACATGTATTTATGATCCTACGAGGGGCTGATTTTCTTAGTAAACCTTCTCCTCATGTTCTACAAATCTAATCCAGGCCAGTGTCCGACGGGGTCCTTCTCCAGCGATGGTTTCAAACCGTGTCAGGCGTGCCCTCATGGCTCCTACCAGCCAGATTTGGGACGGACCCTGTGCTTCCCATGTGGGGGAGGACTGGGCACCAAACGGGAAGGTGCCAGCTCCTTCCATGATTGTGAAGTCAAAGGTCAGCTTGTGGTCCTTTTATACATCTAAAAACTGTAGTCAAATAATTTAGCAAGACCTTCTTTACTTAATGTGTATCTTTATTTCTATCCTGCAGTCCAGTGTTCTCCAGGTCATTACTACAACACCACAGTGCACCGGTGCATCCGCTGCCCAGTGGGGACGTATCAGACAGAGTTCAGACAGAACTACTGCATTTCCTGCCCTGGGAACACCACCACAGATTTTGATGGTGCCACAAGTGTTTCGCAGTGCAAGAGTGAGTGTGTAAATTCCTGTTTTGTGTTCTCAGATTTTTTAAACACGAGCTAAAGACTTATTTGGTTTGTTTCTACACGTCTAGACAGGCTATGTGGTGGCGAGATGGGCGAATTCATGGGTTACATTGAGTCGCCCAACTATCCCGGTAATTACCCTGCTAATGTGGAGTGTATTTGGAACATCAACCCGCCCAGCAAGCGCAAGATCCTAATTGTGGTGCCAGAGATATTCTTGCCCTCGGAGGATGAGTGTGGAGATGTGCTGGTTATGAGGAAGAACTGTGAGTTACAGTTGATGTTTCAATGAAATTTGGTGGTTATACTGTAATAAAATTACATCATCCATTGTCTTCTCTGTGCTGCATCCAGGGTCGGCCACATCCATCACCACCTACGAGACATGTCAGACGTACGAGCGGCCCATCGCCTTCACAGCTCGCTCCAGACGTCTCTGGATTAACTTCAAGTCCAACGAAGCCAACAGCGCCAGAGGCTTTCAGATCCCCTATGTTACTTATGATGGTATGTAGTGTGCTTATTTATCACACTAGCAGCCCGTCTGTCACATATCTCTCTCAAAGCTCATGACAAACACTGTTTTGATCAGGATTCCTAAAATTAGTTTTATTAGAGTTGTGAATAAGATATGTAATAATAATAGCTTTATTTATGCATTTTAAATGCCAGTTACACAGTGCATGACAAAAGACATACCATTATTAAAGTATGAAATACAAATAATATAAAACAAGCAATTTACCAGATTAAGTTAAAAAGAACAAATGCAGTAGAAGCTCAAAATAAAAACGTTTAGGAAAATGCAATTTTAAAATAATGTATTTTGAGGAGAGATTTAAATGAAGATTAAGAGCTATCTTGCCTGATCTCATCAGGCAGATCATAGCAGAGTGGAGGGGCTCTGACTGCAAAAGTCTGGTCTCTTCTGGTTTTTAGCCTCGCTTTGAGGATTTTTAATAAAGACATACCAGCAGATCTCAGGCTTGAAAGGGGTTAGCATGTCAGAAATATAGTCAGATGTACTCAGCGGTACATTTTATAGTTTAATAAACTTGTGAGTGCATCCATGTAAGTGTAACGCTCTAAATTACTTAAAGCACATCTGTTTTGTAATTCCTCATTACTTATCAACCAACACTTATGCTGCTGTGACATATCTGAAATAAGATAATAGCCAGTGGTAGAAGAAGTATTCAGATTTTTTACTTCACTAAAAGTAACAATACCACACCGTGAAAATACTCCACTACAAGTCCTGCATTAAAGAATTAACTGAGGTAAAAGTACTGTAAAAACCTTTGACTGGTACTGCATATTATCCGCAAAATGTTTTTAAATTACCAAAGTAAAATGTACTTATGCTTCAAGCAAATGTTACTTCTCAGTGTTTCACTATTACGTATATTTGATGTTTTTGAATATTACTGCTGCATTAAAGTACTCAGAGTATGCTCATTTTCAGGTTCATAAGTGTATTTAGAGGTTTTATCATAATGGGTTTACATGGCTTTATTTTCAAAAAACACTATTTTGGTTTGCTACAGCTCCTCTTTTCACCCTGTGTGTCGAGCTCTCTGATTTAGCTACAGAGTGAGGCATCTCACTTCTGTTCTACCGTTTGTTGGGAGTCGCACATGCACAGTACATAGGTAAGGACTGCTAGCCAGTCAGAAGGGCAAGGGCAAGCCGCGTTAGCAGCTAAGCGAGCTTTGCATAAAAACCTTATATAACACACTTACAGGAAGGGAAAGAGCATAATATGAGCACTTTAATTTCTATGTTGCATTTTACTGCCTTGGATGTTTATTGTTGTGCTAATTTGAACTCCTTTAAATACTGTTACTGGCCAGTGTAATCAGTGTAGTGCAATGCATCATATTCTATAAAGATAATTTGTTTGTAGCAACGCTGTCCTGTGAGAACCAAACATCTTATAATAATAAGTTTCATGAGGAAAACAGCAGTTTTCAGCTTTGGGACGATGCATTTTGATCTTATCTAAGGAGGGTTTTAGTTTATTTATCTTAAGAAGTAGGAAAAAAAACAGAGTGTTTAGAGTGTTCCTTTATCCAAAATTGCATCACATTAGGAGATATAAGGTTTTCACTGGGCAGGCAGGGGAGGAAAAATTGTTAAATGAAAGTAACTAGTAACTTAAACTGTCAGACAAAAATATAGTTTAGTAAAAGTACAAAAGTTGCCTCTGAGAAGAAGTGGAGTAGAAATATAAAGTTACAGATAAGGAAATGTTAAATGTATTCAGTTACATTCCACGACTGCTAATATCTGCATGTCCAACCTATGGGTCTAGTTCTATTCACAACATTGCAAAAACATCCCATCTTTCCGGAAACAGTGTCTTGGTTACTCTTAACAATCCACGGCCCTCTTTCATTGGAACGTCTTTCCACCAAATCGTCACTATGGCAAACGATGACGGTCTTCTGTGGTTTACCAAAGTTATTTCTCATTACTGTGAGCACCGCAAACAAAATCCCCTGCATTGTATTCTGACAGAGGTACAAATCTTGAAATTTCCCATAGGTGTAAATGAGCAGAAGTGAACATACAGTATTCTTTTACACCTGTGTATTATTTCACCACGTAACTTGTTTTGGATACGGAGAGCCTGCTTTTATCATTGCATGACGTGACTTGCAGTAACTTCTTGTATTTTTACAAATCCAGAGGACTATGAACAGCTCGTAGAGGACATAGTGCGAGATGGAAGACTCTATGCCTCAGAAAACCATCAAGAAATCCTCAAGGTTAGCAGTTTCACGTCTTACTGTGTTGATGTCTGTCTTCCTTTCTTGTTGGTACATAAGACCTGGGAGAGGCAACTGTTAACCAATAAGATGTACCTGTGTTTGGCTTAACAAAGCCGTTGCTAAGAAACTTGTGTGAGTCAGACAGTTTGTCAATATTGAAAATATTTGCCAATGCCGTCATATAGGTATGTGATTTGCTTTCCAGCATTGTGTTGTAGCTTCAAATGTAAATTTTTATTATGGATGAAAATATGCATTTACACCAGTGTGTTCTTCCCTAGGATAAAAAACTGATTAAGACTCTTTTTGATGTTCTGGCCCACCCAAACAACTACTTTAAGTACACCACTCGGGAGTCCAACGAGATGCTTCCTCGCTCCTTCATACGCCTCATAAGCAGCAAAGTGTCGGCTTTTCTGCGACCATACAAGTAATGCTCACACAGGTGCCGAAGTACCGGATCGTGATCCCCGGCAACCCCCTTCACCTTACAGGTCACAGCCCGCAACTCTCACAGGACTTAAAAACATACATACCAGTGTGTTTACCTCTTATTTTCCATAGGCTTTGACAATAAACACTATGCAGACCTGAGAAATACTGGACATTTGTGTTTTAGGTTTTTTCTTTTGTCAGTCTCCATTTAGCACAGACCTGTAATCCCGAGCTCAAGCATTTAGGGATGTAGTATATGTGAGTGGGTTTGGTTTCTGTTGTGTAATGAAACCACAAAAAAAACAATAGAAATGCCAATTTCAGACAGTAGGAGTGGCGTGTCGTGTGCGCGGTTAGTGCTTGTTATTGTTTTTGCTTAAATGAGCAGTCTGTTTTCAACTCCTACCATTAAGTATGACTGTAAGTGTTGTGTAACCCTAGTTCCATCATCAGTGTCTGTGTGCTGTCGTCAAGGAGGAGCGGTTAAAATTCATGTCACAGCTGCATTCCAGGTCATTCAAAGCCTTACTTTATTTGAGCTCTTAGAGCGGTTTCACTGTTGAAACTGTTTTGTTCCGCCTGTCTAGACTGTAGCAGTGTTTTTCAACCTTCAGATAATTTCTTCTTAAGTCAACTTAAAGTAAATACAAAGAGTTGGTTATCATTCCAGGAACATAGTGGACATTTGGGAGATGAATACCACATCATTTGTGAGAGCCACAGAAATGATAATGTGATGTCTAGTGGAACATATCTCAGAGAGAGAGGAATGTCTTTGAGGGACATTATGTTTGCTGCTTCTTTTAAAAAGGTCACTTTAATTCTTCAATCTTCATGTTGTCTTCTGATGTACTCTACAAACTAATAGTCTCTGGGTTCAAAACAATGACGCTCCACATCTTCAATACTTACTGTTACTGTATGTGGACTACCAGTTGTTTTTATTTCAATCTTGTAAATAATTAAATTAGACGAGAGTTGAATTTCTTTTTTAATCCTAAATTTCTCAAGCAGGATCCCCTAAAGATCACTTTCCACCCCACCCGTCTCAAATCCAAAGACACCCAACATCCCCTTTAAACACCCCTCTCACATTTTGTTCTGTCCCAATAATGACAGCTCTTCCAAAGACCGCCACAAAAAGGCTGGGTCACTTTGTTTTGTGCACTAAATTAAGAGTCCGCCATCCTATCCTTTTAGTACGAAGTGCAATGAATGAAAACATCTTTTTTTTTTTTTTTTACACCCTATTGTGACCCACAACAAAGCTTATGAAATGTGTTTTAGCCTGCATTCTCATTGTATAAAATATTTATCAGTCACTATGGGCAGAAGATGCTTAGGTTTCAACGTATAACTGCTCTTATTTAGAGAAAGAAATGTGAAGTCTGTCAAAAAATGTAATAAAAAAAAAAAAAGTATTAGGTGTGTAAAAAAATATTTTTAGATTTCAAAACTGTGACAAAAACAGGGTAAAATGATTTAACTCCAGTTCTAATACTTTGCATCTTGTTAGCATCTGCCAAGTTAAAGGAATTGTTCGACATTTGGGAAATACTTTTCTTTCTTACTTTTATCATGAGATCGATCCCACTCTTCTGAACAGTTTAGCACAAAGACGGGAAACAGCTAGCCTAGCTCTGTCCAAAGGTAACAAAATCCACGTACCAGCACCTCTAAAGTGTTACATCTTGTTCATTTAATCATCGACAATGCAAAAATGTCACCGGAGTCTCTGCTTGATGCCAAGCAGCACAAAGACTACAGGAAGGACTCGTAAGAAAGTGAATACATTTCTTAAAATGTAGGGACTATTCCTTTAAAGTCACCACCACTGCAGTCAAATTGGAACAGATGACTGCATTGTCACAATAATAATCCCAACCCCTTAACCTGTACATTCAACCCTGAATAAATGAAGGGTCAACGCTTGCTCTGATACAACATTTTCGTTGGAGTACATTTTGTCCCCACTAGTGTATATAAAGTAAGATCGTACGCGTCATATCATGCACCAAATGGTATTTTAAAATACCCAAACTTTAGGATAACAAGGGAAGTTGACCACACATTGTCCAACTTGAGGGCAATTCTGTGCCATGCCGTGAAAAACTCTTATCCGACCCTCTAATACAGTCTCAGATTATATCCATGTAATAAATGCCAACAGGCGGCAGCATCCAAGTGTGTTCACTTGGCCATCATGCCCCAAAATTCCCCCTCCCACCCATCTTTCCTGCAACCTGATAAGTTGTTTTTTGAATTGTTGCCTTTTAACGAGAGTTTGCTATGATGTTTCATAGAGTTGATAATGATATTTGCACTTGAATTGTTATTGCTCATGTAAAGAAATGTCTGGATTTTGTATTGTCTTTTTAAATGAATGGAATTGGTGTTCTTATTTTCTTGTAGCTTGTTTGTTCATGAAATGCTCACTCACCGTTTAGTCTATAGAGACGATACACATAACATTATCAACTGTTAAAAAAAAAAAAAAACTATGTACAGAAAAAAAATGTACAGGTCAATGAAACAAGTTTGTACTTGTTACTGCCCAAAACACTTATTGAAATAAACATACTGTACTTCAGTTTCATTTCAAACATGTTTATTTTTTGTATATAATGAGTTCATTCAGCTTCATTTCAAACATTTTAATGTCTGTATATTGAGTATACAAGTTTTATGAGCAAGTTAGAAAATATAAATTACTATAGTGCATTATTAAAGGTGGAATATATGGAAAATATTTTAGAAAAAGACTTTGTTAAGCTTGAGACCATTATTTTCATTCTCCGGTGACTGCTTTTTATCAGGTTGAATGTTGTAGTTTTACATTTCAGCCAGCGCATTAGCTCCAGTAGCGTCTGCGACGAGCTGAAATAAGGCGATCACAATTTTAAAGTGTTGTAAACCTTAATATGGAGTTAAGCAAAAACAAAACAAAGAATTGATTACTTACGTGTACATTTGGGGAGGCCAGGCAACCATCGGCCATCACCACTACAGGTAACAGTGCTCGGGCCGATCTTTGCGTAGCCCGGGTAACACTCAATGGATATAGTGTCCCCGTCTTGGTACATCTTGACGTGAGCCCTCGTCCAGTAGGCGTTGGGCACATTTGGAGATGCACATGTCATTTCTGTAAGGAAGTAAAATCTTTATTCTATCATGTCAAAAAACAAATAAAAATTGTATGAAGATTAAAAAAAGTGCTGCGTTACTAATAAGGACCTTTGCACGTAGGTGCAGGATCACTCCATGTCCCATTCTCAGTGCACCAAATGTGCCTTTGTCCAATAAGGGTTCCCGCACGACAACGATAGCGAATCACACTCCTGTACGTGTAAGGTGGTTCCTGATAGTTGCTGATCTCAGCATTTGTCCCTCTTGGAGGCTCCTCACACACCACAGCTGGAAGAGACAGAGGTGTTTGGCACAGCTCAAGAGGAAGGAAAATTAAAGGCCAAGACAAAATTACAGTATGGTTGTTCACTGCACCTTCACAGGCAGGAACACGTCCATCCCAGCCTTGGCTCATGCAGTTTCTGGTGGCCTGTCCTACAAGATTATACCTGATGAATCAAAAGTCAGAGTTTCAGAGATGAAGAATGCAAAATACTTTAACTGTAAAGAATAGTATGCAAGAAATCCTTGCAGTATGAGGAATTTTCCTTACCCCACATCACAGACAGCTGTAGCTGTGTCTCCAAACTGCACTCCAGTATATGCAAACTGTCCGTTTATAAGCTCTCCTGCAGAGCCACACGGCTTTCCTTTGGAGAATAACAAGTTTTAAAAATGTAATGTTATGGTCATATAAAATATTTTAGATTTATATATACTCTCATTTAAACAACTGACTTGACATACTATATACACACACACACGTATTGATAGTATGTAACAAGTGTAAAGTCAGTATAGTAGGTTATAAAGTATAGTAGGTTATGCAGCCATAATAGGTAATAAACTCATAGTACAGTAGGTTATAGTTGTTTAACCTTTAAAGTGTTTTGCATTTTAAACACATACTGTACTCAGTCATTGTTTAGCAAGTCATGAAAGTCATAGTATGTTGAAAAGTGACGTTACATACATACATACATACATACATACATACATACCAGCATGTTGAAAAAGTGATGCCATGTCAAAAAGCCTTTAAAAATCATAGTATACTATGTCATAAAAGTGATGAAGTCAAAGTATAGTGTGGTGGAAAAATTGTATGTTGAAATTGTCCCTGTACTTTCACAACTGGCTGCAGACAAGGTGGCTGAGTGGTCAAGGCAAGGGACAACTAATCCATTGTGCTCTTCACGCAACAGTACAAATCCAACCTTGTTGAATCAGAGAATGTTATTCTACATGATTTGCTAATAAACTGGTTGCACTGGAACAATGTTATCAGTTTCTCCCTGAGAAATGTTAATGCTATTATTATCAGTAGGTTAACAAAAAATAAATCATGTGTTGATTACAAAGACATAAACAGTATAATATGTCAAAAGTGAAAAAGTCATACTTCACTATGTCAAAAAGTGACAAAAAGTTATAGTATGTCAAAAAGTCATAGCAGAGTAAGTGAAAGTGAAAAGTCATATTGTAGTAATTCGAAAAAGTCATAGAATACTATGTCAACAAAGTTGTAAAAAGTCACAGTATAGTTTGTCAAAAAAAGATCATAGTATACTACGTCGAAAAAAGAGATGAAGTCTTAGTATGTCAAAAAAGTCATAGTATGGTATGTCGAAAAAAGTGATAAAATGTGATAGTATAGTATGTCAAAAAAGTCATAAACAATAACAAAAAAGGGACATAAAAGTCACAGTATGGTAAGTCGAACAGGTCATAGTATCCTATGTCAAAAAGTGATAAAATGTCATGTCAAAAAGTCATAGCACACTATGTCAAAAAGTGATAAAATGTCATAGTATAGTATGTCAAAAGTCAGTATGGTAGGTTAAAAAGTTAGTATACTATCTCAAAAAATCATAGTATGTTGAAAAAGACATAGTATGTCGAAAAAGTCATAGCATAGTATGTTGAAAAAGTCATAGTATAGTATCTCAAAAAAAGATTTTTAAAAAAGTCTTATTGTAGCAGGTCAAAAGAGTCATAGAATGGTATGTTAAAAAAAAGTTATAGATAGTCATATTACAGTATGTCAAAAAAACCATAATATGGTAAGTAAAAAAAAAATCCTAGTATAGTACGTCAAAATAATCATAGTATGTCGAGAAAAGGGATAAGTCATAGTATACTAGTCAAAAACAATCATAGTTTACTATGTCAAAAAAGTGATAAAGTAAAGAAAAGTATGTCGAGAAAAGTCATAGTACACTAAGTTGAATAAAGTTGTAAAAAAAAGTCATAGTATAGCATGTAAAAAAAATGTAATATTATAAATGGATGGGTCGAAAAAAGTGACAAAATGTAATAGTATGTCAAAATAGTCATAGTATTCTACGTTGAAAAAAGTGATGAAAAGTCATACTATAGTAAGTCAAAAACAATCATAGTTTACCATGTCAAAAAAGTGATAAAAAAATCATAGCATAGTATGTCGAAAAAAGTGATTAAAAAGTCCTAGTATAGTACGTCAAAAATATTGAAAAGGTTTTGTCAAAACATCATAAAAAGTCATAGCATATCAAAACTTCTTTGGATGTCTGCGCAAACGACAACGGAAAGTTGTGTTCTCTTTCAAGGGGGCAAATGTTTTACATTAAAAGATGACGACATGTCTGGACAAGAGATGCAGGATATTTCAGGTGCTGTCATTGTTCAATTTGTAACATATTACACAATATATAAGTTGCTATAATTTAGTTTTGCACGTATGGACATATCGTTATGTTGTGGACTTGAGGACACAGTTCACAGAGCCTTGTTAGCTTTGTGGCATGCACACAACCGCTTCCTTCTTACAATTGCTTCCGGGTCACAAAAAAACAACAACAATGTAACATTGAGGAATAAGATTTATGCACACGCATTTTATTTTCCGATATCCATCTATAACAAAGATATTCGGGTAATGAGATTGTTTTTTTAATATCAACAAAAATTGAAAAACTGGTTATTTTCTGTTTTTTGTTTCCCTATTTACTATTGGTAATTGGGAAACTGACAGTTTTGTTTTTTTATTTCAAAACTAAAAACCTTTGGCTGCCAAGTACACAGACCCTGCAGTAATATGGAATTACATTACTAGAGCTTGAAACAACACTGAAGGATGATAAAAGCCCTTACGTTCACATTTCAGCCGCAGTGGTGTCCACTTTCCGTTGGTACACTCGCAATATCGGCTGCCGCCTGCTGGAATGTATCCGACCTCACACACGTAGTGGACCCTTTCACCAGAAGTGAAAGATGTCCTTGTGATGTACTTTTCAGAGAGAACTGCCTTGGAGTTGTGGAATTTTACTGGCATACCACATCCCCCTGCTGAACACAGTGACTTGCCAGTTTAGATACAAACAAGTTTTACTGCCTTTTTTTTCAATAAAGTAGAAATACTAACTCACTTTTGTCATCGGGGGACTCAGTTTTATGCTGTGAAGGCAGGCACCGAGGGGGTTGAGGCTGCCACACACCACCAGGACCACATGTGACCCGCTGAGCTCCGTCCAGCTGGAAACCCTGACTGCAGGTAAAGGTCATGCCGTCTCCCATCCGGTGTACAGAAACACCTCCAGCGCTGCTCACAGAGTTGGCCACTGCAGGGGTGGAGCAGGTGGTCTCCCTCTCTGAAGAGGTCCATGTTAACAGATGATTTAGTTTCCTTCAGATTGATTTGGCACTTTCTGATGAAAACATTGTCTGCAAGCAGTCCTGCCTTGTTGGGCTAGTGGATAGATTTAGCTCTAGACGCATGCAAGAGCTAAAAAAACATGACTAATAGGACCTAACATTGAACACAATGAAATCTTTCGTCACCTTGATTCACATAGTGGAAAATACATTTAAATGAATTAAGAGATTAAACACCTTCATTGTGAGTCACATTCAGACCAGTTGCTCATTGTTGACACACCGCCCACTTTAAATCTCTTCTTTAGGTGCAGCAACCACTGTGTGAATAATATGAACGGCTCTCAGATGATGCACCTTGTAAGGATGCTCTGTGTCTCACCTTCACAAGCCGGAAAGTCACCGGTCCAGCCAGACTTCTTGCAGATCATGTAGTTGAGTCCTTTCACAGCGTATCTATCAGTACGGGATGTAACGTATAGTCACTAATTCTGAGGCTTACTATGGTCAGGTTTTACAGGATTTCTTTCAGGTTTCAACTCACCCATCATTGCATATAGCATACACTTTCTCCCCAATGAATGAATTCCCTTCATAATGGAACTCTCCATTGAGTAGCTCACCGGCATTGCCACATGATCTCTCTGTCAGAAATAAGGGAGGGAGACACAGGCGCCTTTATTTCACCACATTGCAAAACAACCAAGCTGCCGCAACGCCTACGTGCCAAACGCAGTTTTGTTTGTTATTTTTTAGATCTATTTTAGTTCTTCAAGTTAGAGTTTAAAAACGTGTCTGTTAGTGAGAGAGGTCAAACAATTACAGGTCCAAAGGGCTAGAAAGAGGTTTAATGCGTCTGTCGCCGATGCTGTGCACCTGTAACCCATCAAAGACAGGTTCTGGCCTATCAGAGGTGGTTGTGCCAGACTGAGTCTCTATCTCATCTGTCAGAGGGAGAGCAGATTAGAACCCAAATTAATAAACATGTAAATGGGCTGCATTTATACAGCACCTTTCTAATCTTAGAACACACACACACACACACACACACACACACACACACACACACACACACACACACACACACACACACACACACACACACACACACACACACACACACACACACACACACACACACACACACACACACACACACACACACACACACACACACACACACACACACACACACACACACACACACACACACACACACACACACACACACACCTTAGGGTTCAGTGTCTTGCCCAACAACATGTTAACATGGAACTGCAGGGACAGAGATTGATCCATCAACTTTCCAATTGGCAGGCATCCGCTCTACCAGTGAACCACAGCCACCAAATGTAAAAAAGGTTAGATTGGTCTTAATGTGTTTAGCTTTGGGAGGCACCATTCTCATTAGGGGCTGAGCCCCCCTAAAGGTCAGATCCTAGAATCGCCCTTGCAGAAACGTAAAGGAAAAAACACCGCGTAACCGTCTCTTTACCCTTTATTACTGAACTGGATCCGCGACTAAATGACTCAGAGAGTACTTACTTTCGCATTTTAGGGTCAGTTTGGTCCATTTTCCTCCAACACACTGCACAGCTCGGTTCCCTGTGGATGGAGTCATGTCCTCGGCGCAGTTATAATACACCTTCTCCCCGCTGCTGAACTTCGGGGTGCTGGAGTATTTCTCCACTAGTCTGGTGTACGGGTGCTCCGGTGGAGCGGAGCATTCCTTCGGTACTTGGGCTTTTTGGAACAACCAAAAAAGTTTGAATATTAATCAACAACAATCCCAATCTTTAAAGAGTGGATTTTTCTATTTTATTTATTACCTGAAGCAAGTAAGGCAAACGCTAAAACCAAAAGAGTCCACCCCACGTTCCTCATGTTTGTCGTTGCGCAGTAAAACAGATCAGATCAAATGCCACCAACAGGTTCAGATCAAGCAATTTATAGAGGAGGAGCCGCCCTGAGACCAGCTGATTAAAATAACAACATCACACTCACTCACACACACACACACTCACACACACACACACTCTCACACACACACACACACACACACACACACACACACACACACGACAAATTGCACCATGCAACACTTATTGTGAATATTATAGCAAAAATCAACCAAACATCAATTTCGAACAGACCCTTAAGTTGTAATATTGTGATCTGCATGAATAACTTTAAACCAATTGAATCCTTAACAAGCACATTCTGGGCACGGAGATACCCCAAACGTTTACTTAAAGATGAAAAAAAGTAGTTTTTAGACTTTTAAAATGTTAGATCTAACAGAAAAAAATGTTCTATAGGAGGGAGAAAGTCGTATGATTTTGGAAATATATGGAAATCCCAAAAATGATATGGGAAATGGTAAAATCCTATATGGGACTTTTTGAGACATCAAGGGACAAAACTCCTATCAAATTTGAACCCCATTGCATTTTTAGTAATAATAGCCAAGTAGGCAATAGGAATATAAGACTGTAGATCATAATGCTTTAGCTAAGTTGACCCTTGATGTCTTAACCCAGTCTAATGTCATGGATTGTACGGGCCATTGCATTATACTGGTAAGTATTTCTAATATTTATTACAACTCATTTAGATCAGTACTTAATATTAGAATATAATTCAAAAGCACTCCAATCTACAGCCTTTATAAATGACCACACAGTTGAATCAACACATCTCTAAAATAGTTTCAAAGAAAACATCACATCACATCCTTCTGGCCACTAGGTTTATTGTACAGTGTGATTGTACATTTGTACTTCCCCTGGTTTGGGACTCTTGACCCGGTCAAAGCGTTTTCAGCCTTTCTATCTCTGGTTATTTTACATTAAAACAAAAAAGAACATGGTTGGTATTTTTCTGTTGTTGTTGCTTTTTTTTGTTTAGTATTTGCAATCAGCGTGGAAATTAATCAGAGCTTTTTATCTGGATCTACTCGTTGAAGGATCATGTCAGGCGTCAAACAAACTTGCAGATTAACTGCTCTGAAACACAAGCTGACCCTTTCCTTCTCGGATTCCCTGATGACTCACTCTGCAGCTCGTGAAAGTAAATCACATCATTTAAAGGCTGTAATGGAATTTTAAACACTCAGTGGGCAGAGCAATTACTCCTAATTCAGAATTTAACATGCCACACAGAGCTTTGTGTGTGAGTGTGTATTTTGGACGAAGCTCAGGAGTGACTTGGTGGTAATGTTCGGAACAAAACTGCATGTCAGTGTTGTTGATTATGTAAATCTGAGAATATCTTATCATCGTTACAAACAGAACGGACTGCGGCAGGTTGCATGAGTGGCATCATTTCTGTCTCATCCACTTTGAGAATGAAATGAAATATTACATGCTCATGACGTCATATAATTGATGTCCGTGACAGTTTAATTCAACACCCATTTTACCATCTAATTCACAAATCTAGATTTGACTTTGGAAGACGTGGAAATATATACAGTACACTTTGGCTTTTATGCCGTGGTGATGTTGCTGTGTCTGGCTCTTTTAGGGACATGAAGTTAAACAAACAGGAAGGTTACTCCCAGTGAGCTCACACACACACACACACACACACACACACACACACACACTTCTTTGCCAAACTAAATGGTTTTCCTGAGGTCAAATATTCAAAAGAACTCTGGTAAAAAACAAAACAGAAGTCAATGTAAAAATGCATTTAAATTAACTTTATTGAATGAAATGTTCAATAAAACAATAAAGATATTTTGAAGACATCCAAATATATTGCCAATCATTCAATTCAGGTGAAACATACTTTCGCAGATTATAATATATAATAATACTGTAAATTACCGTTGTCACAACCTTATAGTCCACTATAGGCACTTTTCACTAATATTGATTTATTGCTGATTTCAAAATCATAAGAATACTAAGCATTTGGTTACTATGAAGCTGGTACTTAACAAACAGTATCTTTGTTGTTTCAGGAGTACACTATTTGCTTTTCTTTATGAAGAAACTAAAATGCATTAAAAGTCATGAGCATTTTGAAATATTTGAATCACCTTTTTAGAGTTTGAATGTGATCAGCTTTACATTATCACAGTAGACAGCGCCGTCATTTCAGTAGAAGGCAAAACATGCATGTAATGTAGGCATCATTTAAGAGTCATTGTCACAGAGGAAAAAATAGCACAGTAGCTGATGTCCTTTTTGTAGGGCTTCACAAAACATTCCAGTGCTTTTTACAGCTTGTGTCTACCCACTGCAAGGTTAACATGCTTTAAATTATATTTCAAAATCAAATTATTACTACATCTTGTCAGAATGCAAAGATTTAAAAAGGTAACTTAAAGAACAAAATCGGAGAGAAAAAAATGAAGCTTTAAGAGAGGCACTCTCTTACACTTAAACTAAAAGATAGTAACTTGCATTTATATATACAGTTCATAATCGACATGTTCTATATCTAATGCAGCATAATATGACTGTAGATTACAGTACGTGGAGTGTGCTAGGTACTAATGGATGGGTTTTAGTTACTAAAAAATGCCACATAACTATAAATCTAGATATGAAGGCTTTTGAGTTCATGTATGTACTGTATGTGCACACACTCACTGACACACAAATAACTTATTCAACAAACAAACAAAAACAAAGAATAAACAAATATAGGGTTACACAGATAAGGTGTGTAATGCAGAGGTTAAGAATGTACTGGCTGAAGCGGCTGGGGATTAAACTGCTGGTCCTCAGAACTGGTGATACATCCATGTGGAGAAAAGCCTGGGAGAAATGGCAAAACAAATGGATGAGATATCTGAGGTCAGGGGTACAGATGTTCCGCATGATAGACGAGAGGAAAAGGCTGAAAATACCTCTTTCTGTGCTTCTTCAACTGCGAACACATTCGCCTGCGTCTGACGCACTGAAACAGTTTACAGAGTCCTGCAGGGTACAAAGGAAAGGGAGACGGCATTAAGAAAAACACCAAATCACAGAGGAATGAGGCGATTGTTTTGACTGGCGCTGACTGAACTTTAGCTGATGTTAAAATCTAAACTCACCAGCCAACGAGAAACACTCCCTTTACCCAAGACAAGTCACTTTGCGAGCAGCAACACAGGCGAATATCACACCCAGGATACGTCTGTTCGTTCTAAACTCCTATTTACTGCAAAACATGAAATTGCTTCTCTCCATAGTTTTCCCATTTCTGCGGTCTTGGCACACATAATTATCTATTTACAGCCTTCAGACAGTTTCCTAATTATTTACGAACTTTTCCCTAGATTTACGACTAGGGACGCACCAATAAGAGTTTGTCAGTCACGATATTGGTACCGATGCCTGGGCTTTGGATACCAGCGTTAAATAAATACATTTTATGCCTCACTGTGTGGAAGCAACTGGGATCCTTCTTTTCTATATGAGACAACATCAGTCTTTCTTAACGTTGGAAAAAATATTTAGCATTTACTGAATTGCTATTTATTATTAAAATACTAAATTGTGCACCAGCAACTTATTTAAGAAGTCACAGTCTGGGGCGGCTATGGCTCATTGGTGGAGCGGTTGGCTGCTAATTGGAAGGATGGTAGTTCAATCCCTGGCCCTGCGGTTCCATGTCAAAATGTCCTTGGGTGAGACACTGAACCCCAAGTTGCCCCTGATGCTGTGCCATCTGAGTGCCATCTGAGTGTAAGTGTGTGTGTGTGTGTGTGTGTGTGTGTTTATCTGATGATTAGGTGACACCTTGTACAGCAGCTTTGGCCACAGTGTATCAATGTGTGTGAATGGTGAATGATTCCTGTGTGATGTAAAAGTGCTTTCAGTAGTCATTAAGACTAGAAAAGCGCTATATAAATACAGCACATTTACATTAATTAGACCTTTAATTAATAAATGCAACCAAACCTTTGAGGCTAGATGGGAAATGGTTATGAAGGCTTAACGATGAGATGTAAACCCATAGGGTTTACATCTTTAGCCATAGGCTAAGGCCCGAAAGAAAATCTGGAATATGGTAATGAAGGAGTAGACACCACAAATCATAAGTCACTGGTGTGTCTATGAACCTGGTTTCCGCCCTAATAAAATGGATTATAGATTCAAATGTGCATCTCAAAAGCAATAAGACAATTTTATTTGCTTACAGAAAGAGGACAATAAAAATACTTTAAGAGCCTGAGGAAGGACAATGGTCTTGAAAAATGGATTTGTATAGATAGCTGCAGACATATTGTTACAAAAATAACTGACTAATTAAAAATGAAACAGACTTTTAACGACAAATGTAACAAAATACATTAAAGACGGGTGGAAAAGGGCGGTCTATCCATTGTCACTAAAAAAATAAAGGGAAATGCCCCAAAAGAATAATCTCAAAAAACAAAAAGACAGGTGAAAAAAAAAAGAGGGTAATCTTACTATATCATACGTGGTCTGGCTTGATGTATATGTATACTTTTAGTGGGTTAGATGTACCAATCCCACATATGAAAGGTGTTTGGCTGGAAGTGTCTTAGTCGATTATTTATAACACTGAAAAAGAAGGCGCATATTGATGTGAGAGATACATACGCTCTCCCTCTGGGAGTCCCGGTCATTAGACCTCTCTGGACCGAGCTTCATAAAACATCGGCATACTAAACATTGATTTACCCCGGGTGTTCTCCCCATACTGATGTCCTTGCGAGACGGTCTGGTGAGTATTTATTTGGTATATTTGACATCCACTGGAGAAAAAGAAATTACTTGTTTTACTTTTCAAAGGCCCCTGGAAGAAGGATGGTAAAGTTGTTCGAAGACTTTGATTTTGTTTTCTCTGTCAATGGTATGGTTTTTAATATTTACTATTCTTAAATCCCTCCTTACCACCCTTCTTTTTATGCAAACACTCCGCACTGTACACCTTACCTCTCCCAAACTCTATTAAGTGCCCATTGTCTTTATGTTTGAAAATGAAAAATGGACAGCAGAGTAAAAAATGACACAGATATTGCTTTGATGTAAGTTTTGTTATTTACACTGCTATACTAAAAATAGAATTTAAAAAACGTTTAAATGCATAAACAAATTGGTATAAACGTTTCAACTGCACACTTATATACTATCCAATATTCCAGTATATAACGTACGTATATGTTGTATAAACATACAACAGAAGCTATTTGAGTCGGTGTATTAGTATCAGATCGTTACATCCATACTTACAACATTGTTAAACTTCTAATGTATACGTACAGTAATACTCACTGCATTGACCTTGCTTTGTAGCAGCTCTGCGCCCTCAGATACCTCCGAGAACTGCATGCTGGGTAAAGTGGGGGCCTGGGACATGCGTGCCTGTGGGGGGTTGCCCATGCTGTAAAGACGAGGTCGTTTGATCTGGTCTTGGCTGGACAACGGAGTGAAGCTGTTCCGTCGGAGGAAAGCTGGCGGCACAGCATCTGTGCTGACTTTATTCTGGTCGGTGAAGAACAGACAGACAAGGTGGGCTGATTAACACATGCTTTTTATTATATTTTACTAATCAAACCTCTCCTACTGAAGGTCTGAAATCACTGTGTCCCGTGTAAGTGACTGTGAGAAGGCAAAGAAAGAAAAAAAAACGCTAAGACAAACATGTCACACATATTAAAAGCCATTGTTATGTCGGTCTCAGCAGCCAGGATATCTCTCACCCCATTTAACAAGAGGTTTCTCCATAAATGTGTTTATGTGTGAACACCCACTCTGTCTAGAACTTTTGGTGTACACACTGGGCAGTATTTAGTACACAATCTACAACCTGGAAACAAATATGAAGCTGGCTCATTTGGAAATTAAGAAAAAAGGCAGTGAATGTGTCATTTGGATTCCCTGACTAAACACTGACTTCCTGTGCAGTATTTTATATCGGGGGATCCATAAAGTATGTCTTCTTCTTCTTCTTCTTCTTCTTCTTCTTCTAAGAAATTCAGTCGCTCAGTTAAAGTCTACTGTTGGAAAATGGAGTTTGAAAAGTCCAGGGGCCAGATGTAAAAATGATGCACATGCACAAAAACCATGCATCCAGTACAGTATGCCACTTATCCACACATACACTGGTATTTGTAAAAATGGCTGATGTGTTGAAAATGTGCATAACTCCCACATCCTTCAGTCAAAGCTAAGTAACGGCTCCTAGAGAAAGCCAAGGGGGATATGATGAAGTGAATAGGAATTCTAATAATAAAGCAGTGTTCATTTTATAATTATCTTTATTTACATTGGGGGCATGATTTCATTTGTTTTTATGTTGTTGTTTTTTTTCATGTTATTCTGCAACTACGGGGGCACTGCTCCCGTAGCTTTGGGGTCGAGACACTGACCATGAACCGCAGTGTCCGTGGTTCGAATCCAGTGGAGACCTTCGTTGCATCTCTCCCTGTCTATAAAAGAATGCATAAAAACAGCCAAAACCACTTTCAAAATAAGCACATGTCTCTTTGTTTATGAGCACTACGAAGGGGAAAGGGGCATTGATATGTGAATAGGTAATTAAATCTAGTTCTAGCTTTTTTTAATGGAAATTACTCGTATTCACTTTCTTGCCAAATCTTGGAGAGGATCGATAAATCTCATATCCGTCCGTTAAATACAAAACTGGAGCCGGCAGCTGGTTAGCTAAGCTTAGAGCATAAAGACTGGAAACAGGGGAAACTGCTAACCTGGCTCTGTATGAAGGTATTAAAATCTGCCCATATGCCCCTTATAAAAGAGACTTCTAAACACAAAGAGCATTCATATGTCTCTATCATGAGGACTCTGAAGAGAGGACTATATATCTAGCTCCTAAATGTGGAATAAGAAACAGAAGTGTGTTATTTGAGTTTGAAGTCTTAAATATAGCCGTGGTTTAGAGCGTTTTTTCCAGTCATCAGCGTAGGAGGGGTGACGGATCCAACAGGCTGCATGCGCTGGGACCATGCCCTACAATAAACTCTTGGTTGACATTGACAACTTCAGGAAAAGTCACAGGATGTTTGCGAAAGAACATAATAAAAAGGTCACAAGCTTACCAATGGCCTGTCCCTGTGAGTGTTGACAGCCTGGACCTTCAGGTCAAACATGTCCACTTTACAACCTAAAACAGAGAGACAGGAGAAGCAATACGTCAGAACCCAACAAATAAAGACATTCATTGACTTATGGACAGTGAAGTGACTTACCATAAGCCACAGGAGTGAGTTTTAGGACAGTGTGCAGGGGACACTTCAAGTAGGGTAGATCATCTGTACAAACAAAAGAACAACCGTGAGACTTTCCGTGCTATTTTTATATCCAGTCATGCATGAGTTTTTCTCAAATGTTTGGGACAGTACATGAAGCTGTATTATGACTGCACTTCTACATGTCCAATACGGGGGTGCAATGGGATGAAACGCCAGGCGGAGCTGCACAAACACTGTTTCATTTCTGCAGTCATCAAACTGTGGTTGAGACTTTAAACAAATGCCACAGCCGTGACCACTTCCTCTGCTGACTGACGAAACCCTCCATCTGCCCATACCTAATGATGGATTTGAGCAGCATTTTCCACTTTAACCAACCAGTTATATATATGTATATTAGTAAGGTTTGTCCTTTTTTAACTTTCTTCTTATTTCCACACATTTATACATGTGCTTTATTTAATCCATCATACGATCATCTGTACTTTGCATCTTTTTAGCGCCATAATGTTGTTGTTTTTTCAAAATTTGAATGCTGAAGGACACCGTTTGTTAACCATGTTTTTTTTGCCTTGATCCTTGAATCTTTGCGGTACACTCCCATACTTAAGGTCCACTGTAATATGACTTCTGTCATCTGTCATTAAAACATATGAACGGACTCTCAACATGGGGAGTCTGAAATCATCTTTTTGCATTTTCCTTTTTTCTGTTATTGTTGTTTGTACTGTAAATACTGCTTTTGTTTAATTGGGAAAAATTTATAAATATAGTGTCCTAAAACAAAATCTGGCAACATCTACAGAATTTTACACAGAGTTACCCCATCATACAAAGTCTTATGACATACAGTGCTGCTGGCACTGTATGTTTCAGGTTATGATTTAATACCTGATCAATGTCATTTTCTTGCTTTAAAATGCTGAATACAGCTCTTCTTTCCCTCATCTGATCATGTGTAGCTCATGTTGCCCAAGTCACAACTGTGCAGTTTGATGTCTGATTAATCTATAAAAAAGACTCAGTGTAATAGTTCTTTGTTTGGGTCAAGCCGAACGCTTCGGTTACATTTGCATATATTGCTTTTGAAATTTCCACATTTTGGCACCCTCTTGTGGTGGCATCAAAAAAGACAGTGTGTCGGACTACAATTCATTGTTTCTAAAATAAATTGTTTTCTTTTCTGTCCTCTGTCCAATTTTGCCAAATTATTTACAGCCATAATTCTGCTCCATCACATAATGTTTATCCTATTCATTGTAACAAACCACTGGTAAATCTCTACGCTTAGGGCACCACCTGGTGGGTGATGCAACACCCACTAATGGCAGATGAAGCCTACCAAATTACAACCAACCAGTTTGATTAGCATAAAAACACCAAAGTTTGTGTAACTAGCAGGATGCTACTGTACTGTGCATACGTTAGCTAAAGTGATCATATTATGCTTTTTCCTTTTCCTTTATTGTGTTATATATCTTCTTTATGCACGTTAAAGGTGTACAATGTTAAAAAGCCCAAAGTCCCCCCCCAAAAGAGACTTACCAACTGCTCCCAAAAGCTTTATTATAGTCCAGCCTTTACTTCCGTGACGAACGTGCGTCACTTTGTAACACACGTTAGAATGCTCGTTATAATTCAGATACAACTTCTAAATACAGTTATGAACCTAAAATTTACCATAATATGAGCACTTTAGGATTTCCACAATGGATGTATCTTGTGCAGTTGTGCTATTTATTTTAATTTTACAAAATACAAACACCTCTCCTCACGACAGTACAGTCTCATGGTCACAAAAATGCCTAGATGTTGTGGTGTCGCATGTGTTCTTCTCACCAACAACTTAGAGCCCTTTTACCTGTTTTGTTCATTATGAAGTACCACTCAAACACTGAGGCTACACTTTGCCAATTTCTTTTTTTTCTGTCTTTTTCTGTCTTTCTCCTGACTGGAGTGAAGCATGTTGTATTTAGTTAGCTTTGTATCATAAACGCAGATGCTTCACTGTCTCATTAAGGTTTTGAATACATAGGCCTTCATGTGGGTTTTGAATATGTCTCCAGAGTCTCGTCAACAGCCTCAGCAAAAAACATTCTGTTTAGTTCGACACTGACTCAGGGGAACAATATGGCCTTGAATTACTTCACTAAACTAACACTAGAGACCTTTTCCCGCTTTGGCCCCCCTACAGGTTGGAAGCAAAATTGTCCATTCCATTACATTGTGAAGTTCATTCACAGATCATACTTGCATAATGTAATATAATGGACAATTCTGCTTCCAACCTGTAGGGGGACCAAAGTGAGAACGCTCTCTTGTGTTGCTTTAAGCACTGTAGAAGTTTCACTTAAGTGAAATTATCATATAAGCTTTAGATAAATTATATGCTCAGCGGTATATGTCTGTATTTTGTGAGGCTTTTGTCTAGACATGGATCATGTTTCTGTTTGTGTATGTAACCTGCGCTCTTGTCGAGGAAATAGGCGAGCAAACAGCGCATGACGGCCTGATGGCAGATGACCAGCACGTTGCCCTGTCGCTCCAGCTCCATGATGACTGGCTCCAGTCGCTGAACCAGGTCCTGGTAGGACTAGAGCCAGAGGTACATGCAATCAGATTTGGTTTTGTTCGGTTTGATTTAGTAGAAGATTGTTTTCCAATGTATTATGAAAAAAACTGCAACACAATGGCCAAAAAGCATAGCAGACCCTAACCTATCAGGTCCAATAAAAAGGGAAAGCGGAGGCTATTACCTCTCCTCCAGGGTAGCGGTAATGGTACTTGTCCTGGTCCCTCATGGCAAACTCCTCTGGGTATGTTTCCTTGATCATTTCATAGGACATTTCTTCACACACTCCCTGAAACACAAAGTAATAAAAACACTCAAACACAGCCACTCACAGTGTGTGTCTGTCTCTTTAGGTATACGTCGGAGGACATACAGCATCTATTTCATTAAGGATCTTCCACTGCTCGTAGGGAACTCCCAGCTCCTCTGCCGTCTGAATGGTGCGTCTCAGCTGGCTCGTCCAAACTTTCAGGTCTGACAGACGATGCTCTTCCACAAAACCCTTCAATGCTGCTGAAAACTGACGAAAACAACATATAAAAGAAATGTTTATGCTATAGAATTGACACCTAAACACAAAACAGAAGTTACACCGTGTACACAGTAATTCTTCCCATAGTAGCCTCTGAAATCTGTTGATTTGTAGCAGCAGGATTTCATTTGCACCATCTAACTGGATTCATGCTAAAAATAGTATAAACAACATTCCCCAAAATGTCAAACCCTTCCTTTAAGAGCTTTGGAGATGCTACCATCTTTATTGAGTTTATAAATGTAAGAGTGAGAGGCATTTGTTGGAGCACCTGTTTCCCTCCCTCAGACAGTTCAGAGTCTCCCCCGATGCGTCCCTCCACATTGTAATGGCTCTCTCCGTGTCGACAGAGGTAGATGGAGTGGGAGTGTACGTGGATGTTCATGAGGTAGTACACTATTTTACTTTGGATGTAGTCCTGCACCCTGTTGACCAAGAAACGACAGCCGACGTTGATGACCTGGATGAAGGACAGGTTGCTGTGAGTCAGAGTAAAAAGAGGACAACGCAAAGTGAGTCAATACAAACAGTAACTGAAGACACTGACGAGTGACTCAAGGATAGAGAAGGCATATCTTGTAATTTTGGAGTAGTCTAAACATCCTAATATTTCTGCTTTCACACGCTCCAGAACATTCTGTGTGATTTCCAGCGACACGGCTCAAAAAGATCAACAAATATCCCTCGTCTCTTCAAACAAAGATCAACAAAACAAAGTATGTGTGACTATTCTCGGGAAGGTTACTCAATTTTGATTACACGCATTAAAACATTTATAATGTGGTTTTGAATCTACAGATATCAGTTAATTTATAAAGACATCAAACAAATAACAGATAGTCTCTGAATCAGTAGTTTTCCTGGAATCGCATGACCTAAATTTTGGACTATTAATTACTACTACTTTAGGATTTACCGTATATCAGTTACATAAATCAAAACCCATTAAATAGCAGAGAACCGGAACCAGATTAAAAATAAGTCTGCTGAACAGTTTATGCAAGCACATGTGCCTGCCAACACAAAGCCCATAATCTACAAGGCCAACACCAGCAACTAGGGTAAAGCCTTAATAAAACTACTTCTTACTTGTCATGTTCGTCCGGATCCAAAGGTTGGTATGTCACTTTATAACATTCTATTCTCTTCAGAAAGTCCTCCATGACACTTTCTCTGTCCCTCTCAGGGTAATCCGGGCTGGACACCTTCACATCCTTTGTAAAAAGAGACATTTGTAGAGATGATTCACCATGACATATTACAATATAACAACAAACCTGTGCTTGTAATTAAGCTTAAAATTGCCTGAATCTTGTTTTGTTTAACATTGTTTTTATTATCTTCCTGCCCTGTAAAGCGGCTTTGAGTTAATGAAAAGCACTATATCAATTCAATTTATTATTACTATTATTATGAGCATTATTTACCAGGATATTTGTAGCGATGACATCTGGATCGTCACATATTGATTCAACGAAAAACACCTGACAAAAGACGTCAATCATTAGAAAATTCTGAAATCATGTGAAAATATATGGGCTTTAATAATGAATGAATCCATGTGATGCGGACCTTGTATGAGTTATTCTTTGCAAAATTAAGGATGAGTTCCCTCCTCTCTCTGGTGGTGTTGGTGGCATCAAAAACCTGGCAGACAACACAAGAACAAATCAACTGACAAAAAATATCTTTTAACAGTGTTAACAGATGCACTGTTTGGTATATGTGTGTGCTTACAGCGATCTGGCCTCCCTCCTCATCAAGATAGGCCTTGACATCCTCCAGTGCCACCAGGGCACACTGTCTGTGGAAACATCAGGAGAGAATTGGTCAGGAAATAAACTAGCTTTTAAATGTATCTTAAAAGACATTATGTGCTGGAATAATCGTAGCCCCATTTGTTAAACAAATACCAAGGGAGGCATTTGCATTGAAAAAGTGATCAAGTGTTTCTGTTGGGTGTAGTAATCACAACCATGTAACACATGCAGAGGGACAAATGAGGGACAGGAGTCAATCTACTGCACCAAAGGAGGTAAACACAAAAAAACTCTCTTACTTTCTAATTTGCATTGCTTCTTTATTGTCATGTCTGAAGAAGTCATACGACTTGTATGACTGCACTGCTTCTCTCCTATAAACTCCGAGGTTAAATACTGTAAAGAAATCAGGAGAGAAAGAGAGAGAGATAGAGAGAGAGAAAGAGAGAGAGAGGTAGAGACAGAGAGAGAGAGAGAGAGAGAGAGAGAGAGAAAGTCATGCAAAGCAGTAAAAACAATCAGTGAGTCGAGACCTTCGTCTCAACTGAGTCTGCCAAACCAGTTCGGCTGCCTTCCATTTGGGTGAAAGCATAAACAAACAGTGCCGGCTGACAGGAAGTGGTGACATAAATATAACTATTAATTAACACAGAATGGCCTTAAGCACAAGATTTTCAGTAAGGTAATACCTCTGATTGAAGCTACCTGCAGAGGCACACTGCAATGTCCCCTCCAAAAATAATAATACTTTCATTTTACAGTCACTTTGAGGCACTATTTTTTTTAAGTGGTTGCATTTCCCATGGATGGACCCAGAGTTTACGCATAAAACTAAAAACATGTATTGCTGACATGTATTGCTTCTGTACTAACCCTTAGTTGGCACTCCAATCCAGTTGAGGTAGCGTGTCAGCTTCTTGGAAATGTAGGTTTTCCCTCTGGCGGGCAACCCAATCATCACTATCACAGTTGGAGAATTCGTCATGTAGGAGGCCCAAGCTGCAGTTTTTACACAAGCACATGCACACGCACACGCACACACACATACACACACACACAAACACAGATTTTAGTTATTAAGCATGCAACAATATTTTATGATCTACATCTCCTTCACAAACTGTTAATTGTTTAACAATGTCCCCTTACTTTTAAACTTCATGGTTGTAATAACAGGGCTTATATGCATACTGTATACACACACGTACAGTATTTACTGAAAGTAAGGAGAGGGAGGGTGGTAAAATAATCCAATGTCACCCCTGTTAGCTGCTTACAGTTTAGTTGAACATTTCCCTCATACCCTTGTCATCTCACGACTGTTGTTTAATGTTTCTTACAGACCTGCTGCTTAGCAACCCAGTTTATTAACCCAGTGAAACCTTGTTGGCTGGGACATGAAATGGAAAATATTTCTATAGAATTCCTTTCTCCCTTTTCTTTACAGTGTGCTCAAAAAACAATCCCGAGCTCAGGGGAAACAAATCTGTCAAAACAAAGACACAGCAAGACAAGACTTGAATCTGCAACAGGACTGGTATTGCTTTCCACACATATTGATGGAATCATTTCACCTTCCTGATTAAAGAGTCCTCAAAGTCTGACTGTCAAATTAAAACAAAGTCAAGCTCAATGACATTTTTACCAGCTGACTCTAATGTTGACCTTTCTCATTGCAGTATTACTGTGCTTCAAGGGTGTTGTGTGTGTTGTAGTACCAGCTTTACGAATACACCCAGACACGGTTTACATTTACAAATAATGACAGAAGGTGTGTTAAAGTTAACATTTAAGAAATCAGTGCCTGCTGGAACCTTATCACTTTTCTTTACTCGTGGCCAACAGAGTAGGATAATGCAATCAGGAGAACAGATTTACAATTTGCAGCACATTGTTACTGCATTATATGAAATAATGTAATAGTTAAGGAGTACATAACTACTATAGAATAGGTTAGTGCCTCAGATATGAGTCAACATTTCACCTTAATGGCACAGGAAAAACCAAACTCACAGCATTTCTTCTCATTGGCCCTGAGGTCCGGCCTTTTGGCCTCGGCTGAGCCGTCTGAGGCGGCCGCAGGTCTCTGCTGCCTGGCAGCCATGTCACGTGTGTCTGATCTGTGTCCCGCCTTCCTGTCTCGGCCAGTATGGGGACGGCGAGTTCTGGTCACTGGCAAGATGAGGTCAGCATCTCTGTTGAGGACAAGACTTTGTTGTATCATGTCAAAATACTGAGTGGTGAGGCATCAAATGCCAACTGATCCAAGGTAAGTTGATAATTCTGTCATGTGTTTTGGGATGCTGAAGACATACAGGGATGACAGAAACAAGCTAACTAAGCTCATAATGAACCTACCAGTGCTTGAATCATTAGTCAGTTATTAAATTTGTTGATCAGACAATACAAGGTAATCTCTTCATCTGTGAAGAATTGCTTGCTCACTTGTTTTTAGGGCCGCAATTATTAACAATCATTATTTATTTTGCAGCTTAACTGTTGGCTCAGCTGTTTGAGCCATGACATGTTAGAAAATCCTAACCCTAACCCTTTTATAGATGTCATTCATGGGAAATGCCCCTCATAATTCCCAAAGTCCAAGCTGGCAGGTTCACATGTCTAGTCATTTTGTCTAAACAAATGTACAAAACAGAAAATTCGATTTAACATCAAATATGACTTATGGAGAAGCTTGTTGAACCAGTGAAATAAAGGCATATTTTGCAAGTAAGTTGTAGCTAACGTGTAACAACGTGTAATTAACGTGTTAAAACACTGACAGTATATGGCATTGTAGTTTTAGCACCTTAGCCCATTAGCGTCACTGATTTCCAAATATACCCTCCCCTCCTGTCCTTATACTATCCAAGGAACGATATAGCTATTTGGTTAGGGTAATGACCACAAATACCAAGCTAGTTAAGTATGCGTTGTATCACTGTGGCATCCTGTCACATACACAGCAGAGCTGCCTGGTAACGTAACGCTAGCTAAACTAGCATGCAAAGTTAGACACTTCTGCTTTGACGTAAGGATGTCGTTTAAAATAAAATAAAACAAGCAAAGTGGGAGATTAAATCCTCAAATGTATACACTTACCACAAATCAGCAGGTGCCGGGTAATATTCACTATATCTTCTTTATTACAATCCTTACATCCGTTTTATTCATGGATGTATAATATATTAGCTATGTAAGATATGGTTGGCTTTCACCATGGAGAGTACAGGTTTTCACCGACTCCTTCTTCCCGGATGTTTAAGCTCCTCCTTGCCGGGTGCGGTATGACCCACCCCACTCTGTCTCTGATTGGCTAGTACTCGTTGACTTTGTTGGTTGGATTGGTTAGGTTTGGCCATGAGTAATCAGATTGGTTAGGGTAAGAAAGGCAGGGTAAACCAATCAGAGGCAGAGAAGTGGGGGGTATGTCTTCGCCATCACCGCTGGCAACCGCTGTCAACATAGAAGCATCCGGTTGTTCTTTCCTTATTAAAACCTTGATAACCACCATCTTTTGATTAACACCAACTACCGGTAGTGTTATTTGCAAACTTAACACCTGTTAGGGTAACCCTCGATTTGTTTGGACACATTACAGCCTGTGATGGGAGATCTTTACTGAGATCTTGTATTACAAGTAAAAATCCTGCATGAAAAATAAGTAATGTACACATAACAACAAAATGTAAGTTGTTTAAAAGATAAAAATAGCTCTATATGTAAAATAGCATCATCCAGAGTGTTTTAATTATAATATACATATTGTTGGATTCTTATGCATTTAAGCAATTTTATACATTGTTGCATTATAGTCTATAAACTGACTATAGTGTAAAACGTTAATCTAAAATGTACAATGAGTGACAATAGCTATTAGATAAATACAGTGTAGTAAAAAGCACATTATTTACCTTAGACATTTAAGGAAAGAGGAAAGGGCCTTCCCCAAAATCTTGCCACAAAGTTAGACCAAAGCTTGCTTTTGGTCAGTTCATGTCTGTGCATATGTATTTATATTGCTGTTAAACCTAGGAAGAGTATTATTTGAATGACCGTGTACTAAGGTGGACCAAATTCAAATATTTTGTCGACCCTTGTTTTATTTTAAGTTGTAAAACAATGAAAACAACTGAGCACAAAAAACACCAACTGTGGGATCACAAAGACAGGTTTTCTGGACACTGTTTCTCCGCTCCAGATCTAAGAACAGCAATTAGTAGAATTGAGGTAATTTGTTTAAACACATTTCAGAGGAAAAACATACATGGATTCCAAAATTGAGTGGCACTCCTCTTTAATTCTACAGGTTATTTCATACAGAAAATATGCCACGTAACTCATTGCAGTCACAATTCTTTTATTCTCTCAAAAAGAAACTAGCCTCACAGTGTCTAACTAATACACCAGAACATTAAACAACCCTTTGTCTGTAAGATATGTGCTTATTTTGTAAAATAATGTTCGTCAATACCAAATAATCTGGTACAACATTGTTTTTGCTCGTTTTCCTAGCTGGATCTCTGAGAGGACGGATGCCAAGAGAGAGACGGCCGTGAAGGTGGGTAGCCTACTGTAGTCAGAATGGGCTTATAATTATAGTGTTTCTGTGCACCACCAAACACAACGACTCAGTCTGTACCCCAAAGATATTCGAAGATTAATCGCAGAAATCACTCAACTGGAGAATATTGCGTCGTCCACATGGTGGTTGAATAGCACATCCACTTAATCTCCAGAGTTGCACCTTCAGGTCATCGTTTGTCCATTTTGTAGCCCTTTGGAACTCAGGAAATAGTGGTAAACAAACTGTCTGAAGGTCCCTGATCAGGTCATGCTCTCTTAAAGTTCAGTATGCAGGCAAATAAAGGGATCCAGCTCTCAAATTATGTGAAAAAGGAGAGGACTTTCCACCATTTGTCAGTTATAAACTCTTACGTACTGCACATACCCTGAATGCCTTACACAGATTGAATAGTTTCAGATCATTTGCAAGACCTATTTAAAGGAGTCCTGAAAATTCACCGGCAAGAATCTTTGTATATTTTTATATGTAAGAAGGCCATGCTTTTAGAGATTACACAGTAACAATAAAAGGTCTAGTCTAATGCTTATGATTTATTTGTGTAATATTAACTTTGAAGCTAATATTACCATTTATATTATGGATGGGTTTAATAATAAAAAAGACAGCAAGAATGATGACTAGGACATGTAGCAAAGGGATGTTTAATGATTTCTTTGGACAATGAAATGCACATGCCCATTGTTGATGTAATACAAACAATAGAATAAGAAAATCAACAACTTGGTGTTGTGTCAGCATTCCCAGTTCAACATCATTTCTCGTGTGAGGTTAGCAAAAAAAAAGAAAAAAAAAAGATTCAAAATGGAGCAGAACAAGATGTCTGGAGTGTTACGCAAGGACTGACCAGTAGGGGGAGAGCCAGCTCTTACTAAAAAAGATAAAATAACTAGTGAGTCAACCTACACTTGTGCATGGGTATCGGCTATGCCCAATTCCACTCATGTACCCTTTGGTACTTGTATTTCCATCTGAGAAAACTAGAATGATGTGGAAAATATTCCAGTCCCATACTCAAAGTGTCAAGAGTTGAGTCAGACAAGGCATAGCGTATCTGGAGTGAGCAGATGGAAACAAACAAACTTGGCTGAGAATGTGCACACAGACGTCAGAATTCATGAGCAGATTAAATAAAATTAAAATAAAAATTCACTTTAAATAAAAGCTTTAGCCAATGACACCAAAATGTTGATCATTGCCATCTTCTTGGCACAATAAGACCCTCGCAGCACCATTGATTATTAAAAGTCGAGACATGTTAAGGTCGACCTCATTTCAGATGAAAGTCACAAAACTTGTCAAATGACATTCAAATTTAAATTAAAAAATGTACCACAGTTCATTATCAACAAACGGGTGGGAGTTCAAGCAGCTAGAAAGGGCAGCGAAGGAGCCAATTTAAGCAGCCAAACTAAGCCTGTACTTCACTGCACCAAACAGTATATATATTTTTTTTTTATGAGGAACACCAAGTAGGTCTGGTTTTAAAATATTGGTCATTTGCGCTGAAGCATTCAGCCAGTCAATTTGTGGTTACATAATAATCCATTCATAGTGGTTTTTACTGTTGAGTTTGAGTTCAACCTGAGATTTTAGTCATTTCAAGGGCAGTGAGTTCATAAAAGAAAAGAAAAAAACATTCATCCTTCATGCTAAGAAAGTCATATTGAAAATGGTGAATTAAATAATTTAAGACTGGGTACCTACTGCATTGCTCGCTCTAATACGCTTTATTATTGCTATGCTATTCTATATCCTTCCCGGTGGCAAGTAAACCCTGACCCTACCACACGTAGCCTTGTTGAATGGGAATGCCATTTTAAGTGGTGAATGTCTTGGTCCCCTACATCGCATGAGGATGCAGTGAAAGTCTGAATGATTAGGCAAACAAAGGTGAGCAAACTTGATCTGAGGTGAATGGAAAGTGCAATGATCAAGTCAACATGAGCTGTAAATGCATCCAAGTTCATACATTCCCCGGCAGCTCACTGGCAGGACAGTCATTCCTCACATCCGTTCACAAAAACAAATGTAAGACTTTAAAAATGGGTATTCACAGACAGACTGTGTAGTGCGCGTTTGTGAAAAGGAGAGGAAGAGAGCGAGGTGGGGGTCAACGATTGCATCAAGTGCTAATATATCATGATGGTACATGTACTCGATCTATGAAAAAAACTACCTCGGTACTGAACAATGACCTCTTTCTAACAAATAATCTGGTATACAACATTTACAAAATGAACATTGTAATAGTGTGATATTTATAATATATATGCTACTGCCTTCCTCTGGTTCTCTGCATTTTTAAACCTCTTAGAAGATTTACACCATCTTATCATTCGTACACAGTAAAGCGTACTCACACCACACCCAACGAGTGGTAGCCTAATACAAATAGAGAAGAGGAAGACTCTGTGGACAGTGAGTTCACCTGCATGTGTGTCCTGAGTGTGTGTGTGTGAGAATGTGTGTGTGTGTGTGTGTGTGTCTGGTGTGTGTCTGCGTGAGTGTGGTAGTTCAGCTTGTAAACCAGGCAGCCACAACTTTCTGGTAGACTCAGCAGTGAAGGGAGTTTTAAGAGAAAAAACTTCTGGGATACCAAGATTCTTCAGCTCACAAGGTACAGGATGTCCTTATCCAAGATACTTGCACATTTAAGACAGTCCTGAATATACTTTAGGAGAGAATAATTATTATAATGTCAATAATAACAATAATATTAAACATATGTCAAGGTTATTTCTGTCCCATGGCAGCAGGGTGATGATCTGCATTATTCTGGATTGTTTGGTTGCCCTGTGACCCCCACGTTTCTCCTGCCATCAGCTGTGTTGCTATGAGGGATCGGCCTGTGTGCATCCGTTGTACGTCGGTGTGTCTCGGATCTGTCTGTGTGTTTGTGTCAATGAATGTCTGAAGGGAGTCAGGATTTTCCTCGATGATCGGTGCTGGTTCACTCTCAGAGGCGGGTCTGGGCCTCGGGGACGTAGATTTCGATGCTGTCGGCGCTTTCCGTGGCGGAGTTCTGTCGTACTGAAGCAGCGCGCTTCGCTGCCATCAAACGCTTCCTGGCTTCTTGCCGCTGTTTGTCTACAGCCGAGTCCACACTCCTGTCCTTCCCTGCTGACAGCTTGGGCTTAGTCTGCTTCTTTGGCACAGATGATGGAAGCGGCTTGTTTTCATCCTGAGGAAATCATGTCAAGAAGGGAAAAGGAATAAGGCACAAGGTGTTGCGAGCTGAAAACACAACCTCCAGCAGTGTTGACTAACTCTCATTTGTAAACCAGGAAGCATTTAATTGGTAAATGGACTGCATTTAAATATAGTGCCTTTCTAGTCTTAGCGACCACTCAAAGTGCTCTACACTGCTGGCATTCATCTTAATCTCACTCACTCACTCACTCACACACACACACACACACACACACACACACACACACCCACACACTAAGTGAAACAACTCTACTTGAGTAACAGCTCTGTATCTCAAAAGAAAAAGAAAAAACTTTAGTAAATTGAAAACTGTGTAGCACCAAACGTCACCTTCTTCTCTGATTTCTCAGGAAGTTGCCAGTTGTTAGCCTTCAATTGGAAGAGCTCATCAAACTTCATGCTGATGTCTTCTATTGAGAGTTGTAGCAGATCCCAGAACCCAGCGAGGTCCTGCGCTGTTGGTCGTGGGTTGGCGTTTACGTTCTACAGAGGAAAACCAAACAGTATAGAGAAGTGTTGGATGAATGGCTTCAGTTAAAACCAGAGAGATTTAATCACATTCCTCCCCCACACAATGACGTCCTGGGCAGCGTCCCTTCAAGCAAATGCATGAAGAGAAAAACTTTCAGGAGGTGATTACATTCTAACACGATTGTAACAGAGAAAATCTGTCAAGAAGGAACAGCGTCAAGTGACCAAAAAATCAGAGTAAATCTGACTAGATAGATCCTCTAGATAAAAGGGTTTCATTTTTGCCATTCCTTCTCTAGAAGTAATGTAATGGGAAGACTATTTGTTAGTGTGTGCAGGACAAATGATGTTGGCAGGAGAAAGAAGAACAAAAACTGGGCCAGTACAAGTTTGAGAGGCTTTAAAAACCACATTAAGTAAGAAAGGAGGGTAGTACATCAAGAGAGATTCTTTAGATTAGTTATGATGTAATTAAGCCACTCACCAAGTTCTCTTTACAGAGCCCTCTGAACTGCTCAAACTTCTTTGTCATGAGGAGCTGGGCACTGCCTACTGCACTGCGGATTGTCCCTAACACTTCAAAGGAGAAGAATATGAGAAATCATCAACAGGTTGTGGAGAGATAATAAAAACATTTTGAGTGTAAAGAAAAAAAAATACATAACGCTGAAAAAAGGAAGTAATAAGGCAGCTACTTTGAGATCAAAAGTACAGACAAAAGTCCTTTTTGTACTTGGGAGCCCTTTATATACTGTGAGACAGTATTTAAAGGGTTTGAGAGCTAGGCCGAGACATAGGAGTAGGGGACTATGTAGAGTTTACCCCTGTTGTCAAATAATGAAATATCTAGGTTAACATTTACCAATTGACATTCTGACAGTAAACGATTTTCTTTAGAATATATTAACCCAATCTTAGGGAGGATAACAAATTACTTTTTATGCAGCTATTTTTCGCCTTAAATAATCAAACGTAAATGGAAATACATAATTCATGTCCACAGAGAGCAGAAAGAATGATCATCGGATGGAGACACTACATCTAGTCTGCTCCTTGCTCATTTATATTTCAAAGACACTGCAGAGATAGATCTTCCTTAAAGCCTGGGTGGTATTCTGGGAGATAAAAAAAATGAAATGACTGCAGTTGCTCTGTTACAGCTTAAACAAAGCACCCCGCTTCCAATGAGCAGCGTTACGGCGAGTCGATGGCAGTAATGACTGTGTTGTGCGTCATCTAGTTGTCAACATGGACGAGGCCTGATCCCGTCTGTGGGCCTCACTAACAGGGACATCATTTAAAATCTTCATGTTACTGACTTGACGAGCTCTTCCCTGTACACTTTGAGACGTCAGATCTAGAAAGGTTCTTTATAAATACACCTTAATTACTTTGTCAAGAATAGGGCACTTGACTTTAAAGACTACATATCTAAAATCAGTATGAGAACAATAAGCCCCTATTTACACTAAGACCCATTTTGGCAGGTCTACCACCTCTCTCTGAACTGGAGTAAGGCCGACCCGAATTTGCATGTAGCCCGGGACAACCAAATAGATCAGATTTGTGATCTGGCAAATGGTCTGGTAAATGAAAGGGTCATGTATTACATGCAATTCTATCACTTACCCTCCTCTGACAGATTGTTGTCTTTGGTCTCCTGCTCCATCTGTTGACACCAGCCCTCCATGCGGCCCGTTTCCGCCTGCAGCAGCTTAAGAAACCAGTTCCCGTCTCGGAGGCAAGCTGGCGTACTGGGTTGAACAGCATCTCCTTGCATGCTGCAGTTTCCGGTCTCCAGGCTAGGATCTGGCGGTGGAAGAGAGGAGGGGTCTAAAGCTGGGTCCAGCGTCTCCGGGGGTGAGGTGGATATCCTGGATAGGGCTGAGGTGTGTTTAAGGGACGGCTGTTCCATGGCTTTGTCCTTTCTGCGAGCTGCACTGGCATTCCCTGTTTGACTGTTGGCGCAGTTGGCTGTGTCATTTTCTGTGAGTGCGGCATCCTGGGACCCCTGAGGCTCAGTCTCTGTATTCTGTCTGGAGGCCATGCTGTTATCCCGGCTGAGACTGCAGAGACATACATAAACATCAGCTTCTGACTGACAGTTAAATAAATAGCGACAATGAAGTGATGTGTCAAACATTTTCACAGTAACAGTTGCCTGTCAGTGAGCTTAACTCACAGGACATTATGGCAGCTGATGGTGCCGTACCATCTATTGAGAGGGGGCACAAAGAGTCAGAAAATACACGGTATCGAGGATGGTAAGCGGGAGGGAATTAGCAACAATTCAGGTATACAACATAAAAGCCTAGTAGACTGTTGCGTCAGAGATAACAAGGAGAAAAGCAAGTAGGCTGTCATATAAATTTCCTTTAGGGAAGAAACAGGGCACTGGAAAGTTTAAATGCTGCATTTTCATCTCACTAGAGTCAAAACAAGAGTAAAAGGACATAAACCCTTTGGCTGCTACCAAGCTGACTGGAGAATGACCCTAGCAACAGGGCTGCACAGACTGCATACACCAGCCTAACGGGCAAAAGAAAGAATGACAATGTGATTGTGTGAAGTTATTTAGAAAAAAACAGGAGCAGACCATCTACAGTGCATTCAGACAGACTGTAGGTCTAGGGCCTGTGGAGCTTGAACAAATAATGTTTAAGTTCAGTGTTCTTGTCCAAAATGCACTGTGTGTGTCCTCCTCCGATGTGTTATGTGAATGCCTTTTATTTATTTTTTAAAACCATTTGCAAAAGCAAATTTACTTAGCATTTTAAATCATGTCACATCCTTTATCGCACAACTAGTCAAAAACTCCACAAGGTACCAAAATCATTTTCTGATTTAAATGCAAAGTATATCAAAATTTCGGAAATGTACATTGATATAAGTAAGTATAAGTATAGAAGTATAACAGTGGTTGGGTTTAACCCATAGCACTAGGCACATGCTCAGCAAGATGTGTAGAAAAATGGAGGAATAGAGAATAATAATTATAAAGCTGCCATGTGAAGTCACCAACCTATTATATCTCAATGCACTCATTAAGAGCAATGTTAACATATCTATAGGTTGATATCCTGTCTTCTAATATCGAGTACATCCCAGCATGCTGTGATGATCACTTGCTGCTAATATTCACTGTTTGATCAAATGATGATGAATGTAGACTTACGGCCTGCCGTTCTCCACTTGAACTCCAATTGACTGAAATTTAAGGGGTGCTGTCAGGGGTAGAGGTTCTTCTTTTAAGACTGGCAGAATGCAATCCACCTAAAACAAATCATGGGCAACAGAAAACCGGTCAAATACAATTGTGAATGTGGCTTTAGTTCCCTCCCAGGATCATTGTACAACAGATAAAGGACAACTCTCCATAGAAGTAGACAATTCTTACCTGAATTCCAATGGAGGACAGTTTCCTCTTGGTTGCTGTGGGGGGCTGCTCTAGGGTGAAACCAAAGCTCAGGGTGTCATTTTGGGACTGGGTAGATGTGGAAGTGCTGGTAGTGGCGGTGGTGGGAGGGAGGTCACGAGGAGCTGGAACAGGATGAACAGAGCCTGCAGCGGGGGCAGGGGTTGCAGCAGGGACAGGGACTGGTGGAGGTCGGACCCCCTTAGCCAGGCTGCCCGTGCGGATGCTACAGAGACTGTCAGAGGAGTTGCTGCGTCCTGACTGGCTGTTGGCCTCACTGGCGCGGTCCTGCTGATCAAGGTATATGTCTTGGGCCGACTCTGTGCTGCTCTGCAGCGTCACTGAGATGAGGGGTTTGGATATGGTGCGGGGTGGGACAGGAGGAGGAGCCTTCCTATTGCTGACTGCTGACGGAAGAAGAAGAAAGAAAACAGAGAGCTTAGAATAAGGAATCTGCTCATTGTCACATAAGACTTCAGAAAGAAAGCCAAAGTAAGATAAAAGCTGTGCTACTAGACATAATCCAGCTGGTGCCTATAAAGCGCAAAAACACAAAACCATAAACATGGCCTATCTGAAAAACACTTTGCACTTTGCCCTTATTGCTGACTCTTTCAGGCTTGAAGCTACCTATGCGTTTCCTGTTAACCTGCTGGTGGTTGTGTTCCATTGACGTTAGTCTGTCTCTGGGGATCTTCCTTTACATGCCACACCTTCACAGTCCTTTTGCTCTGGGGACTATCAGACAGGACAGCTGTGCCCTCTCTGACCCTAGTCCTATTAGACCAAACTGTTTCAGGAACTGTGGAACCAAAAAAAAAGTCCCGTTTGTGCTTACCTGTTGCATTTTATAACACCAAGATGGAACATTAACATTAAAAACCAAAACATTGTTTTGTTTTTTTCCCATTCACACACACTGGCCGTGCGTGACATGTTTTAGTGGATGTATATGGATATCTAAATCTTTGAAAACATCCCATCTCTACATAGTCCTCCTAGTAATAATTCAGTTCTAAAGTCCTAGTGTGTTTAGGCAATTTTGCCAACATTCATGCCTGCCATGCTGTTATTTTTTAAATATTGCAACGATATTAAATAGCTGACAATTGATAAATCTGTAAATAACATCAAAGAGTACGGTCTGGACCTGCTCTTTTATGAAAAGCGCAATGAGATAACTGTTGTTGTGATTTAGCGCTATATAAATAAAATTGAATGATGCTTTTCACAAAATATTTACACAATGAAATTGTATGTTTGATAAATAATCACCAGTATTATATAGTATATATTTACCCACTTTATGACTAAGTGGGTAAAGGCAAAACATAGAACAGCTAGAACATTCTGCTAAGTTCAAAAAATCCCTTTACTGTAAAGCCTTTTAAGACAGGAAAAGACAACACTTGTGTCATATTAGGATATCCAAAATTAAAGATGATAACCAGCCTCATATATCGTGACAATATTGATGTATAGCCCAGCCCTAGTGTACACTACCTGCACAGCTCCAAATATTAGACAGTCACAGGTAGAAACTAGCATTTAGCTGCTAAACAGACAGCTATTTCCTTCAGGAGTTAGAGATAGAAAAAAATAGAGCTAAAAGAATGAATATTGGACTTGCGTTGGCCAGATGGACAGAAACAGCTCCGTAACTGCTGGATGTGTAAATAAGCAGCGGTTTCCCATATCGATATAAAGAGGTGATCATATGTCAGTGTTGTGTTTACAACTTATTTGCGTTTAAATAAAGTGCACAAATTCATCTTAAATGTTCTTAATGTTATGAATGATGTGAAATGCACCATGTCTCTATACATCTGCAACCTTTCAGAGGTTTAATTCACACCATCCATTAGTAAAATAAACTTAACTATCATGTTGATGGTCAACAGATGGTATACAATATAAAACACTGCTTTTACTTTTATTGAAATTATTCACTAACAATTGCACTGTATTACTTTAAATCAGAGTAGAGCCATTAAATGGTAGACTACTTAACACACATTAAGTGTGACATTTGGATGCTGACAGACATATGAACCTTGCTACATTCACACACTCTTTCAACAGAAACTGAAATAAGGCCAAAGAAAATCTGACTCAGGGATAAGGAAGTGGACTGGTGCCTCTTTTTCTGTCATCAGTCTGACTGCAGGGTTGTGGTGGTTGTACAACAACATGAGAAAGCAATCAAGAGTTCAGAGAGGATGTTGAGTCGGTTTTGTGTGGATGCTATTTAAACAGCTGGCAACATATGGACTAAAAGAGTTGGGAAAAAAAAAACAGTAGACAAATACTTCTAACCAATTACAGCCTTCGCTGACACACATGATGGATGAAATATTTCTTTAAAATTAGCCGACCAAGAAAGTAAATACAGGCTCACCGCTTTGGATCCATAATGAAAATGTAGTGTTTATTCTCTCTGGTAGTGGTCTCAATCTAAGTAGCAAAGCAACACCCTGTAATTGTGAGTGCGCTGCACTTCTGTCATCAGCCAGTGAATCATAGCACCTTAAAGCTCTCATTCAATTCCACCAGCATACACAAACATGGCTGTGAAATCCACTTCATGCCGTTCACACATTGCTTGTGCAGTCCTGACTGACCTCCCCTCTCAAAGAACATATCCAACCAGCAACGGAACATGTATTCCCAAAGACTGAGACACTTCTTTAACTACTAATAGCACAGATGCATGACATTCCTAAAGTTAATTATTGTGTCCTACTACACCCAGAGTCAACACAAGTCTCGGTCCCATTTGCTGTCTACAAGGCTGCACAACATCTCTTACTCATACACAGAAACATACAGTTGTTGCACAGTAATAGATCACCTTGTTATGCCAAATATCCACACATGCGATTCCCACTCGGCTCTACAATAACACAAGTTATGCGAAAGGACAACAAATAGGCTAAATTCTGTTTACAATGATCCAGTCATAGTGAAGTGGGCTAACTGCAGATTATTCACACCCTTAGTAAAGAGCAGGATCCATTTTGCTGTCCTCGTGTAATATGTGGTGTGACGGCTGGCTCTGTATCACTACCTGGGGCTCAGTGCCAAGAGGTGATTATGAGATGGATGAGCTGCCCAGACCCTGGACCTCAGGGGCAGGACCTGCTAATAGCTTTCAACAATCAACCTTTTATTTGACTTGTTCAGAACCTAAAGGTAATCCCACTTTCAATCAAAACAAGTGTGTTTATCGCAATCAATGCCTGACCAATGAATGAGCATCAGGCCAATTTGTAGCTATTGACTATTGAATTAATCACTGTGCAGAAGTTGATGCACAGAGTTTGCAGACCACAGCTCAGCTGAGCCCAAGAAGGTATGACAGATTAAACAGAAACAGACCTATTACATCAGATCAAATCAATTTAATAACAGAAATGGCACTGCAAGAAGTTCCCTGCAGATGAAAATGATGCTTTGCATAACTGCCACATTTTTACCAGCAAGGAAATAAACTAAACAAATGATACACGACTCTTGGGACCAGCGTGCGTAAGCTGTAGAATACAAGCCTTTTTGTTGATACGTTTTTATACGTGTTATGCATTTGTCACGAGGTGTTATACATCTAATCTAATTAATGTCCTGAGATAAATCCTTTTTCTAGAACTCTTATATTTATAGGCTATATTGAGTAACTCACATGCATTTCTTTAATTGATTACAATCAAATCAATTACTGAAAATTATTTTTCAAATGCCCGATTTAGGTGGGCTGTGCTACAAAAATAGTCCATAATATTAGTTTTAAATAAATCTGTCATTGAACTTTTATATTATGTAAGACTTCAATGATTCAATAATTACTGAACAGATGGTTGATAAGGAAATTGCTTACATGCCAGCGAAACATGTCAGCTAAGCTTATGAAAGAATGAGAAAGAGAATCCCTGCGTTACGTTGACAAGTAATGTGGACAGCAGCTGTCTGTAAATCCGTTATTTGAGGGGCCCAAATGCTTCCTCTCACTTTGAAAACAATTACAACCCTGTCAACACTGCTATGATCATCAAATGTTAACTAAGTTGGATCACTTACGGAGGCCCTGCAGTCTCTGACCCAGGATATGCTCTGGCTCCATCAGCAGGTCTGTCTGAAAGCTATCAGATGACCACTAATGGGCCCTCCGCAGCAGGCAAAAAAAATAATTGAGTGTACATGATTTGACTATTTTCAATGCTGTTGCCATTAGCCCTGTTCACAAAAAAAAAAGCAGGACTAGCTTCTAGTACATTTTAGGTGAGACTGTTAGGTGGTCTGGTAATGTTTGAGATTAAATACTGCTGAGCTCATTCTTGAGTGACTTTGACTACAGTCAAGTGCGTTAATTAGGCTACAGACAGAACTTATTTCCGATTGAAGACGAGTGGGTTCAACATTAGTTTCTATTGGAGCAGCGAGCTCAATATACCGGTACACAAAAGCCAAGCACGCACCCAAACTCAAAAACAGTTTTGCAGCCTATTGTGGATGATAAGCCTTTGTGAAACTCTGGATATAAGCCAAGTATCATGAAAAGAGGTGGAAGCAGAAGCTCTGTTCAAGATTAGCAGACTTATTGTAAAAGAGAATGGCAGGCAGACAGGCTGGGGGAGTCGTAGACTGAGAGATTAGACCAGGACACATGGCTGAGCATGACTTCTGACAAACAGATTAAGCACACAAGGCACACCATTTAGCCAAATATGTTATATTCCCTGTGCTATATCAACTGCAAACTTTGGCATATAAAATAAATATTTGCCCTAGCAAAGAACTACTCTCATGTCAGCTGGGAAAACTATAGCAGTATGTATGGGAAACCTGCTGAAATTAAAAATATACTATGTGTACATAGTACTAGAAGATCAATTCCTCTGGTGATGCCAGATAACGTCAGATCTATTGCTGCGCACCAGGATTGCATATCGGGTATTCCTTCAAATCAGAATCACTGTGGAAATTTAAATGAAAACTTGATGCCATTTGGTTCTCACGCCACAACGGATGCTTATAATTGGTTTTAAAAGAATTTATATTCTTTTTGTTGACCCTTCTTTTTCAAAAATCTGATGTGAAATCTGTGAGATTTTCCCCAATAGCTTCATGAATAAGGAAAACATGCTCGAAGGTATGAGTGAAGAGGCGGCCAATCATTGAGCACTGGGGACAGACTTCATGACAGAGAGGGCTATCTGTTGAGACAAAAAGACAGGCAGGCTGCCTTACAGCAGACAACGCTGAAATACCCCTAGGGAAAAAAATAAACCATTACCCAACACACAGACCAAGACACCAAAAACAGGATATCAAAACAAACAACTTAAATTTCATTAGGAGTGAGACAATTTGTTCTTCTTTGCATGCTACTGCGGCTAGCATTCCAAATGCATTGTCCGTTCTTATCTGCTGTGTGGTCTGAGTTCCTTAATAGATCCTTATCCTCCTGTGGTCCTTCGTCTGACCTGCTGGACTGAGGCAACAGTCTGGGTTACACACTAATCAGCTGATGAAAAGACACGTGCTGCTTCTGATGACAAACCTTTCAGGATGAGAAACTGGGAGCTTTATCAAGAAAGAGTATTGTACCTGAGCAACTTTTAATTTATTTTGAGACCATACTGCTCAAAAAAAGACCAGAAATGCTTTTTGGAAGGAGCTTACTTTCTACAAATTCTTTCATCCGCAAAATGGAGAAAAAAAGGAAAGAAAAAGAAAATAGGGGGGGAAAGTTTACTGTCACAAAAGACAAAGAAAAGCAGCAAATCCTCACAACTGAATAGCTGGAACAACAGAGTATTTGTCATTTTTGCTTAAAAATGACCCAACAACTACTCAATTATCATGAGTTGCAGATTATTTTTCTGTCTATTGACTAATCGATTAATTATTTGTTAAATCTCTATAACAAATTACCATTAACATAGCATACTATCAATGTGTCATACTCTAATACACAGACTGTTATAATAATATCTAATAAACTTACAATATATTGTACCAAGTGTATTCTTTTTGGTGGCTGCCAACACCATTTGTGGTGCAAAATAAATGCTTCCATCTATGTGAAAGTAGTTCTCTAATCAACGCAGGAAATAGATAGGCCTTGACTACCGACTAACCAAGGTAACTAATAACTCCACACACATCATCAGGAAGCCTGTCTGCTGTTGACCTTACAGTTGCTTCGCCCATTCAGTCAAGAGATTACCTCATCAATGAGAGTGAGGAAGAGTGTGTAATACTGTGGAGGATGACTCACAGTCTATCCATGGTAACACACAGACACACCATGGCTTGTGTAAAATGGTGCTGGATACAATGAACATTCCTTGTTGCCACAATGAAGCTTCAAAGCCAGTGTTTCTGATGCCACCCAGCAACCTGCTAGAATTTTAAAATTTGAAAGACCAAAGAAAACAAATAAGTCCCTAACATCAGTTAGTAATTAATGCCTAATCTGATGTGCTGAATTCGCGTAACCAATGAAAATAATAGTCAGAGAGCATTGAAAATGGACATGTCCCTTTTCTATCCTCCCTGACTATTATGCTATTTTGAGTGATCTTACCACTCCTTTTGTTTGTATATCCATCTCTTGTCAGGTGGTCCTTTTCATAAAAGCCCAGTGAAGAGTCCTAACTGCAAAGCACTACACCGGGCAGGAAGCGGATACATTATTGATTGTGTCCTCAGGTCTTAACACATGGCGGTTTGCTATGGAATGAAAAATGGCCCATGAAACGGTGGACCAGAAATAGCCACTGCAGTTGATGCAAAAATCATATTTTTTGGAAGTTAAGTGTTATGTCTTTAAAACGGAAATTTTAAAACAAAGTTGGAGTCAACTCAATATAATCTTCTAGCAATCAATGTGAATTGCAAAAAAATGTACTTTGACCTGATTAGGAGAAAGCCATGCAACAAGACAATCAATCTGTCAGTTTGGACTTCTGCAAATCTAGATAAATATTAAAATTATAAATAAAACCGTGCGTCCTCAAAACGGTTAGGCTATTTTGTACACATTTATTATAGTGTCTACACATATATTTTATCGTAATATTACTATTATATGTTTAACTGTTGCAGTATGTTGCTATATTGTTCCAGTTTCTCCTTTTTCGAGTTTATTGTATTCACCAAACACATGAAGGTAAATTCCATGCAAGTGAAAACTGACTTTAGCAATTAGTCTCATTCTGATTTTGACTTATAAGAACGTGATTCATTGCTTCCTCCATGCCTCTGAGCTCAGATCACTGTCACATGTTGAGCCGAGTGTTACAGAGAAGTATCGTTTAACGTTAACAGGTACTTTATTCATTTGACTGTTCATGTTAATCTAAAAGATCACATGTAAAATAAACTAAATACTCTATCAGTCCGATATTGAAGCAACGCGACTTCACGATATGTATAATGGGTTTCTTTTCTTCTTATGATTGATCCGTGCCAGTGAGTTACGACTTAAACATCTCTGACAATAAACTATTTGTCAAAGTAAGATCGCTTACATTTTTAGATATGTGAGCTACTGTTGTAGCAGACGTGGAGTGTTGGGTCAGCCTAACTAGCGTTACCTACCGAGCTGTCTACCAATGCTGTTGACGCCTCAGCTACTGTTAGCTTTTGCTACTAGCCAGTGCACGCTCATTACGGTGGGATCTCACACAGGGCTTTTAACGTTGAGTAACAACGTTAACGTTAGCCAGAGGCATTGTATAGTAGAGATGGAGGAGAGCCAACAGAGAGGAGCTGCTACCGGTAGCTTTTTGCCTCGTTACCACCAGTTTAACAAAAGCAACCACATTACTGTCTAACGTTAACTGCCTCGCCTGCTTGCTAACGATTCGTATTAAGGTTTCATCCTTTCTTCATCCACGTTAGCTAACGTTAGCTAACCTACCGTACCATTAACGTTAGCTCACGTTAGCTTGCCGTTTCTAGCGTACCGAAAACAATTGACAGTCTAAACATTTACACCCAATCGGAGAAAAAGCGACACAATCTTACTGTAAGGCGGCTGACTCGTAAAATCCTTATTTTTTGGTCATTCATAAAATGCAGACAAGATGCAGACGAGCTCAGTATCCTGCCGTAAGACACACAACGGCGCTGTGAAGAAAAGATTTGTAGTCCACGCCCTTGACGACGAGGATTGGAGTCCACGTTTTCGCCGTTGCTGCTCTCTGCGAGCGACTGGTCAGTTCTGGTCTTCGATGTAATCGAACATAAACGTGATTGGTTTACGTCTCTGTATGACGTCTTCGGGAATGTTTTCGCGATAGGTGCGTTTCATTTCGGTCCGCGGGAAGGACAGTCTGGTCTCGACGAGCTCATACATATTCGATCAATTGTACCCGCCTGTCCTGAACAATAGAGCTCTGTTTGAATTGAATCGTTTTCAGTTTTTATCCTGTTTTTTTTAATATTGTTTATTTTTTCTGTTTTAATGAGCACGCTGTCCAGTCTTTATAGCAATCAAGACAAAAACAAAACAACTTGTGGATTACACAAAATCAGACAAAAATCTCTTGTAAAACGAATAAGTCTGTGATATATGATACATTTGCAATTGCAAGTTAACGTTTTGGTTATATATGCAAGGAACCAGGACACATAGCATTGTGTATATAGCAAATAACTGAAAATAACAGTATCAAACGATATGATATATGTTAATTGTGTGAGGCAAAAGTAAACTGTAAATATATAAATGTTTAATGCATTAAGGCATGTGAAGCAATAATACACTAACACTAGTAGGACTAGAATTGCCATTTATCATATAGATACCCGAGAAAGAATACTTGTGTCCATGCTATTGTTTTGTACGATCATTTAGATCATCTTTATGCTTATGATGATCAACATAATGAACCTATACCACTTTTGGACTCTTTAGAAGATGTAACTAATCCTGCCATATCCAGTATTTTATTCTTAATTGAGATATATCTCCCAGCTTCAGGCTACGTTGTTCAGTCAAAAGAGAAATACACCCGTCAGAAAAAAAAGCTGAAGAGGAATTAAAAAAAACATTGTTGGTCATAAAAATGCCCTAATTTACTTCATGCATTCATGCCCAAATTATTGGCACATAAACAATGAATATAACTTGACAACAGAAAAAATGTCAAACCGAAAACCTGTGTGACTGCTCATCATTCTTAAAAAACAAACAAAAAAAAACAGAATTTTCTAAATGCCTGTCTACAATACAGAGATGCTCAGTGGAGACATTTTGGCCGACTGAGTGTTGAAAACCCAACAGTTATCACTTAAAAAGGATGGATGGTTGGACATTTTACATAAATCAAGCAGCATACACTGAAAAACAATACACAGATTTGGTAGCAACAAAGTGGAGTCAAACTTTTCAAATTCCACTTTCACAACAGCTATGATTACATGGAAAATGTCCTGCTTTCCTGTTCTTGCATTCATTTATTTATCAATTCAGAAGAGTGCTGTTGCTGCCCAACTGTGCATCACTGTTGCTGTATGAATATTATGTCATGGACTTTTACGAATACAGCCAGAACACCTTAACTGTGACCAAAAGTCCTCATTCAGACTGAATTGTAAGAATTATTACCAACTTTGCACAAAATGCATTTTCTATTATTATCTACATCTCATGTGTCACGCATGTTGTATTCCAGAACTTTCTTTCAGCCCAGAGATGATCCACAACAAAGCAAACAAATTAAGCAAGACACAACTCTATTTGATGCCTTTGGCAAAATAATTGTACCTATAGCAAACACAGAAATATGCTATACTGTTTAGAGTAGTGTGTATTCTATGAACATACAACTATTAGTAAGTGTACTTTAAAAGAGAAAGAGATATGTTTTAAATACTGGTTTGTATAGACTTCAGTGAAATCCATGAGTAGTCCTACTCCCCTTAAGTGACAATTTTCAATTTACTAAAAATTTTGATTTTGCTATTACTAAGCTGAGTAAATAGATGCCTGGTTAGTATTTAATGGCAAATATTTCCTCTCTTTCTGCTAGTATATCTTCAGCAGATCTGTCCCACCTTGTCCTCAGTGGTACTCACTGGTGTTGGAGCTGTAGCCTGTAGTGCTGAATGCGGGTGAGTCTGAGTCCACAGAGGCCGTATCTTCATCCTGGGAGCAGCCCGCCTGAATGGCCCGCAGGTAGCTGTGGCTGCGCGAGCGGAAGCACGTGGGCGCAGGCAGATCCAGAGCCTCCACTGCCTGCGATTCCCCCTCACAGTACGGTATTGAGTGCCCACAGCCCTGCCCGTATACCTGTAAGAACGTGTGCAGACTCACACGCTAGGCGCAGAGGGTAGACTGAGAAACATGCATTCAACAAGTACATACCCAGTGGCTGAAGAAGTACTCACAGCTTTTACTTGGGTAAACGTGGCTCTACATCACTGCCAAAATACTCAATTACAAGTATCAATCCGTAGAATGTACCTAAGTATCAAAAGTACAGTAGTAGTACTAATTTCACAGTAAAATAGTGAGACCGGTATGTCATTATATATGACATTGTTAGATTGTTTATAACAATAAATAAATAGCATGTTTCTGGTTTAGCTGGTTGAGGTGATTCATATTGTAAAATTATTGGATAATTTAACCTCTTTGGGCCTCAAACAGTTATTTAAACAAAGTCATCTGAGTTTAGGACAGGGGATCTCTCTTTTTTTCGAACTGCAAATAACTCATTAAAGCTATTACAAGTATTTTTATGTTTGGCATTTTAGTTGCAAATATGAACATGTCGTGGGTGGAACATAGACATAAATAACTACTCCTCAAAGTCAACTCACTCAAATTGTTGTAGTTTAGTACACATTATTTACTGTGATTGTTTTACTTTCATCTTGAAAGAAAGTCTCTCAGTCATTATTTGATTAATGTAAAAGCTCCCATGAACAAGTAGAGACTGATGCCACTGCTTCTTAAAAGGATGTTTGCATTAGTCTGGTGTGTGATTCTCCATCCCACTCCATTCCTGCTGACGAAGATATACAACAAATTCCCTTAGGTTTACACTGAGGCATATGTCCCACTTTGATATTCTGCAAACACTCTCAAGCATCTCTTCTATTCCACTAGCTCATTCCCGGATGGCTCATTTATAGACCGTCTCAACAGACATTACACCTAAATATTCTCTCAAGGCAGATTCAAAATTGGAGAGTTGTGGCAATTTATTATTTGCTCATTCCCTAGAGACTTTTAATGGGTCACTAGAGTTAATCCAAGATTATGTAATTAGCGGTTTTAAGAGATCTGACATTTCATTAGGTATGAATATGTTTGATATACCCTGAAAAAACACATTAAATATTGCTGTCTTGGAAACACAGGCTGATCGTGACTCACAGCTACAAAACTTTAGTTAAACAGACATACATGAGAAAATAGTCTTTGCCATCAAAGTAATAATAGTGTGAGAGCAGCACATTTGATAAGAGAAGAGACATACCTGAGTGCCCGAGCCTCTGCCCAGTGTGCCAGAGCAATGGCTGAAATTATTGTTTCTGTAGCGTGGAGGGGCCTCCAACGGGCTCACCAAGCAGTCTAAGTTATCGAGGCTCCGATTAGTTGAAAGCTCTTTCAGGGAAGGCAGGGAGCTGTGGAAGTGAAAGTTATAATCAGTCTCTCAGAAGTCAGAGACTGGAGTAAGTGAGGGCTGTGTTTAATTCATGATAGCCAGGAGAAACTTTAAATCAAACTCTGAAAAGTTCCCCTGGGTATTTTAAAGTTAAATACTACTGAGATGTGTGGATAGTGATAGGGGCTCGGGTTAAGAATAGCAGCACAGAGGAAACATTGACTAATTAGTGAAACTGATAAATATGAAATTCACTTTCTGCTGGATCTAGGACATTTTTTAAAAGAGTTTCCTCTGTTCTGGCTTGCCTATTTGGTACCTGGTGTTTGTGAAAATGTGTGTGCATAATGAGCAGCAGGGTGTGCTTGAGTGATTTCCATGGAACATTTGCATGTTATGAAACCAGGGCTTGAGGAAGCAGGCAAGAGTAAAGTACTAACACACCACTCAGGGTACCTGCAAGGCAATAGATGGAACAGGATGCAGAGAGGAGAAGTACTGGGAAAGGTTAGCCAAAAAAAGGTGGTGGGTATTGGTGGTAGGGCAAGTGAGGGTGGGTGGAGGGCCACACTGCCTGCCTATGGTTGACACTGACCTCAGATGCTGCATAGAGCATGCACTCTGTAGTGGAGACCACAGATAGTCCTCCCGCATGAGAGCGTAGCAACGAGGCCTGTTAGTGTGGAGGTAAGGTAAAACACATGGCAACATTTCATCTCCTACTGCTTTTGTATCAAATGAAGATGATACTGTATGTCATTTCTCGTTCCCTCCCATTAATATACAACTCTTCCACCATGAATAACTTCTAAGAGATTGTTTTGACTAAGTGCTGCTGTACATCCAGACTATTATTTGTGACAATATGCTGCCACCTGCTGACCACCTTTGTGGACATGCGGAAAATGTTTCTTCCTCACAACATATATACCCCTTCAGTTAATTTTTAATGAATGTAACGTAAAAGAGCACACACACAACTATGGCAAAACAATGAGCATGGTAATCAGGGTTATAATTTCAATATGATGAATGTTATACTCTAAATTAAGGGACTTACTTGTGTTGTGGGAGAGGTGGCTGCTGCTCACTGAGGGAGTGCTGGGTGGCCTTCAGGTAGCTCTGGCGACGTGCTGTGGCTTTGGGGGAAGGTTTGGGACTTCCTTCTGAGTCCTCACTGTCTTCTAAGTCTCCCATAGCTTTCACATAGCTGCCACTGCGCATCCTTCGACAGGGGATCTCAGTTCCTCTGGCCCGGCCGCGACCCAGAGTTCCTGCCCAGTCCCCCAGTGGGACCTGAATTATGAAAACACCGTTGCTGGCCTCTTAAACCATGTAATGAAGCTACTTCAGGTGTAAACCTTTGACACTGTACAAATTCCATGGCTTGCGTGTGTAAAAATGTAAGTACATTTTACAGTATGATTCTAAACATGTACAGCACTGGGAGCCTACTTGAAAAAGAAAATAAATGAATGCGTTTAACATCATGGAAATCTATACATGGTGCTGAGCATAAATAGTGAGGATAAAGTATATATAGCCAAACAAAAGGGTCAATCTAATCAAATTATCATACATTAACTGTCTTTCTTCCCGTGCTTAAAACGGGTCAATAAAACCAACATACCTCAGAGAAATCATAGAAATATCCATGCAAACTTACAAAGAATGATGATGAAGATGAATACTCACTGGCCCTCCTACCTGAAGGAACTGTTGTGCCAGATCTTGGTGGCATGACTTTGATTTAAGCAGGGTCCTGTTAACAGTAGAAGAGCCCTTCTGCAACACTTGCCTAGCCTGGCTAAGGGTAAGAGTGGACCAGGAGCCCCTCTTCACCAGTATATCATCCTTGCTTCTCCCGGTTCTTCCCTCGTCCTTCAATCCTACCTGTGTTGCCTGGCATGCCAGAAACTTGAGGTCACTGCTGCTTTTGGAGGTCTTGAGAGTATGTGCAGAAATGGTGTGGTAGCCCTGTGGGATATGTCTGGGAGGGGCCTGGCTGTCTGACACCGCTCTGCCAAGAGTCATCATGGTCAGTGGGTTGCGGTAACCTACAGCAATAGTGCCAGCTTTGGTTGTGTCAGTGTCCAGGGCGTCGTCTGAGCTCCAGAGACCTAGTGCATTAGACCTAGGTCTCTGCTTTGGCCCCTCAGTTTTAGCCCTGTCTTTACTCTTGCTCCTGCGTGTTGGTCTACCACCCTCCTCACCAGCTCCTGTGGTGCCAGTCATTCCTCCAGCAGAACGGCCATTTATGCTGCCTTTGATTGCAGAGTTTTCTAGGGACTGGGACTTGGCAAATAGCTTTTGCACGGAGTGCATCAGGTGACGTATGCGTCCTGGGCTTTCACTGCGTTGCTTTGATATCCGTCCTCTATGGAACTGCAGCGTACTGAAGCCATCATGCTGTAAGGGCAGGTGCCTCTCTAGCTGATCCAAAAGGTTGGAGGGTAACCGATTCATCTTGGCTGCTGCTGCAGTGGAGATGGTGGCTGATCCACTGGTGATCATAGGAGCACCAGTAAGGCCCAGTCCCAAGCCCATGCCCATAGACAAGGATGTAGACAGTGTACCTGCTCTGCTGCCCTGCCCAACTCCACCACCACCAGCCATACAGGCCTGGGAGCAGTCAACCTGGTCAGTCTGGGTGGTGAAGTGCAGACGAGGGAAGGTGCTGCTGTTGGACATCTGGCTGAAAGGCAGCAGGCAGTCAGGGGTCATGGGGGTGGGGATGGTGGGAGGGCAGTGGTGTAGATGGGGGTCCAGGGTGCCATAGTGGTTTATGGTGGGGCTCAACAAAAAGGAGCTGTGAGGGTCAGAGGTCAAAGGATAGAGAGGCTTCTGGGGGCAACCTGCTGGTTCACAAGAGTCAGACAGGTGACGACTGCGGTTGGCTCCTAACCCTTTCATAGTGGCTTAGGTGTTGTCCTTAAAACATGTCGCCAATCAATACGGGTCTATTGACTTCATCAGGACTCATCCTGCAATGTGGAAAGACACAGAAATGATCTATTAAACATGGTATCCAGGTTATTGTTAAGAAGGAGCTCTGATTGGTGCTGCTATTTAGAAATGCATTCTGAAAGTTGTATGGAAGTTTATTTAAAATTTTTAACACAGTAAAATCTTTCCTGTCACATTCTCTGATAAAATTATTATTTATCCTGGAAGATTCTCTTAGGAATGTTTAATGAAAATGAGCAGTTTTCCCCTTCATAGAGATTATAGTTAAGAGTGCATAGCAGTTAAACAGCCATTTTGCGTAAAATATAAAGGCTCAGAAGGGATGTTCTCTACATCAATACTTAAAGCTAATGAAAACGTTAGTGCCAGAGCCCATTTAGAAGTTTTTTCTCTCTGTGTGTTCTTGACTTTTTAGTACAGTAATTAAGCTAAAAAAAGACATTATAGACTGTCTCTGTTTAGTGGCACATTTCACAAAGTCAGCATAACACAGCCAGTAATGTGGGGAGCAGAGCCATTGTCCTCTATAGCAGGGGTCTTCAATGTTTTTTAAGCCAAGGACCCCTGAAATGAAAGAGACGAAGGAAGGACCCCCTACTACAGATATTGTATAAAACGTTGCATATTAAACTGGGGCTACAATAACTTGCCGGGTGGACTATAGCCTTCATTTACATACCTTTTTTGCACCGAATACTAAGCTATTAAAATAGTTGTTTGAATGATTTTACAAATCTTGTTTTAATGTTAAACATACATGTGGCACTGTGAATCCTTGGGAATAGCTGTATCTGTGGATGGCCTTAGTGACTATCTTACAAATAGTCCAGTTTGCTAATAGTATCTTGGATTAATTTTTTAGGACATTTTTAAATTTTGGACGAAAAAAAACTTTAAAAAACAAAACCATAATTTGGAGTCCCCACTGCATTGACGCTGATGACCCCCTAGGGGTCTCGGACCCCCTGTTGAAGATCCCTGCTCTACAGTAAGTTACCATATGAGTTCCTTCCCACAGCAAACCACCAGGTGGAGTACCAGTAGCAAGTGCAAATAGGAAACTGTTGGGGTCTTGAAACACACACACACACACACACACACACACACACACACACACGACTGAATGTGTACTGTCCAGGTTTAAAGAATCATATGTATGTAAAACAATCCCACTGCATTGTAAAAAAGTAATGAAGATGTTGGGATTTAAGTGGTTTGATTCTTAAAAGCAAACAATGAACAATACACAGTTTTATTGTCTCTATCATGTCGCTACTAACCACATAAGACCAATTGAGCCGTACGGATGGAAATCAAAAGACAAACAGACTAAATCACAGATTATTTTCGCTGAAAAGGAGGGCCTATGGAGTTTAATGCATGAACAGTTCCACCATAGCAGGCAACCAGACAGCCAGAGGCCTAATCTATGACACCACCGGGATGTACAGCCTGGACTTTCCTTGCTGACAATGCATAGGAGAGCAATTTTGTGACTCACACATGTAATTGAGCTTTACATCTAAGGAGCTCTATTTGTTCCAAAGCAGTAAATGAACCCTAATTTTAACAAATCATTTTTGGTGCTTCACCATCTTCTTGAATCCACTAACTGTGGAATAAACTGTGATTTCTTTCCTCTCAAAACCATCGGGAGCAATATACAGTATCTCTTCTAATACTTGCTAAAATATTTCTCTGGAATATTTAATATTTCATTTGTATTGGATACAAACAGGGATACATACTCAATTAAATCATATAAAACGTTAACTAACTGCCCTGGTTTTATTTACAGAGTCTATGTATGTTTTATTTTTTATTTTGTAGGAAGTTGTTCCAGATAAGATTTTGAAACTAGCTCTGTAGAGAGCTGTCAGGGGATGACAGCTCTGATGTACAGCTATGGGTTATTTCCTCACCACTTTCCTGGGATGACGCTAAATCTAATATGGCCTCTTAGTCAATATGCCATACAATTTCCAATGCCACTACAGTAATTTATCTTAACGTAGCCCTTTATTTGCTTTTGTCATCTACTGTATATGATATATCTCTGCCTTAAAGGGAAACTTGGTGGCCCGGCTCAGACAGTAAGACAGTATAGAAACCCAGTGCAGAGCAAATGAGGGGGAAAAATAGATATTTTAGGGCTACTATCTCGTCTTCTTCTATCACAGGCCTACTCATTCTCAAAGCTCACTATAAATAGTCATATTGCATCAAGGTTATGAAAACTCGTAAATCACACAGCAGAAAACCATGCTGCATTAAATTCACCCCAACAGATGCTGTCTGTATCACAGTGGAGTGACTCACTGATCAGTCAATGGTAAGAGCCTTCTCCCACAGCAAGCATGAAATCTTGCCTAGGAGCTGAATGTGGAATGTTAACGGCACACATTTTCATTCCACTGTGTTGCTTTGCCACTTCATACGTCTCTCTGACCTCCCATACACTCTCTACAGAGCGAGAGCAGCCACTTATCTGAGTCAGTGTTCCTGGACAGGCACAGCGGTGTGCTGACAAATATACCAGCGTTTTACAACAGCGCAGCCTGCTATAATTCATCCACCCCAGCTGACTGTAGCCCCGCGTGTTCACGTCCTGTAGGCGCCACTGCCGACAATCTGACAAACACCTACCCACTGACACACCAACACATGCTGACACACGCACAAATGTGCTAACCGCTCACCCACCATTCAACCACACCAACGAAACCCTGTCAAGTGCGGAGCATCACGGGGGAAAGATGAGAAAAAAATAATGTTCATTGTTCATGTAATTCTGTCACTGGTTCAATGCATCTGTCTGTCTGTGTGATGGCCGACAGCAGGCTATTGCATAATTACAAGGTGAATGAATCCTTGGATGGCATGTGATGTTAGAAAATATGTCTCTGCTTCACACGCACGCCGTAGGGAAGCAATGAATGGCTGTGGGTATTATCTCACAGAATCTTGCACATTCAAGAGTGACCAGCAGCTACATATGCATTACATACATCATCAAAAGGGCAACGTCAAATGATCTCATATGTGCTTTACTGGTTGCAGTTTTAATTCACTTATGTAACGTGGAGGGAGAGTGATCTCCCAGTTTGTCTATTCTGGCCCTGTATGGGTCAGTTGGAGGGTAAAGACTCATGCAAGCATTTGGTTGATTGGTGTGTGCAGGTGATCTATGGAAAACCACAATCACTATCAAACATTATGGATAATGATGTTTAACCAGTCTTTACAGGTTCTCTACAGTGAGCATTTATGTAGCACATTACAAAACACCTCTTATAGTGCATGTTAAGATGTAAAACATATCAACACTGAACAAAAAAACTGAAATTAAGTCTTCAAAGAGAATAAAAGCTAATTTAATACACAAAAATGTGACCAATTGTATGTGACGAGGTAATCAGATGGACAATGTCAAATTGATAATTCTGCATATTTGACTGGAAATTCAATATTAACTGACTGGTACCATTGTCACAAAAACTATTCGTCTTAAACTGAACTATAGGAGTCTTCTGTTGGTCAAACCAACAACTTATTTACCACAGTAAAACAGTCCTATACTATAATATATTGGCTTATTACTTATTACTAGCTATTACTGTGTACTGCATACATGTACTTCTGTAGCTGTCTGAGATCTAGGGCTTCTAAGTTGGCTTCTATACAACGTTGCTATCACTTCACAATCAAACCTAGATGACAAAGAGTAAACAAGCACAAATGTTATCAAGGCTGCAGCTTTAAATAATGCTCATTGTTGGAAGATGTTTAAGACTTTCCAAGTAGTGTGCAGTTATGTAATGTTGTTTCTAGAGCTTGCTCTGACAGGGTAAAAAAAGAAGGCCCAGGGGGGAAACAATATTTATAGCATCCTTTAGGCTACGCATCTACTTTTCAGCTGTCAAGGTAGAGATGGTTTTGATAATTAGGGCACTCCTGGTGAACTAAAAATAACATTTGGGACCAGCTTGACATGTTGTCTGTTGCTGTGTAAGGTTGTAAAATAAGGCATTGTGTTTTGACTTCCTTCCTAGAGCAATATTTTCTGCAATATGTGTAACTTGGTTCTGTTAATTTTTCTCCTAAAATATATGTTGTGGAATTTTAGTGTAATGGATTGTATACATGTCACTGTCAATTATTGACACTCCAACAGATAATTAACGGTCCCACACCTGTGCAGAACAAAAGGGCCAGGCATTGTCTATTAAAGATCAATGTTGTAAGAATGGTTTAAAACTTAACGGTTCAAAACATTAATATGATCAATAAATTGTGATGCCAAATAAGAGCGGTATGTGGGATCTTCTTTTCTCAAGACTCAAGTGATACCTTCCAACGCACCTGCATCTATGCAATTATACATGAGCCACAGAACATGTATCAAATCAGTCGCTTAAATTAGTTTTCAAGATCACTGTGATTAACAGCCATGGAACACAGAGCACACACAAAATAACTAGTACTATTTTATATTTTATAACTGCAGTATTTTAAAAGAAAGAAAAAGAATGCAGAGTTTTAAAGCATCAGTATATTATAATTAGACTTTATTATCTAGAGCTTTTCACCAGTGCCTCCTTACAGAGCTCATTAAAGGAAATTAGGAAGAGGACAGCAAATTGTGAAAAAATTAGGTTTTTGCTAGTCCGCTTGATAATTCTTTTTGGGGGCACATTAAAAATAAAATATATAAAACACATAAAATATTGTGGGATGCTTTTTTCCATGCTGGTTTAGCATCTAACAAATGGCTTTACCTCTAAAAAACAACGTTCTGTGACAAAATAATCATCCTCACAGGGCCGGTGAAATTGCTGCTACTTTGTCAAAATCCTCAATCATTGGCCCACCGGGAGGTGATGTCACGTAGCCCAATGCTGACATACAGCCCCTGTTAGATCTACACGAGGCCTGCTAACAAGCAGAGCCAAGGGTTGCTGGGCTGTGTCCCACAGAGCCACCCAGCAGGCCTGTAATAAAGGTCTGCTGTAGCTGTGCACTTCCCCTCCAGCCTGGGGTGATGAGCAGAGGGACGGGAGAGACGGTGAAGAACAAAAGAAGTATCGATCTGGCTCTCGCTCCCTGTTCTAAGGGTGAATATACAGCTGCTGGGTATTGGCTTTTGCAGTCTCCTTCAATAATCACCTTTTTTTCTCATTCCTTCTCCCAGAAATCCACTCCCTTTGCAGTACATGCAGTACCTTTACACCAACGTCCACTACACTACAAGTGATGCTTGCATATAGGATGTGAATCCTGTATCTTAGCAGCCGATTTCTTTTTGCATCTTTATTTGATTTTGTTTTTTTAGGCATTTTAAGGCCTTTATTTTTAACAGGACAGCTTCCGCAGGTTTGAAACGAAACTGTGGCCGCAGCGTTGAGGACTGAGCCTCAATACAGTATATGGGCTCTAGTAGGTGAGTTACCCAGGCCCCTCGGTTTCTTTTTGTTCTAAACATGACTTTGATTATTCTACTGCAAAAACACTGAGAAGACTAATTTCAGATTCACATAGTTTGTAATAAAATGTTTAATGGGCAGTGAAAATGTATCTATCTTACTCTAAGCTACTACAAGTACAAGGTCCGTGTTTACAGTATTAACATTTTAGATGTGCCAACACCATTTGTTGTCCCCACTGTGTGGTGTGAATCTACTAATAGTGTGTGTAAGTCACAAAGTTGTGTCATCAGGGCTTCCTGTGGATACACCAAGTGTTGTTCTGCCTAGGAGGAAGCAAGAGCAACAATTCTCATTTCTTTTCCATACATGTCTTTTGAATAACTAAAGAGGATCGGAACAATCCTTCTGTATTCAGGATTTTAAACCTGTGGTGACTCCCCCCTCTGGCAGTGAGAGTAATTACACAAACACTGATGATGTGTGCTCATGCTGTACGACTGCAGGTGAGCTCGCATCTCCGTCATGTCCAAAGAGGATAAGCTACACTAATGGTGATCTGTGTTTGTCCTCGCCATCGATGGCTTTTTTTCCCCCGACTTAAATCCTTTCTCTGAACGCAGAGTTTCTTTTTTTATCTGGAGCATCAACTCCAGCTTCTTAGGATTTTCCACCATGGCTTTAGCCAGCTGCTGCTCCTTCGCTATGGTCCCTCCACATTTTTCCCTTTAACTCCGACTGGTTGACGTTAAACGCATCGCTTCCTGTGAAGACACCTCAACTCCGGTATACTGCCAAATACAAACAGCTTACCCTTGTGGCGATAGGCTCGTGCTCTCTAGCTTTGAGAATTTGGAATTTTGTCTTTTTCTTTTTTTTCTACCTCCAGTTAAGGATTGGCGAGATTGGCGTCTTTTAATGACAGACCACATAATACATAATATATTTAAGAGACTGCAGCATTTGATTAACATTAAAGGAATAGTTTAGGAAACACACCTTTTCACTTTTGGCAGAAAGTACCAGTCTCATATCTGTCTGTTAAAAAATAAGGTTACAGAGGGGTTTGTGCGGTATAAAATCTTGGCTAGAACCATTCATATCCTTCAACTAGTCCAACACATAACCTCCCATAAAACAATGGAGTGTCACTGTTTACACTTATTTATTAAACAAACAAGATTAAATGTAGGGCTGCAGAGTATATTGTATTTTTATCGTCATCGCAATATTAACTGGTGCAATAAAACCTATTGAGAAAAACTGCAACATATTGCAAAGACACTCCTTTAAAACGTAACTGTCATTCTTTTTTTTACTGTTATATTCAATTCAATGTTCAATTTGTTCAATAAAAGAAAGTTGGAAATTATTTCCTTTCATTTGGTTTAAACTCAACAAGCAATTTGTCGCATTTTAGCAGAATACTGAAAGCAGCAGAAATGCAGAACTAATACACTATTTATTGCAAGTAATAACGTTAAAATGTTATTCAACAATGTTATCGCATATTTTCTTCATATCATGCAGCCCTAATTAAACGTTAGTATGAGTGAGCTATAGAGGCGCTGGAAGGCTGATATTATTACCTTTAGACAGCCGTTTCCCCCTGTTTCCAGCCTTTGTGCTAAGCTAGGCTTCTCGCGGTATGATAATATTTAACATGTCTGATATATGAGAGTGGTATCTTCTTATCTAACTCTGTAAGAAAGCAAATAATAAGCATTTTCTGAAAATGTAAAACTATTCCTTAACCCTTGTGTTGTCTTCCCGTTATAATTGAAAATCAACCTTTTGTTGAGACTTTTTTTTTTTTCTTACGTATTTGTCCCTTTTTCAACACTTTTGATACTTTTTTTCAATGTTCAATACTTTGTAACACTAACTTATTAACTTTAGTTTTACAGTTATTGTTGGAATTTATGTTCAATAAACCTCATTTATAGGAAATTATACCTAATGTTTGAGTTGGAAAAGAAGAAATTAGGAATTATTTAGACTAAAATGAAAGGAATATATGTTGATGGATGATCACAGTATGGAATTTGTCAACTTTTACTCAATACTATTTTCAAATGCTATCAGATTGAATAACAACCTCCACACGTAATGCAAGTAGAGATGTTTATTTGCCAAAGAGCGTTGTGTGGAATCAATTATGTTATTTCGGGTAGTTAAAAAGAACATTAATATAGGAACACGGGTCAATTTGACCAGAGGACAACATGAGGGTTAAAAATGACCAAAACCAACAAGGCCAATAAATGCACATCCATTACATTAAAAACACACCCTCCTCCCTCTCTTCTGTTTCTCTGTGTGTATGAGTACAAAGACTTAGTACTGCAATAGCGTGCCCTGATTGCAAAATACGTTGTTTTTAGTATCAGAACCATTAAGTGCTCAATAAGCTGGAAGCTAAAGATACTTAGATTTAACAGAGTGATTCTGACAGTGTAGCTGCATATATCTAACTAACACATTTAAACATCATTTATATGCCCAAGAGGCTATTTCACTAAGATAGTGTTCTCTGCTAAAGGGATGTAACTGCCAAATGCTGGTCAGTCACATTAAAGGAAGAGGCAGAGGTTGTTAAAATGATTAGAAGGCAGAATCAACCACACCCAGGAAAACTGTACTCCTTTACACAACATGACTTCATATATATTGATTCTACAGTGAATCTGTAGATGTTCACATCACAGCTTCTTCTTCTTTCTTTTTTTAGATGAACACTACATTATTTGAGGTTCATGAATGGTTAGCATTGTTGGCATTTATAAAATACTGTTCATGTTTTGAGCTGATGGCACATTCTAGCATGGCCAGCTGTGACCTAAAGACCAGACTGTTAAAGGTGGGACTTTTAAACAATGGTGGAAGAGGTAGTGAGATGTTTTACACAAGTAGTAATACCACGGTATAAAAACTCCATTACAAGTGAAAGCCCTGAATGTCAAAAGTACTACTTAACAATGGAGCCGCACCAGTGTCGTGGAATATTACTATTGATGCAGTTTTGTATTCAGCAATTTTATCAGGGTCAGGCTACAGTACACTATTTCCATATGGGATGTAGTGGAGTACAAGTATAATGTAGTAGAAAATGGAAATACTTGAGTAAAGTACAAGTACCTCAAAATGTTAAGTGCAGTACTTCATAAATGTACTTGGATTCCACCACTGGTTTTGAGTATGCTGTAGTTAGCGTGATAAGACTATGGGAAAGACAGATAGTCAAGCAGATGGAGGACTTTACGTTACAACACATGCTAGAACAGCTGACAGCTTTCATTCTACTCCCCTGTATTTACTGTAGGTAGAAGCTATCCAAAACACCTGCTGTGGGGCTGTTTTTTTTAGAGAACTTTGGGACCTTTGTTGATGGCATGCAAGCATGCTTTCCAAAATCTGAAAGCATCTTCCTTTCACAATGCTGAACACGGGGGATGTTGCTCTCAAAATGTGAAGCCTTCTGAAATATTCAGAGCTAGGAGCATTTGGCGTTTATAGGATTCTCATCAGTGCGTTGCCCATTAAAGCCATCCCAATGCAATTCTCCCCCTTGTTCACCACCGCACACACTGAAGTGTAATTAGAGAGAGAGAGAGGTTGCACATTTCCCTTGGGCCATTTACAATCCTCCCTGTACTGCTGCTGGTTCCCTTCTGCATGTTTTCATTTAGCAACATCTTGTGCCAGCACTTCAGCACTGCCTGACCCACAGAGATCCACTTCAGTGACTCTGCAAGATTGAATGCATGGCAGTGTCGAATAGAAGTGTTAACATTTATGAGTTTAATTAAAAAAAAGAATGTAATCCTTATATTGTCTTATTGGATAGACATGCAATAACGTGAATGTAGAGATGTATAAATCATCCCTGTCACTTGCTAGTAAGAATAGACTATTAATGAGATAAGAGAAAAAGGCCAATTCTAGGATCAAAAAGAAATGACGTGATTTTGTGTCTCTGTATTCTGTCTTCATATAGCAGAACAGTAGCAGAAGCTGTAGGGCGGGTGTTAGGAGCAGTGAACTTCTCTCCATGACAAAATGACTTTGACACTGTATTGGTCTCAGGCGAAACAAGACACAAAGCACCCAATAAGCTGCGTGTTACGCGTTCACCTCTGCAGTCATGTGCTGTTGTGTCATGCATGCAAAGCATGCACAGCCAAATGTCTACACTGTTTAAAAACACGCTACCAATACATTCTAAATGTGCTGTATTTATATAGCGCTTTTCTATTCTTAACGACTACTCAAAGCGCTTTTTACATCATGCAGGAAACATTCACCATTCACACACACTGTGGCCGTGGCTGCCGTACAAGGTGCCACCTGCTCATCAGATAAACACTCACACACATTCACACTGATGCACAGCATCAAGGGCAACTTGGGGTTCAGTGTCTTGCCAAAGGACACTTCGACATGTGACTGCAGGTCCAGGGATTGAACTCCCAACCTTCCGATTGGCAGGCAACCGCTCTACCACTGAGCCATAGCCGCACATTCAGCACAGCTCCCTGGACCCTGGGGAATTATTGCATGCTATTAATTAGTGACTGCCTGGGTGCATCCACCACCAGAGCACATTTAAAATGCTGTCAAAGTTTTAATAGTCCTGGGGGCTTGGGTTTAGAGAGGAAACGCTTCGGTCTACTTTGGAAAAGAAAAGGCATAACTGACAAATCTATGCCATAGAAAACAGTACAATTGTTTTGTTTGAGCTTTGTTTGAGTGTTAATACTAATCTGCTGTCTGGCATCATGCGCTGCACAACTGTATCTTAATAGCCCTTTGCATTTCTAACCCGTTTTCAAACTATTGGGGTTAATTCTTTGCAGGCTGGATTAAATCTATCCATTTGATTGTGAGCTGTGTGTGGGTTATCTCTTTCAATGCTATCTGACACCCAGAGTGGGACTGGACTTTCTCCAAAATGTAGCAGAGCAGTAACCCTATAACGTCTAATCACGTGCACATACAGTAAAGTGATTGATTGAGTCCACTCAGTTCATACATTTTCTGCATTATGTTCTTCATGAAGACAAAAATGACGACAATTAATATGATATCACATGTACATCAGGTATAAAAAAATTGGTTAATATAACAAAAGAGACAGTTAACCCATTGCGTAAATATAAAGAGCAACCTTTTGCTGAATTGGGGGTTTGCAGTTGCATTACCATAAACCACAACAGCTTCACCTCCATCATATTCTAGCCTGAGGTGCCATATTAAACGGATTTCTCAGAGATAGTCTTACTGTTACATAGATACAAATGGAAAAGAGGCCCTAACAAGTCCACGTAAATCCTATGGGAGGCAAGATCAGGGCAGCCGCACAGCAGCTGTCCCAAGCTGCTCAAATTGGCCCTGGAAACCAAATAAAAAATGAATATGCTGTTTTGGGATTAGAGCATCCAACAGTATCGGATTTAGGAGTGAGTGTGTAGTCTACATGACCAGGCAGGCGTGGTCAGATAGGGCATATCAGAGGACTGGAGGAGAAGCACATCTCTCCATTAGGATCCACACTTAAACAGTAGCCAAATCTGTTGAGAGGATTACAACAAGACCATATTAAATATGCATAGATTTTTTTCTTCTGAAAAGCGCTGCAAAGTGGTCTAATTAGAGTGAACATCAAAGCTTGTTAAGCCAGCAACGGAAGAAACAGTTTAAACATGGTAAGACACTGTAGATGGTTCTCTCCATCAGTCTTTAAGCACATCTAGAACATGTTTTTAATACTGTTACATAGATACAAATGGAAAAGAGGCCCTAACAAGTGTCTAAGCTTGCCTTATTATCATATCCTAACCTTGACCACCAGCACCAACCTCTTGCTACGGTACCCTCTCCTCCCAACTGAGGCTGAGGTTCCATCCAGCCAACAAATGATTCCTCCAGCAGGAGGGTATGTACTCCAACCACTTTAAAGTTGTAAAGCTAGATACAAATGAAACATCTGACAATATCTGTAAATGTCTATTTGTAAGATATTATTAAATACTTCCAAAGGTTACTGTGTCATGTCAGGTAAATGTGCCCTGAAAAGCCTGAACTTCTGGACTATAGAGTGAAACTGTGTCATCAGGTTCCTGCAACAAGAAAATCTGCCAATCTTCTTGGGGTTATTTAGTGTTGAGTGGTAAGTGGTGTGTAATCCATCAGGAGGTTAAACTCAATCATTTTCATCAGGTTTGGACCCTGAATGTAACTTTCAGTCTTCCATCTGGAAGAGATTAGTGCAAGTGGAGTTGAGCACAAAGACAATTGCAGTACACATGGGATACCTGTCCATGTCTTCTTCCAGTGCTAAGTTAAAAAATGATCTGCTTTAGATGCATTCAATGAGCAAGAGGCAGGGTGACCAGACAACCCAAAAACTTCAGAACAGTCACGAAATCCAAGCAGTTGTCCCAAATCCTGAATACTGCCCCCTAAAATTAGAGCAAAGTCTCAAGAGCAGACTCAAGTAGTTATAGTCTGACAGAACAATAAAAACGGTTCATAGTGACTGAGATGCTATTTTCAAGCTTCAAGCAGCCGGAGGTTAAGTCTATGTTACACAGTTTTTTTCTGCTGTTCTTTCTTTCCTGCTACATGGAAGAAGCAGGTATATGACTCAACACATTAATGTATCCAATTCACATTGTTTTTCATGTAGCATTGTAGATTTCAGTGGATAGACACTGTGCATTGGTAACAACAGAACAAGCCTGAAAATGCAATCCAAACTGTGTCACACACCAGCTTGACTCAGCTCCATTCTCAGTGATATGTATTCACAGCTTATGATGTGCTTGCCAACACACTGGGGTTATACTGTAGTTATATTGTTGTATAATAATCATACCGCACGAAAAAACAAACAAACATTATTTCTGTTTAATTGATTATCAGAGTCGGAAAGATGTTTAATTTCAAAAAATGACTGTAGCTGGCACATTATCTAATTTGGGATGTCCTAGCAAAAAGTGTAGCCTGGAATTTCTGTGATCAAATCTGACGAGGGGAGTCCCCAATTGGCAGAAGCTTCAGCTATCATCTTCCACAAATTCTCAGATTTTATTAAGTAGGCCCTGTAAACACCTGTTAGCAGGCAGCAGCTTGCGCAGTGATGATGGACTTGAGGTACAATAAATACTGAATACTCTGCCTCGAAAGTGCATGTAGCTCCATCTTGGGAGAGTGCTAGGAGTACTTCCTTTGCTGCTGCTGCTGCCATCTCACCGCTGACAAAGCTCATCAGCCAGGGCTCTCAAACTGGTCTGTGATCCCATGCGTGCTTGATACCAAGGGACATGAAGCAGAGTAAACATGGATCAACGGCAGCAACCAAGACCGGGCATGATGGGCAGTGTTTAGCCAGCTCGGTGTCAGGCTAATTCATCCCTAACTATTCTGTCATCTTGCAACTGAGATGAGTGGCTAAATCTATGGAGCAGGCAAAGTGAAAATAGAACATCTTTCTGTGGGTTTAGATGCTATTTTTCAAGCTTCAAGCAGCTGAAGGTTAAGTCTATGTCACACAGTTTTTTATTTGCTCTTCTTTCTGATGATGATGAAAAATGATCTGCCTCAGATGCATTCTATGAGCAAGAGGTAGGGTGACCAGACGTCCTGAAAAAATCAGGACAGTCCCATAACAGTAACAGCAGGGGAACGAGCCTACAAATGCAATCCAAACTGTGTCACACACCAGCTTGACTCATCTCCATTCTCAGTGATATGTATTCACAGCTTATGATGATGCTTGCTAACACACTGGGATTATACTATAGTACTGTACAGCAGTGTTTCCCAACCACCGGTCTGCGGACTGGTACGGGTCTGCACAAAAAAACAAACAAACATTATTTCCGTTTAATTGATAAACAGAGTCTGAAAGATGTTCTATTTCAAAAAATGACTGGATTCTCTCCCGTCTCTCGTGAGTCTCTCCCTCTTGACACATGTCACGTGATATTTAATGTTCAATAAAGCCCACAAACTTGCTAAAAACGACTAAACAGGACAGCTCAGGCTGGTGTGAACATGGGACCCGATGAACACGTAGACTGGCAGGAAAGCTCATATAGGTTGTTTGAAGTCTTTGGGTATTGTTGGGTATTTTTGTCCTGCAGACTGCTCTCTGGCTGGTTCATGCAAATATTTAAATGGCTATATGGACTCATTTTCTCCATCTACGCTTACGGACAACACCCAGTTTTCCGACAAATTAATGTGAGGAAACTATGGTGTACCATCGTAAAACCCAAAATCTCTCCCTTTTGGGTTCTGTTGATTCACAGGAAAGGTCATTTATAGAGTTCACAGATATGTATTCTGTAGCAGACAAAAAACGCAATTTCATTTCACGTGGACTTTAATATAAAACAGAAGCTGAAGGGACCAAACCAGAGGGCAGGTTGTCTTGCTTCATCTGCAGCCAGATGGACCAGTACGACAGCTTTAAAAAGAAAACAGAGGGGAAGTGAGAGTCAATCCCTGTGGGGCTGTTTAACACTGTAGGACATAGCGTTGAGCTGGGCCCATCTCCTGGGTACTCCTGTCTCCCTGAGCCTGCTGCACACACAAACACACACACAGACACTGTGGATAGATGTGTGGGCCACAGGATCACAGCAATTGTTAAAAGCAATCACAGCATCCAGTAAATTACTGTTATCAGTGAAACCTTTTGAACGAGCCCGGACATCTGCATGAGCTGACGTCACTTAGTGACTGAAGAAGTTTCGTTTGATCCTTCGTTTGAACACCCATCAGCGTAACCTTTATAGGTCAGTGTAAAGTACTGCTGTTGCCGTTTTACATTTCTCTAAAGTTAAAGCTCCTGGTGGTGGAGGTTCTCTACTACGCAGAAGACATTCTGATGATTAGAGTGCCTGTTTAGTGTTTAGCATTTTGTTGAATATCTGAGTAACATCAAAACTGTGTGTAACATGGTAGGCGGCCTTGATTAGTGTGTATGTATAGTGAAAAAATCAAAGTAGTAGGTTGGTGTTATATCTTCATTTTCAATTATTACATTTTTCTCTTTAAGGTACTTACTGTTAAGATCACATCTACTGCTAGGGTAATTTTCACTTGTTTAACAGCCATCTTTTTTTTTAATCAAAGGTGTCTATTTAAAGATGCAAATTAAGAACACTTTGGAAAACTTATTCCTTTCTGCTGTTAATTCTCTATTTTGTTGTTTGGGAACAGTCCCAAACTTATTTTTGGACATGAAAGAACGCCATATGTTTGTGAAAAAAGAAGCAATATCTTATTATTCGAAGAGGGATATTTTTCAAGTAATATTTAGTTTTTATGCACCGACAAGTACACTAATTCTACATCAGGAAATATAATACAAGGATAAAATGTAGCGTTTGAAATTGCAGAGACTGAACACAATAAACATCACCACACAACAGCAAGCTACAGTAGATATTGTATATCAGAAAGCTGAAATTAAAACACAAAAAACAATTAAACTGTAATATGTGTATGATTTCTTTCTTTCTGACTCTATGACTGACACTGATATCAAACATTCACATCATTGTGTGAACACAGAATAGCGTCTTAACAGTCATCTCTCTCATAAGTGTATTACCGATTCTCACATTGTCACCACCACTAACACCCGTGGGATTCTGTGGTCGAGTCACAATACTCGTGACAACAATGACAAACGCTTGGCTCGCTTTATGCGTATCATATCACCACAAAGCACTTCTACCAACAAAGCTCGGCCTTGACAACATCCTTTTACTTCGCTTTGAACAAAAATGAATTACTTCCAACTATGCAGAACATTTTTTTTAGCAAAGAATGCACTCAAACGCTCCAAATATGCATCTGAAGCTCCTCAGAGATTTCAGTTTCCATGAAAGTTGTCCATCTGCGATCACATTTGTGTGCCTTCTGTTCCGTCCATTGCTGGTTTATGTTGACACACAGAACATTCAAAACTTTTCTTGGATAAGTTCATGGTATGGAGTGCTTGATGGTTAACATCCCTGACTTACATGTTGATGTCCACCAAAATCATGGAGGCAAATAGTACTCACTGTTTCTACTGCCATTATTGTTTCTTTCCCCTTAAGCAGCTATACTCAATGTTGTTATTAACAATGGATCACGCATGACAACGTTGCAGTTTCTCTAGCCCTGCAGATTGTGTTTGGTATTCTTTACCTCAACGTTACTGCTTTGATTCATTCTCACCGCTCTTGGTTTTCTTTTTTGATCGTTTTTTGATTTTAGCAAAAAGCTTAAAAAAAAACTAACAAAAAACATTGCACACCACCTGCTCAGTAGACACACAATGTTAACTGCACAACAGTGGACATGGTGGAGCATGTAGCAGCTAAAGAGCCATATATTTCTCTCAGGAGGTGATGGAGACCAAAAACAGAGCTAAAAGTAGAGTGCCCAATGTAGTAGCAAACAGTACAAAATAAATATAAGGATTACAGCTAAATATTGGGACACTGCATTTTGCACATTGCAGTCTTTATAGATAAAATGAAAATGAAATGAAAATGCTGGTACCATCTTTCAAGGTAGCACATGGACAAGTGGTCTAATTGGCAGAGTGACACGTACACAAAGCATTTGGTAAGTTGCTACTTTCTTTCAATAAGGAAGTGTTGGAGCGGAGGGTGAGATAGCGTGGATGAGTGCTAAACCTGTGACTGATTACCGCGAAGCAGGCTGCATTTCTCGGAGTACCCTTTGCTGGAAGGACACTCATTTACCAGATTGATGGGGCGCTTTATTGCCTGCCACCTCTCTTCCTTCTTTCTCACCATCCCCTCATCTCCTCCCTCTCTCTCATACCTATTTCTCTCTTCATATCCTCCTCTCTCTAGCTTTTTACCTTTGTCACACACAAACACATGCTGCAAATTCAGACGCACTCTTCTTTCTTTGTCTTCTACACACACACACTCACACGCACGCATGCACGTACACACTCACACACACACACACACACACACACACACACACACACACACACACACACACACACACACACACACA
>NC_048413.1:8777744-8806084 GCF_013103735.1 Etheostoma cragini
TGCACCACCACCTCATTGGTCAGCTACAGAACACACACACACACACACACACACACACACACACACACACACAAACACTCACACACACAAAAAATAACGAATAAGCTATTTGAATTGCAATTTAACCATCACAGTCATGGTTTTAGTATATAGAACTGGAACTAACAATGGTTTTCATTAACAATATATTATTTTTTCAATTATTTTGGTACCCTGTGACATTTCTGACCACTAGTAGTTTGTTTGTTTGTCGCAAGCATGAGGGCGTGAGTGATGCAATACACATTCCTGCCAATGGTTTTATGTTATTCAATTGATCTACATTTGGCAGTAATGCATAAAGAAATGCAACAATGTGCCAGCAAAGGCCAGGAAAAAGAACACAGCTAACAAGTAAAACAATGGATGTAAACAATGCAGCTATCAAAATGTTTTTTAAAAATCAGCAAATCAACCCTCAAGGGTACACAGATCATTTTAGCGAGTAACACTGAATGCAAACATAAACTTTGTTTGTTTATAACAAAACAGCACGGAGAACATTTACTTATTTAGTCTATTAAATTTCTGAAAATGATGGGAAAGAAATCCCCATCCCAATTTCACAGAACCCAAGGCGACGTCTTCATGTTACTTGTTCTGTCCAAATCCCAAACTGTTCAGTTTTGCACTGGAAATTGATATCTAAGAAGCTGAAGAAAGACAATGACATTTCAAAGCACTTGATGTTGCTCAATATTTTTACATTAACAATGGCTCACTCTACTGTAGTGGTGTGCAACAAAAATTAATTTGTATTCAAATCGCGATTCAAGCTCTACCGATTCAAATTCCAAAATTTTCTTTTTTTATATATATATTTTAAAAAATCATTTTTGTACAGTATGTCTTCTGCAATTACATGATAGATAGACAGATAGATAGATAGATAGATAGATAGATAGATAGATAGATAGATAGATAGATAGATAGATACTTTATTGATCCCCAAGGGGAAACTATTTGTGACAGTAGCTTATAGACATCACACACAACATACACATACATCGTAATAGGATGTTAAAATAAATAACACACAAATCCACATGAATAATATATATATATATATATATATATATATATATATATGTATACAGTATATACTGCACATACGTACATGCATACATGGGAAAAGTAACTACATTTACATACTGTAAATCTTTTTTCAATCGAGAATCATTTTTGAATCAAATCGTGAGCCTAAAAATAAGAATCAAATCGCTGTGTTGCTCATGGTGGCAATCCCACTCGACTCTGCAACTCTGTGTCTCTAAGCTCATTGTTGAGGTTTTGTTGACACCAACTTTACGGCAACCGTTTTCAGCAAAAAGCTCTGATACTGCGCCTGTCCGGCAGACCGACAAAGTCAGCTGGTAAACATAACAGAGGACTTAGCAACTGAAGAGCCAGATATTTCCCTCAGGCGTTGGTGGAGACCAAAAACAGACTTAAAGGAGGGTGAAGACTGGACTAACATTCATCAGGTGGACAGAAACACGATTCCATGTATATGATGATAATATTACTTTGTATCCGCTGTTTGCTATCATGTTTGCCATATTCATTTGTTTACAGCTTATCAGTGTTGCCAAAACAGATTAATAACAAAAATAAACAAATAATCAAACATGTTTATAACATTTCTACCCATCCACTGAGTAAAACTAATTATTTAGCACTAGTTTCAATATTGACAGTGAAAGCATGGATGACATTGCAAATAGCCATCCCTGTATCTAGAACAAACAGATATCAGGGACAACAGCTGACAACAGCTGAATCACATGAAACTAAAAGAAAAGGAACAAACTATAGTTTTTGATATTATCAATTTATCAACATTATTTTAATATTTGATATATTTTTTGGGTCTTAAAGATTAGAATGTATCTTGACAAACAAAACACACACAGCTGTTTCCACTGTAAAGTTGTTGTTTTTTTATCCAACAATGTTTGCAGTCAGACAGATCTCAGGAGTGATCTCACAAGGCAAATCAAATCAGCGATCAGCTGGGAAACCAATGCCTCATGCATAAGTAAAGGCCACCCCCTGGCCCTTGTGCAATGTACACACCTGATCTTACACACACACACACACACACACACACACATACACACATTAAAGCCTATTTCTAACCAACCCAAAGTGCTAGTCCCACTCACATTTGATAACTTATTCATGTGTGGGGACATGCAAGAAGCAGACCATAAAATGTAGGTGACATATGGATTTTATCCCCTCAAGAGAAGTGGCATATTGCAGCTGCTCAGACGTCAGTGCCACTGAGCTCATTGCCCCTTGTTGACCTGAAAGAGGCCAAGGGCAATAAGTGTTAAGTGATTATGTTTTTGACCCTGAAGAAACTATATTACAGCACCTATACACTTATCAAGTATTTTCCTCCCCTTCCCTTTTTTCTCCATCTTTGTATCTGCCATTCAATGCGACACAGTCTGACTCACCGGTTGCTCACAGAACACAGCAATTGCGTTCACACTCGCTGGATAAGACTATGCAGATTTAGTTTTCTTTTTGTTTAGTTTGTTTCATGTCAAAAGAGGCACGAGGTAGCAGGTGCAGGCAATTTTTTGAAGTTGTTGTTTTAACCAGGGGCCCTTTCATAAACATGCAGTGATTAAGTGAATCAGCTGACACAACGCTAGTTCTAAACTAGAGTTCCTTCTCTGCTGGTGAATCTTGCTAGAATTGCACGTCGATGAATGCTGTTCCTGCAGAGGGACCATTAATAGTGTGGTGATCATCATCGATTCCCCCAGGTAATCATCATTTGTCACATTTTAGACATCCAAGGGTTTAATGCAGCATCACAAATGGCTTTCTGATTAATAGGAACAATGCTCCAAGGAGGCAGCAACACGGAGGCCGTTCTTACAAGATCTGTGGCTCTGCTGCTCTGTCAGGAATACCCCTCTTCATAGTCTGTCCGGAAATTCAAAAATACAGCTGGGGTAAAGCACAAGAGCATTGTGGCCCAGAGCAGGGATGCAAAATTGAGCACTAGTTAGAAACTATTTATACTATTTGAGATATAAACTGTATATGAGATATATATATATATGAGATATATATACATGTATATCGTGTATCAAAGTATTTCAGTGTATGTGTGTAAAAGATATTGTGTCACATCCTTAACTAATATAAAGTACTGGTAGTTTATTTAGTTTAAAGGGTATTGGATCGTTGCATAGACGCATTTTAGGCAGTACAGGAGGCATTTCTGATACTGGTATCGGTAAAGGATCAACTTTATGTTTTTCCTTTTCAAATACTTGTAATCTTCATCCCCAACCGATGCTGCATCAAGTGACATCACTTGAGGCAATTTATTATATTTTGTGCAGGTACCTAGTTAGGTAGCGAAATAGTTGGAATAACAACATGTATGTGGAATAAAGAATGTGACCTAAATCCAACTACACTCAAATTAAATCATTCATACAGCTGCGTGCGTTGTGCTGCTCAGAGAGGCTCCACTTCTCACCAGCACCAAAGGTCAGGGCCCTGGACAGCTACCCCGGCCCCTCTGCCAATCAGCTCAAGAAAAAACCATATGTTGCCTTTGGAGTTTAGAGATTAGAGCATTAAGTAAGTACGGATCTCTAACCCACTGTGGATCCTAAACCTCATCTTATACGCAGCCAGATCACGTGTCAGATCCTTTTCAGCTGTATCTCGTTTGTGCCTTCAGTTTTATGGGTCTAAGGTCAACCTGTTTTGTCTCTTCATCCCGCTTTGGGTGACAATCATATCCGGCGATACTTTAATCTCCCTGGGATGAAATTAATCGGAAATTAATGCCTGCATTTGCATCATTACTTTTTATATACACACTTCAACTGAGGTCGGTTAATGCTTAACCAGGGTGCAAAAAAAGCAGAATTAACACAGTCAGCAGTTACAGTGATTTGTCCAAGGTGTGACTAAAGGAAGTACATTATGCCCATTTAAGAGTCCATTATCTAATCATATAGATTCACTAATATATAATCATGTGTTTATTGATTTTGCCTCATCAAATAATGGATCATCCTACAGCAGTGACACCTCATCCGGACTCATACGGAGAGCTCATGCACATGTATCTACACGGCAGTTTACTGCATGGAAGTTTCAGATTATTATTATTCTGTATAAACTGTGATTTATCATTCAACAAAATCACATCTTTGTTTTTACTCTGGTGAAATTTTGACATCTCTATTCTGAAATAGGGAAAGTCTCTTTAGAACACCACCAGACACATTATTAATTCATACAGTCAAATAAAACAAAAAAACAAACAACTTTTTTTCCAGTGAAAAATCAACAGCAAAATCTCTTTCCAGAAACAGTGACAGACAGTTACTTAGGATAACACAGACACATTATTGGGCTTATGACGTCAGATAAGAGGGCTGATACCATATGTCTGTATGTTATTTTTTTTGTTTTAATACCATTAATGAAGAGTACAATGTACACATCTTTGTGGACATGTCAATTCATTCAAACAGCAAGAATACTCTCTCTATTCTAGTAGAAAACTAGAATTGTTCAGAGTACAGAAACTTAGCCTTACTTTACTGTTCAAACACATCTGTTTGGTTTGAAATAATTTCCCTTAATTGGAATTCAGTACAGGATGTAAGAGTCTAATCACATGCCATCAAAGTTTTCTCAGAATTATTAATATGGCTGATGCATCCAAGCAAAAAGAACAAGTTAGACCCATAAGCTAAGACTGAAACAGACCAAGTTAGCCCTCCTAAACTAAATCTGTCAGACATAAGAAAACCAAAACCAATTAAACTAAGCTTATTTGATTCTTACTTGAAGGTTTAAAGCTATCCAAATCCCACACATGAAGCAGAGGCTCTTACTATTACTGAGTTACTGTTGCCAAAAGAATTCTTGTCTGGGATTTTGTAAAACAACATAAAAGCGGCTGATTGTACATCATCTTGTGCATTCTATACCTCCTGTGCTCTCTGCTGTAAAATGTAATAATTACTGTATATAGCTTTACACCTGATTTAAAATGTTTAGCTATGACTAACAGGGATGCAATGGCAAGTGTGGTAAATGTACCATCACACTGGTTCAATTTCCAAATAGTTAAACCTGAACAAAAACATCCTTTTAACAGTTTTTTGACATATCTAAAAAGATGAACCACATAAGGCAAGTTTTTTTACATCTTTACTAGAAAAAAACACATATTAAACAACACGCACAATAAACATTCTACTGTGAAAGCTATTCATGGTCTGCATAAATTGAGGGGATTAAACACAAACACATTAAACCCAGTAGACCTTAACAAACTTTCTATCAATGTATATGTATGAATACGCCCTCAAGGTCTCTACCAACCCTTCTTTTCGTCTTTTTGCAGAGACATTTTCTCTGGTAGATGGCTGAAACAATGACTTTCAAGGCAGGAGAGGAATGGAAAAAGGAAAATAAAGCGAGAGAAGAGAGAGGCATGCCTACAGAGAGAAAAGGAGTTTGTGTGAAAGATTTAAAGGTTAAAATTGAAAATGCATAAAGGCAAAAAAAAGGCTTAGCTTCAAACCAAAATCATTTGGCTATTTTTCTGACAGCCAGGTTATTGAATTGATTTCATAGGGGGGAAAAACCTTCACCAAAACTTCTTTGTCAGTAAGTCAGTAAGCATATTTAAGTTAGAATGGCTCTGGAGACACAAGAACACCTCTTGTGTCTGTAACATGAAGCAAGTTGATGTGACGGTTTTGCCAGTTTACCCAGCAGACCATAGCAACTCACTAGACCTGATTTCTGAGTCCCACTCTCGAATTATAGAAAGCTCATTCTTGACCGTGGGTACAGCAGTTTGACAAAAAATTCCTAAACCAAAGTCCAATTACTAATTTTACTATATTTCTCTTGCACGTTGAACTGCATCCCAAATATCTATGACTTACTCCTTAAACACAGGACCCTGCCAGAGAGGAAGTGTACAACATCACATGCAACAACAGTAGATAATCCTACACATTACTGAAACGGACTTGATCCACATCAGCTGTCCGTAAACACCAAACCAAGAGCGATCATAGCATCAACTGGGAAGAGGTCAGTGAAGGACACAGCAGACGACCAGAAAAAGATCAAGGAGGCCATTCACATCCAATGCTAGAAGGAAGACTCTTGGCGGGGGTAACAGAGGGCCGAACTACCACTCCAGCAAGATAATCCAATCTGCCTGCACTGTAACAAATTTAACTTAAAATTCAATGGCAACAATTTGCCAGTAACTTACTGTGAATTATTTTTACAGTAAAGGTACCGCACTTCTATTTACAGTATTTTATATATTCATACAAAACAATTAAAAACAACAAAAGATAAAAAGTAAAACTACAGTAGTTTACTTTACTATTTACAGTACTATAGTGGCTATATTGTGATCTTTTGACAGTAATGCTTTGACTGCTGTGATTTCAACTGTAATACTAAGACTACTGTGATTTTGTCATGTTGACAAGGTTGTAATGTAAACTTTACAGCATTCTACTGTAAAATATCATATACAGTAGTGTGCTGGGAAATCTAAAGCAAATAACTGTAGATTTCACAGCCATTATTTACAGTGTGCTCATTACTAATTGCTTAGCAAGCTTTTTATTAGAATGTATGAGTAAGAGTATGTATGTATGTATGTATGTATGTATGTATGTATGTATGTATGTATGTATGTATGTATGTATGTATGTATGTATGTATGTATGAGCTTTTGTAGTTGATGGACACATTTCAAGTGGAATTGATGATTTAAAAAAAAACTTTTTTCCTAACAATATCATTGAGCTGTGACATCTTTTGTTTCCATAGTCAGACATCTAAACAGAGACATGGGAAGTCTGTTAAAACAGAACTGTAACTCAGAAATTGGAAGTAATCTTTTATTGAAGACATCCTTGAAGAGTTTTTCTAAATGTGATTAACTACAAGTTAAGTTTGCATGAATAGTAATGTAAAATGTCATATTTGGGAGGAAAGTTAATTTGTGAGTCTTTTTAATTTGTGTCTATCAAAGTCATTTTGTACTGAGTCACAGTAGGGTACTGCTCTATACTTCAGTCACATGATTAGCACACTGTCAAATTCAGGAAGATAATAAAATGGAATGAAAGCTAGAGTAATTGAAACAATTGAAACCCATTGTAGAAATTCAGAGTTTTTTTCCTAAACTGAGCATTTGTTTTTAGCAGTAAAAGTTTAGTGCCTTGCTCAGGGGCACGGCCGGTTGTATGTGCTACTATAAGCACAAATTGCTGATACAGTTTAATGAAAGTGTAGCCATGAGAGCTCAAAATTAGCCCCATCACCAGGCAAATACTGGTAAAATATGCAATTGGCTGATAGATTTCCTTTAATCACCAGCCATAAAAGTAATGTTAATCTATTGAGTGGCTGGTGAAATGTCACCATTCACTAGCCATTTGGCTGGTGGTAAAAAAAGTTAATTTTGCACCCTGGTAGCCACACATGATTGGAAAGGGAGAAAAATGAGGACACGTGACTGTGACCTGAGTGACCAAGAGCAGGAACATGACAAAGACATGCTTAAATTGGAGCCAATTGTCTGCCCGTGTTAACCTTTATATTAAGCATAATTACACAAATTAATTAATCAAAGTAATCCGTATCCGATACTTTGTTCAAGTTACTAACTAATCAACGATGCACAGCTCCTTATTTAACGCACATGCTGAAGTTGCCATGATTTCATTTCAAGACTAACTCTTCAGTTGAAAAGTGGCCTAATTATAAACTCCCAGTATTTACTGCGGGTCACAAACTTACAACAAAGAGAAGGCAAGATGTCCTCGCTCATCTTCCAGCCTTCTCTGGCTCAATTTCTTTTCACTTCTCCAGTTTGACATGAATAATTCATAGCAGCAAAGATAAGGAATTATGTAAAAGAAGCAGCACACAAATCTCTGTGGTTAGGAATAGTTAATCAGAGCATCCCAAGGGGAGGTGATAATGCCAGGGAGTATGCAGTTGAGACGGCTTCTAAAAGTTTTGAGCTTTACAGCTCACTGTGTGTGCAGTCCAGGTGTGGACGTGTGAGATGGGGAAGGGTAAAGTGAGAAATGGATGCATTGTTGTTAGAGTAAATAACCAGTTAAGACAGATGGTAATTGATAGGCTTATCTGGGTAATATGTAGTAATAACAGACAGAAGAGAAGACAAAAGACACTTGATAACACTGAACATGATCTGATGCATGAATCACACCAGCCTATTTAGTTTTTTACGTATGAGAGTTGTTGAAAATTGAATTTGCATTGAAAAATTCATTCATATATAGGTATATACGTGTACTATATATACAAATATGGTCTTATATTTATATACCAAAATACAATATAATAAATATTACAAAATCCGGGAGTATAACACCATAAGAGCCTCATCCAAAAGGTGTGGCGTTACCTAAGTGCCAGAGCTTGCTACCTGTGTAGCTTTGGTTCACACACAAAGACACAAGCTGCACATCATCCTCTATCATCTTATCTGCTCCGGGAAATATTTCGCTGCAGAAATAGGGTGGATTACGTTGACCTAGTGTGACACCGGTTACTGGAGCAAAGCGAGTGTCAAAATGTGAAATTTCTTGCTGAGCCCTCAGTTCCCAAGTCTCTTTTGTCCATTCCCACCTCCATACTAAAGAGGCACTCTGTCACAAGAGACACTGCAGTTGTGTCGGATATGGCTGATTTAACAACAACATGGTGTTTTTTTGCCTGGAACAATTGAAACCAGCGTGAAGTTATCTTTTTTTGGTTTGGAAAATAAATATACTGCCTATATACTGCCTACTAAAAATGCATGCCATAATGTCAACATATTATGGGGAGTCCAAATGATACTGATGGTCACCGTACTTGTTATGAAAGTTGGGGAACTTATGCAAGCAGCCGGGAGAGACGAGAATTGTAAGGGCAGTAATGGGTGTGAATGGAGATCTGCTCTGACACACTGGCCCTGATGTGTGAGGCCAATGTAGGAAAAGGCATGTCAGGTCATGGGCAGAGACTGGTGTTAGTTATGGGGCCAAAGGCGTTGCCAAGATTATTGGTCATGATAAGACTATTTGTCATGATGAGAGAAGAAACCCCCAAGCCCTCTCCCACACAGGATGTGTTAATTCTGACTCTTCCACTGCATTAAACATTCCTGACCAGTTTTTCTGTACAAAAGATGACAAACGTATGTGGACAAAACTAGGTTGTTTAAACATCAGCAAGTTAACTTTTAAACAAACTATAGAGTGGGAGCCATCTCCGTTTACAAGACACTTTTTCTTTATGTTCCCCAAAATAATGACAGTCAAAAATATTCCCTGATAAAAGGGCTGATTCAGAATAGGGAAAGTACGCCCTCAGACCATTAGGGTTTTACTCTAAGTGCAAACAGTCTCCACATGAGCCATCTCAGCGTTCTTTAGGTCCACTGAAAATGAAATGGGGTGGTTTTTTTAACATGTACAAATGTACATAGTTCATCAAAGATACGAGGCAATACAAAAGGGTCGACACAGCATCCATGTTGAGAGGTGTGTGGTGGAGTGTATGTCCGTCACCTGTCTCCCGCTTGAGCCTGATCCTTCTGGATAATTAAAGTTGTGAGTGCAGACTGACATGTCCTGCAGTGAAACGGGAATGCTCACAGAAGCAGAAGTCCTATGTATCCAACTCTGCCTGCCATAATCTCTTACAGTATAGAGACATCATTCATTCAGACAGCTCCAATCTAACGTCTAATGTCTGTGTGTGATGAAAAATCGGACACGCTGACAAATAGTTACAGATAACTCGGCACAAAAAACTATATATTAATGTGATGTGTTGTAGGCCGACAAAATGTATATTTATTTAATTGTACAGTGTGGTAAAGGCCATCATTATGGTCATTTGTGGGGGGAGTTGTACCAACAAAATACCACCTGTGACCCCCTGGAGTTAGATGGCTCCAATAAAACAGCAGCTATAATTACTATTCTAATTAGAGGCAGGACTATCAATTACGGGGTCCAACAGTGAAAGCCCGATGATATGCTACAGTAATGCTGCGAATTGCAAGAGCAGCGTAAAATGCTAACACCCTGGCTGTTTCCCTGTTTGTTTCATTAGGTCACAGTGACATCAGAGAGCAGATGTTCAGGCAACACATCTCAAGAACAATCTATCTGAGAGCTGGAAGCGCACGTGCATTCACTCGCACGCACTGGCGCTCTTATCTTTGCTGCTGCATAAATGCTTCCTCATGTTCTCCTCCTCTTTCATCTCATTGTCTTCCTCTCATCCCTCCCCTCACTGAGAGCATAACACAAAATGAAAAAAGTGCTGACTGTGAAAGGGATGACGCAGTAAACATAGCTACTCTGAATATCTAAATTAAAAGTGGCCTTGTGTATCGTTTGAATTATTCATAATGGTAAACTGGACGCCGCTGCTACTACAGGGCGAGAGAAAACCTCTGAGTTACAGTTACAGTCAGGTTCTATTTTTCTATTTAAAAAATATAAAGCAAAAGTGTTACATTATACTGAATAAACAATAGGTCCTAGAAAAGTTTTCATAGGCATGAATTAAATTAGTTTTGCTATCTAGTCTACAAGACCATTTCAACGTTAATGACATACTTTAATAGAAGTATGTGTCAACACAATAACCTTCCACAGTACATTTGCCAGTTAACCACCTAAGAAAATGGAGACTTTTGAAATTGAAAATAGTAAATCCCGATCAAACCAACAGAGTCTTATACTAGCATATAATAGCAACACACACAATATATATATGCAGCTTGTCCTTACAAATATACACAAAGAGTAATGTGTATGTATAATAAATGACAAGTACTTGTTCTTGATTGATATTATAATTAATAACATAATTTTTTGTCATGAATGGTGATTTACTGTATGTCGGATAGTAGTGTGCAACAACATTCTCTACCCTGTTGTTGTGGTTCGTTGTTGTTCATTTTCTATGGTGTAGCTCTTAGGACTTTATAAACTGATATTTGAGTATTAGAAGAAGTTACATTCAAAATCTTGTAAAGGTAAAGGTCCCATGACATGAAAATTTCACTTTATGTTTTCAACATTAATAAATGTTCCCCCAGCCTGCCTGTAGAACTGGTGATAGGTGGGCACCCAGATAGCTCAGTGGGTTGAGAGGGTTCATGTACAGAGGCTTGCTCCTCGATGCAGCGGGCCAGGGTTCGAATCCAGCCTGTGGCCCCTTTGCTGCATGTCACTCCCCCTTTCACACATCTCTGTCTGCCTATCTTATAAATGGAAAAAAACTGAAAAAATAACATAAAGAAATGGTGATAGGTGTGAACCAAGCCTTGGGTATCCTGCTCTGCCTTCCAAAAAATGAAAGGTCAGATGGGCCTATCTGGATTTGGCCCGCCCATGAGAGAGAGACATCATGGCTTTCATACAAGCCACACCCTCAGCCTCCACCTCCCCTGACTTTCCTCTAGTGCCACCATCAGGTCATAATTTCAATTTGTCCGATACTTTTTTTTATGACCAAATCCCGGAAAGCTAATGACATTCCCATTAGCATCAGGTATACTTTGTGTTTAGCTCTAATTTGCAAATGTTAACATGCTAAACTAAGATGGTGAATATGGTACACATTATACATCTTAATCATTTTAGCATTGTCGTGTGTGCATGTTGGCCTTCTCACATTAGTATTTAGCTCAAAGCACCACTGTGCATAGATAAAGCCTCAAAGAGCCACGAGCGTGGCTGTAAACTCTTGTTACATAATGTGGCAGAATACATCTACATTATCTTGTATTAATACATACTAGCATTACAAGGTCTATGAAAAACATGAAAAGCCTCATTCAGTGCCTTAATCAAAGCAAACCAAAGCAAACTATGACACTTCTGCATGTTTCTGTTGCTTACTACAGCACTACTTATATATTAGACATATCACCTTTGGCACTGTGTCAAACTGCGCAATTTAAAAGCTTTTAAGTGCTTCCTCGTGCTCATTAGCATAAGTACTGAATGGTAGGGACTTTGACGGCTCTTTAGAAGACAGAGATAACCTCCTGGAACGACAAGCCTTGAACTTCACCTCTCAAAGGGATATGGGAGAGACAGAGGAAGTGATCTCAGCTGCCGTCTGAATGAGGGCACCTGGTGTGGGCCATTGTTTTTATCAACCCCTCCCACTGAGGCTTTAAATCTCATCCACTTCATGAGAGTCACGTCTTCACTTAGATAATGAATTATGGATCCCAGCCAGGGTGATATTCAATTTTAGATGAACTGCATATCTTCATTTGGTGACAGTCCTAGTGCCGCCATAAGGGACAATCCCTTCTCAGCAGCATGAACCCAGATATAGAGGAAAAGCTCATTACTATCTATATTCATGATGGGGACTTATGCCGAGTGCGTGTGCTGTGTGCATGTGTTGTGCTCATGCTATGCCATTAACCTATGTGTGTGTGTGTGTTTGTGTGTGTGTGTGTGTGTGTACTGTTTGCATATGAACATTGGTGCACAGGAATGTGAGAACAGAAGATCGACTCTGGAGCAGGCAGTTTAATTCTGCATGGTCTTTCTAAATTGGGAGAGGAAGATACAGTAGAAGTCGCTGTAGTCACTATGCACCCGGCTGTTGTTCATTCTGCCTGAATACACATGAGTGGCCAGACTGATCTTTCCCCTGCTCTTTTTGTGCGGAAAAGACTAAGATGCTGAACACAGGCATGTATAGTACATTTATGAGAACATGGGCAAATAGTCTGTCTTAAGGTTCAGTGGAGCGTTAGCAAATACAGAAAAAAAGCACAGTGACAAATAGCCTTCTACTGCTCAGCCAGTACTTTATGTAGATATTAGTGTTGACTCATGGAAATACACATATTCTAATTATTTTTGTTGCTATATTTGGGTCATTATTTTGTGATTGACTTAAAAAAGGCTGGCATTTTAAAGATTAAAAGATTGTTGCATAATTCTCAAGAATACTATAAGTTAGGGCTGCGCAATATAGAGAAAATCACATATCACAACATTTTTGACCAAATGCCTCAATATCGATACCGCAACGATATTGTAGTGTGGACTATTGGTGCTTTCACATTGTATTTACACAATGCGATTTTTGATAAATAATCACCAGTAATGTGAATGAAATGAATAAATGGGTAAAGGCAAATAACAGAACAGTTACAACAGTCTGGTAAGTTCACAAAATGACATGACTTCTGTAATGCAGAATATAAAACCAGGAAAAGACAATACTTATGCAATAAAAGGATATTACAATATCCAAAATCTAAGACAATATCTAGTCTCATATCATAATACTGATATATTGCCCAGCTCTACTATAACTTCAGCTGCATTAAATTAGATGACAACATCATAAACGTTAAAAATCATTGTAACTACAACAAGTAGCCACAGTGGCTAGGGGATGCCCACTTTTACCAGCCGCTTATATGTTTTACCAGCCACTTTTTCCAGAATTCAAATTTATAAAAGAACACAATACAAACAACATATTTTGAATTGCTGCAGTACATTATTTTGTATTATTAATATAAGCAAATGTGATGTGAAATAAAAAAAAATTAAAGCCTGTATTGTCACACTCTGCTCCAGGGGTCCCATCTTTGTATGGGAGTGGACTTGATGAGAGACTTGATGACTCGTGGTCTTCTATTGCCTCTAATTTAAGGGTAGTTGTTCCTCTAACGAACAAATTGTTTTCATTTTCTGAAGACGAGTGGGTTTGTCTAATCTGCGTTCGTCTAATCTGCGTTTTTTTTCTCGCACAATTATTTTCCAGCGGCTCTGTACGGAGTTTAGCACCACCCATGATGATTCTGATTGGTTTAAAGAAATGCCAGTAAACCCGAGCACATCACCCTTCCATCCCCGAATGCTATGTAGAGTAGCCAGACCCTCCTTCAGCACGTCTGGGAGGAGGGTCCGGCAAAGCGTAACTATAGGTGCACTGACAGGTTTCCTTGGCAGTATATCAAGTTTGTATGTGGCCAGGATGGACGTTCTTAGAACACTTACACACATACATACATACATACATACATACATACAGGGGCTCATCTGCTAGTTGCTAGACTGTATATATTAGTCAAAACATTTACAAGAGCCCAAAAATCCCCATACACACAATGACACACAATGACAAACAATGCATACAGCAGTTTTAAGTGACAAAGCATTGTCCTTGGATGCTCAGGCGCACTTTGCTGCAACGTATTTGAGCAGACCTCCTTGCTGTCATGCTGCAGTAGTGCGGTCTACTCATTATCCTGTGTCATGTGACAGCATCTCTGAATAATTTGTCCCTGAGAGCTGAACCAAAAGGGGAAAAAACTCACAGCCGCCGCTAAACTCAGATGACAGGGAAAGCGAGCAATAACAATGTCCTTGTCCCTTTACGTATTACATAAGAAATTCCACCAATGTCAATCATGCACTAATAGGCACTGTCCTCTAGTGACTTTATCATCATAGAATGATAGGTTCAGTGTGTAGAGCAGAAACTGTTTGGCAGATGTGTGCATGCATTTGTGTGCAGTAATTCCATTTAGAGTCTTTGCATTATAATTTAGATATGTTAACCATGTAAATAACACGTATGTTTTTATTTTCAGTAATTACAATTTGGACTTACACAAAACAGACCCCTAAGAAATACTTGTTTTATTTTACATATAAGGATTTCTTAGCAAAAGTCCATTTTTATTTCAGTATGTTGGATTTGCTGAATAATTAAGAATACTAATGGTTTTCTTCTATAGCCAAAAAATCTGCTCAGATGCTCGCAATCATACAGTGTAAAATAAGTAAAGATACTACATCTTGTTTCTCCATAGTCTTAGTAGACTCTAATTCAATGTTTTGCAATACAAACATCTTCATTGAAATACAAATATTCAAATAAAACAAAAATTCGGTCAGCTCATTAAACTGTCAAGAGGCCCTCTGGGAATAAAACAGTAATTTCAATAAATGTAAATAAGATAGATTGAGGGAAATAGGATAGAGAAAAGAAAGTGAAATACATTTCACTCCAAAAAGCGGCTTCCAGGGTCTACTGTTTATCGTCATATGATGTATGTAACTGTAAAGGTTGTAAGGGTCGACTAAATCATGCACATCACAAACAAAGCACATGGGCATAATGCAACTGCTTAACCATTTGGTCTGTGTGTCATTATCTCCGTCATCTAAGCAGGGCTAGATGTCAGCGGGCAGTGACAGGATCTGTGAGAGAGGGAGACTGCGATGACAATGCACATGACACTGAAGGACATGACAGCAGACTGCAAACAGCTTAGCAACATTAAGAGCCTGCACAGGCCTCATGCTGATCAGTTACATCATGAACACAAATGCATGGCACCAACTTCTGTAGTGGTGCACAAGGAACAGGAAGCAGCAACGCAGACCAATGATCCAGGCACTGCGGGCGGTTATGAGTAGAAATGAAAAGAACATTGTGATTTTTTAACAAAACAGGTTTCTGCACATGTTCAGCTTGTAAAAGAGAAAGGAATACTACTGAAATTGCTCTCAGCGTGACAGCATGAACCACTAATAGCTCACTCAGAAAAGAAGAGGACGTAGTGGTGAAATGGCAGCGCTCTCAAACAATTTAGCACGTTTCCCTGTTTCACCTACAGCGCATGATGCTTGTAGACATTTACGGCCAGCAAAACAAGCCTTAAGGATTTCCTGCAGGCATGGCGTTTGTGCTCGGCTTGGTAGAAACTTCAACATGCAGTGAAATCACTAATAAAATACTGTACAGCAGGTGCGTTGGTGATTGAACCGAGTATGATCCCCACACTCGGAGGAGCTGAGCACAATCGATTTGTCTCTAATGTTGTCAGGGAAACCAGCGGCAGTTCGCTGAAGGTGTTCTGACGTAGTGTATATATTTGTCATTTTGGTTGTTTTTTTGAGTGTCTGGTGAAAATAAACAGAGAGAGAGAGAGAGAGAGAGAGAGAGAGAGAGAGAGAGAGAAAAGAAGAAAGATAGATTGACACGTTGTGTGTTAGGAGCAGATAGAAGGGGATGCTTCAACAGTATGTCAGTGTTTTTAGTGAGAGAACAAAATCAGTTGTTTCAGCAAGTACCCTAAAACGGCGTATATATAAGTACAAATGACACGGCCCTCAAGCAGCCGGAGTTCTTGTGACAGGTGACAGATGATGGTTGATGGGTCAACAAAACATTTCACTTTAACACGAGAAAATATTGTGTTTCCTTTTGCAAATTGACAGTCAACATTGTTATTTTAAGTCATGATGATGATTGTATCTTAACCAGTCCTGACTCCCCTAACCTTAGCCATAGGGATGCACCAATACCATTGTTAAGATCAAGCATAAGTTCTTGGCTTTGGGTACTTACTGTAATAATCCCTCTGGAGTTTGAGGTTGATTTCAGACACACAGATGATTTTGGCCTGCTTTGATATTGTTGTCAATTAGAACAAAGCAGTCTTTTCAAAGTACCATGTCTTTTTCTATTAAAAGCTCATTGCCCATGGACTAGATATTTCCCTGAGCTAATGTCAATAAAATAAATCATATAACTCCTGGTTTCAAAATACTGAGTGAAGTTTAGAAAGAATGAAGAATGCACAAGAAGATGGTTTGTTTATGCCAGCAGCTACGTTTGCTCAATGGTGTTTTAAGCCCCCAACGTCGCCTTCCAGGCAGCGCTGCGGCCGTTGACGTTAACCCTCACCCACACCACACCCTCACCAACCCTTGCCTAATCCTAATGCCTTCTTGGCAGCGCTGCCTGGAAGGAGACGTTGGGGGCTTAAAACACAGATAAACACTAAGATTTTGTTCAAATTTAAAGACAACTATATAAATAGCTATACTAGAACCCAACAGCTTTCATTTTAGCTTGTTTGTAAAAAACTAAAAATAAAAAAGACACAGGGCTGGGTTGACACTGCTACTCCAGATATTAGTGGTGAAGCTTCCAGCCAACAGGCTGCTGACATGCTTTTTCACAAAGCAGCTTTGGAAACACGGTTTCTGTGATGTGGTGACGGGTGGCAACCTCATACCTCAGCTCTAGTACACAGACAAGATGCCAAAACCCAGCATTATTACCGCCTGACAATGGCTGGTCGTCAAGTGCAATCATGTATTGGGTAAGAGCCTCTGTTATTTTTAGAGCCCAAAATCTCCAAACGGCTGGCATTGCTCCTCTTCTGCTGCGTACTGACTCGACAGAGACGTTGATGTTACGTTTTATTGACGTGGTATTGGGTGTGGTAGTACGTAAGTACTAGTATATGCACACGGCATCAAACCAATACCCGATACAGTCTATTTGTAATGTTGGCTGTGCTGTCACTTGTAGTCTACAGACTATTAATAATCTTCTTGCATGAATGCCCTTTTGGCAGAGGTATCCAATGCGATCAAATTAAAACAAATGATATTTATCTGTCATCTATCCATCCATCCACTCTCTAAACCGTTTATCAGCAAGGTCACCAGTCTATCAGTCCATGTAAAGGATTTAAATGCACAGCTCTTTTTTTAAGTCCAGGGCTGTTTTCGGCCTGTTTCAACAGGGCAGATAACAGTTGATGGCCACATACTGGCTCCTTCAAGCTTCTGTCAGGCTCCACTTACTGGACAGACTCTCCAACCACTTGGTCACTCTGACACTCTAACTCTCTCTATCTGTCCTTGTACTAAAGTACATACAACCCCCCCCCCCCCCAATCCTCTGATCACATGTCTGCCAAGGGGCTTCTAAAGGACAATACCCAGGAGACAGCTCCAACCATCTTATCGATTTGACAGTGAGATCAAGCCATGAGTGACCAGCCTGAAGTCTGAACCACCTTAACCGTGACCATAGGAATACATGCAAGCTTTGACACAGCAACAGATATGATAAATAAGGGAGACTTAATCTCCTTGGGGTACAATCCTCCTAAACTGACCAATTTTCCACTTAAACATTTATGAAACATCATTCAATATCACTGACAACGTGAAGAAGGGCTTATGCCATCAAAGCCTGGATAGCATCGCACATAAATCTTCCTCACAGGTGCAAGATGGTCGAAAAAAGCTTGATAAATGAAGTGATGTGAGCGTCCTCTAACACTTTAAGTTTATAGTATTTGGGCGAGGTTGTGGCTGTGTGGGTGCGTGAGTGTGTATCCATTTCAGGTGAGCCGGGCCCTGGAGTATCAGCTGCATTCATGCACTTCTCATTACTCTGTTCAGCCTGCTCTGAGCACTCCATCACACACAGCCTTCACGCTGTGGTCAGCCCAGCTGCACCAAAACACACACACACACACACAAGATGAACATTCGGTAACACAACTTATCACCAAGTCTTTCACATCGAGAGCTACTTTTAAAAACTACAATCAACTGCGTCTGTGGTGCTCACATATGTCAAGAGAGAAATCTTAATCGCTAAACTGATGCGTAGGTGCTGCCCTCACTGGATTGCTGTCTGCACTGCGGACTAATAGCTTCATGAATGAATACTAAACAGTGACTGGACAGCGACCAATGTTCAATCAATACAAATCAGCTGTACATAACGGCCAGTATTACAAAAATTACAGGGAAGTATTCATCACAGGCTTTGTAATGGGGTATGCTGATCAATTGACCATAATCTACTGATTCATGAAATATTATAAAGTAAGAAAAAAATCTCCAATGGCTGGGAAATCATGTCACTGGTTTTCAAAGCAGATTCATGTTTTTAATTTGATGAAGTCATTGCATATAGTGAAATGCAATGACTTCATCAAATACTGGAGTAAAGTGAAACTAAATGTTCTTTACGTGGATGGGATTAGCAGAAAAGAGTTTAGTTATAGCTGAGTGGCTCCTAGTGACAAACACACTGGAATTATCACCTGACTGTGTAAATCCACTCTTTTCTATGATAATTTAGGGTCTTTAAGCTCACTGTTTTGGTATTGTTTAAGATCCCTACCTTTACTGCTTAGGTTCACTTTCTCTGCTATCTGATCTGTTTTCAGCAAAAAAAGCTCCGATAAACCTTGTTAGCATCGAGCAGGTGAATCATCAGCTAAATAGCCCAATATTTTCCTCAGGAGACCCAAAAAGAGCAAAAAATAAGTAACATTTTATTCACATTCATTAAGTGCCCAGAAACTACAAATACATGTGTGCTAACACATTCAAGCCATATCAAATTGTTAAGGTGATACCGGTATATATCAACATTGTGTTTACAGTTTGTTTCCTTTGCCTGAAAAATCTCGTATGCAGGTTCAATATTTATATTATATACTGTATGTTTTAGGGCAACAAGCAACTCACGTTGTTTACTGTATTTAGAAATCTAAATAATCATGCATTCATCATAGACAATCTTTAAACATTTTATTCTTTTGACTTGTTTGAAAGGGACTTTAGCCTGTGCTGTGACAGCATGCTGGCTAAAGAAAGTGGTTTGACTGTTTAATTCCAGAGAGACTTGTAAGAGGTCAAACAACAGTAACACACACTGTTAGCAAGAAAAACATTTATTAATGTTATGGTACATGGTGTACATAACATAGGAAATTAGACGTTTTGCTAGATCTATGTTTCAAAGGGATTTCAACTATGATTTCCATCATTTAAATGTTTTAAATGACTGAAAAGTTGATTAGGTGACTAATAAGGTCCCTTCTTTTTAAGGTCAGGCCTAAAGAAGAGCTATTAGACGGGGATTAGTTTATGCCTTTTGTAAGACGACACAGGGCCACCCTCGGCCTTTCATGAGCTTAATGTGAGATTTGATATGGAGGGATTAAAAACTTTTTGGATAAAAAAATGATAAACTAGTTGTATTTCTTTAACGCCAATAATCAAAGAATAGAAATTATCTGTGTGCTGAAATCTCAAAGTAGCATTGGCTTAAACTGATAATCTGACAGCTATTGTTACTGCAATTGTTCCACACTTACACACAAATAAGAAAATGTTCTGTATATGGGGATGCACTCCGATGCACTATTAAGCACTGTACGATAATATATGGACCTTTAATTATTATGCTTTTTTTCCCCAACCCTACCAGTAGATTTTGTTCATTGTGCTTATGTAACTGATTCCATCTATATGCAGTACTTAAAATGTGTTGACTGGGTTTAAATGTGTGTTTAGTTTAAGAAACCACATTTTTCTTAATCTGTTTGAAACAAATAAGCATTTATGCTAGACGATGTATTTTGTGATTCAGTGACTGCAGAGTCTGGCTGCAAGGCATCATTCATGACATCAGCACTACCAGCTGATCACGTTAAATAATAGCTAGCCAAAGTATGAGTCAGCTAGCTTGCTGGCTAGTTAGTAGTAGGTGATTCAGATTTACTTCAAATTTAAAAGAAAAACTTAAAATTCATGTATATCCTGCAGTGCTTTCTGCTGATGAGCAGGTTTCCTGGAACCAGAGGATGATACATTTAGTGATAAGCTGCTGGTTAAAAATAAGAGGGATTTGTGTTTTATCTGTAATCTGGTAGTGGGTGCTGATAAAATAAAGGGGTTACTTAGTTAAGCTGTTTTGACAGCAAATTAATGAAGTGGGGAGAAACATGAAAAATATTTTAGACTATCAAACTGAATCAAACAGAACTATAGACTTCTGAGATGTTATCTTGACAAGGTGACTTATATCTACTTTATTTAAGAAGCACTTTTTAAAACTGAATATTAGTTGGGAACTAAATTAAAGTGGACTGTGTCACTGATGGTCTCAGTCAGCTGGGATGGTGTAGCACCGGGATGATAGCAGCCATATGTCATTGGGGAAAAAAATAATGTTCTTTTAGCATATCAAACACCAAGCACATAAATAATGCAAAAGTTACAGTTTCTGTGTTCAAGGATACATCACTCAGAACCACGGATCAGCATTTTGGCTGCCAGCGTGCTGAATGGTCTTTGATAATGAAATGCTGAATGTAAGTCCTGACCACATGTTGAGTCAGGGTTGTGGGGGGGTGGGGGGAGGGGGGAGGCCTTGATCTCAGAACAAAGCGGGATCAATCAGTACAGGAGGTGTCCCATGAATCAAACCCGAACCAGAACCGACGCTAATGAGTTTTGGAAAATCGATTCCTTTGTGCTTTTTTCTTTACGGCTTGGCCTGTACACACTTAAGTATAATAAAAAGACTTACACAACTTGTTTTTTATTGCCTCTCTTGCATGACATACTGTACACTTTTGTGATTGTTGGATCATCAAGTGCCTGAAAAAAACTCTGTTTATCCTGTTTAAAGGATCTTTTCACTTTTTTACGTTTCAGGCCAAAATGCCTTCAGGATGAGGACAAACCAATGTGTTTTTTTTTTAATTACGTTTTTTTCCAACATGTTAAAAATTTTAACAAATAAAAGATAAATAAGAACAGGTACATCCAAGAAAACCTAAATACTCAGCTAACATATCTTTCAAAATGATGGTACATTATTAAGGATTTCCATGTTCAAAATTCTGGTCCTATCCCTTTATTTTTATACTTCAGTTAAATACAAACAATTTAATTCTTTACTTATTTCTTTATTTATACATACAAATACATGTCATGCAAATATACCTACTTGCAGGCACATGCATACCCATACACATGCATACACACATTTTTGTTTTTCAGCTATCACCTACAATACTGGTGTGATGTTGCTGTGGTTGCTGGTAAACTTTGTACTTAGTACGTTAATGATATGCTAACGCTTGGCCTTGAAAATAAGACTGGGTTATAACTGTAGGTAAGCCAGTTAGTTTCCGGCCCAAAAAAATTCTTATATTTTTGTTCTCGTGTTTTAGGTTTTGAAAAGGTTAAAAAGACACCACTTTCAACTCTTTAGGTACAGAGTATCACTCTATTACAGTCTATTGCATAAGCCGCGCCAACGTGTAGAAATCCAAAGCTTGACAGGTTAACATGCTACGACTTCGGTTCCGGAGATGGGTTTAGCTAACGCTCAAGAAACAGTGAAAGGTGCATTACACCCCCATGTTCATCTTCATCAGCACCAGGAATGGCAGCATCATTTAAAATCAACATATGATGATCACAAATATCAACAGAAATGTATTACTACTTGGTCAACATACCACAACCACCATTGCCTCAGCTGACATTTCCTCTGCTGTATACCTGTTGGTCGGAGTCCACTATGCCTTTCAGGCTAGAGCAGTTGACAAATGAGCCTGTCCTGCCCTGTTTACTCACAGGAGCCACTAAGACTGCTAATTTCAAACCCAGGCCTCCCTAATTTTTAAATACATTTTCCGTCAGGTGCTTATGTTTTCCATCTCATCCAGGCTGCTGCCACCAGCAAGACTAAAAAGCAAAACGGCAGCATTACATATTATTGTTCATCAGAAACTAGATTAATCAAAGCCGCAATGAAATGGGAAAGGAGGAGAGGAGTCAAACTGTCTCAGCGTGACAGATTCAGTGCCAGGACGGAAGGAACAGTAAAAAGAAGGAACAGACAGAAACAAGGGCAGAGAAACATTTAGGAGAGAAAACTGCCAGCAGAGAGTGAAAAATAAAAGTAGTTAAACAGGAATGCATGGAAGAGTACCATGGACCAAAAAAAATTGTACAGGGTGAATGAGAGAGTACAAGTGATGAGCTGAGACTGCTGGGCGACAGATTTGTCGAGATTGATGTATGGGCCTCTTATCTACCAGGACCGAATGCGTTATCAAAAACACATGTCAATGTGTCTTATTTTGAGCGCATGAGGAAGGAAACGGGCGGGTGTGAGTGTCTCATAATCATGCCTGAAAAAACTCTCACTCCTGTGGCGTGCGTCAACATGGAGCAGGTGGGAGAGGGGTCTAAGAAACCATGACGACTGAAATGTGATGTCTTAAAAGTTGGATTTAGTGGGAAAACGGCAAACCACACAGCAGGGCCTTGGTGCAATCAAGCCAAGCATTGTCTACCAATTTATGTAAAATTACATCAATGAAACTCAAAGTAAAAGCTCTAAAAATAAATAGTTTTATCTGTGATTTCTTGGTTTTTTAAGCATAGCGATACATGAATAAATGGGTCGATGCCTTGAAGGCTAAAAACAGAATATTGCATCATCAGGTGACTTTGCAAAGCCACTGCAGTTTCATCTTATTGTCCCACTGATTGAATGAAGGTCACAAGTGATGACATAGAAGCACGGAGGAGAGTTTATCCTCTGGCCACGAAGAGGGACAAAGGACAAGGGCTCTGAGTGCACAGAGAAAGAACATTTAAACATCTTTACGCTCAGCTCTTTTCCATGCTTATACAATCATCCTTCCTTCCACTCACTGCCAGTATAAATCTTGCTTTACTTTAATGCTTTGAACACTGTGATAAGGAGCTCGAAAGCCTGACAGGCTGAGTTTGAAGTCCCAATGAGGTTCTTGATGAAAGCCCAGCAGCCTGTTTGTCCATCTGTTTGACAGTAAATAATGACAGAGCTGCTCAGTCAATAATTTGGTGGAATAAGACAAAGATTGTGTGCTTCTGAACTATTTTTTGCAAGTCCAAGTCAAGTCACTGTAGATCTTTCATGTTTCTGATTGCCGATTGCTTGAATATACTGTACCATATTCCTTTTAAAGAGCTGAAACCAAGTTTCTTTAATTCATAGGCCTACTATTGAAATACTCAAAGGTGTGTGGTTAACCCACGCCTGCCTGACACGGTTTAATTTACTTTAATAATTTACTTTGAACTTGCTGTTTTTACAGGTATTTAGATTAAACACAGATAAATAACGTTTTAAAAAGTGACCTTTAGAGGTGATAGTAGGCAGCTTCAGACAGGTTAGCTGTTTCCAGTCTTTATACCAAGGTTAGCTAAGCGACTGCTGACTGTGGCTTAATATTTCCCAAACAGACATGAGAGTGGTATCAATCAATTCGGCTAACTCATGCCAAGCAACAAGTGCATTTCACAAAGTATCAAACGATTTATTAAAGTTTAAGTAAGTCCAGTCCAAGTCTGGCCTCAAGTCCTCATTTCTGGGATTTAAGTTTGAAACGAAGTCTCAAGTCTAAGATCCACAGCTCTTTACCACTTTTGTTGGAAGCATCACATCTGTTTTACAACTTGAGCCACCAGGTCATAATATGTCTTCACAGGGGCAAGACAGGGACTTGCCCCTGTGAAGTTTTGTAAGGACAGTATTCCATGGATAAGGGAGGTTGAAGGCCCCTTCATCTTGGTTGAATGTCCTGTGAGCTAGTTTCCAGATTTATGGCTTCCATAATCCACCAGTGTCAGTTCTGGGCCCTTTTCAATCTGTGATGTGTTTTGCTCCCTTGCAATGATCTGAAATTGCCAACTTCAGGTTTTCCCGACTGTCTTTTTTAAATCTACTTTTTTTTTTTTCTCAGTGTATACTCCAGATGTCTCCTTTTCACACTTTTTTTATTGTGTCTTTCCTGCTTCCAATAGCTTCGCCTGTCTCACGAAACATGTTTTTTTTCCAAGACAGGTACCTCTAAATGACATCATTTTGCTTCTCATTGTCAGTTTTGTCCTTGTATTGTACTGTACATCACCACCTGTGATGCTTCTAAGAAAGACGGTGGAGCAACAGCCAAAACTGTCAGGGTAAACAAATAAATACACTAGTCATACGTCTGACATTAGTTGAACCTTTTCATATCAGAAATTGCCACAAAAATAGGATACACGTGATTATTCAAATGTCTGAAGAGAGAGACAAGAACAAGAGCAGAGAGGGAGGGGTATGAGAGGCAACAAAGGTCCCTTGGCCTGGAATCAAACCGCGGACATTGCAATTATACTATATACTTCCACAACAGCATTCAATTATTACATACAGTATATTTATAATCAACCGTAGATATGTACGTTGAAACAGTTTAACTATGGGAACAGGCTTTAGTTCTTCATTCAACACATTTCATTTCAACGCGGGCTTTATGTTTTCATTTTTTAGCGGTGTTAATGATAAAGGCCTCTTTCAGGTTTCCTGTTCTTGTACATCCATATAGAAAATACTTTGCTGTGCTGCACAACACACAGACATCTCATTTGCTTGAATCCAGGACATACAGCTTCTGAAACCCGCCCACATTTCAGTCATCCTTGGGAGGAGACAGAGCTGGAAGCCTCAAATCGGCCATCCAGGGACAATGCGGCAGGCAGGCGAGCAGCTCTACTACAGTAGTGGCATGGCAGGTTCAGCTGAAGGAGAGGCACTGACACCCATACTAATGAGACTCTACACAGCGCAGTGACCAAGCATACGCAGGAAGATCAGGCAGAAACAATCAAACAGCTACCAGAGAGCATATTGCCTCACGGAAAACCCTCCTCTGTCCACCATTCGGAAAACAAAAGGGATTTGCTCTCTTCTCATTCCAGCTCAATCTTCTCAACCTTTGAACTATTTTGACAAATCTGTTGCACACTAAGCATTCACAACAACCCGGCACCGACAACGACAACACATCGATCTTGTTACCGCATTTGGTTGTAGTATATGCTGCAGGCTGAGCACAGACCTTCTAGCATTCAATTACATATTACTGAAATGAAATGAATCCACTACTGAGTTTTGGTCTCTCCTTGAGGGCTTACAATCTACCTTTCATAGAGACAAAGAAATACATCAGCATTTTATAAAACTGTTTACACAGCATGTGTGTACGTTAGAGAATCCCCAGCAGCATGACAGAAAGACATAAACAACACCTTTCATTCAGTATTTCAGTATGGTCAAAATGAGAGGTGGTACAGGTCAAATACAACGGTTTGTTAAAGCTGCTACAGTGGAAGCATATTCCGATGCTTCATTTGGAGTGCTGGCAAGAAGGCAAAAAAAACTGTTTAAGAGAAATGCACCTGCACTCTGAAGTGATCCTATTTAGTACAGCTACAAGTATTGCAAACATTCTGGATGAATTTGGAAGGAGTACTTGTTGTAGTATCTGATTAGCAAGTCCTCCAAATTAAACAACAGTGTATGTTGTTTGTACTTGCATTTTTGAACGCCTGTCGTTCATCTTTGGAGAACAGTCTCTTACTGACTGTACGGCAAATCAGGAAAAGTCTCTACTTTGTCACGGCTGAGTCAAAGACGTGATGTTGAAATGTTAAAAATGTGTTAAATAAATCTTTTCAAGGACATCAATTTGAATTACCTGTCTTTACCTATCTTTAGATAGGTAGTACAATTTCTATTTTAGTAATGCATTATGTGTTTCTTTCTCTTGATGCAAATATTTGGTGTAGGCCAACCACCAAAACTTGTCTCAAAATGGGGCCGGACATCTCAGCTTGATTGACAAAGAATAAATGTAACGACAACAGAACATGATGGTATTTGCTGTACATCTGTGCTTCGGTCTGATACACAAATTAAAGTAGAAGTGACGAAGATTAGAAGGAGTGATGAAGAGGTAGAGGAAGCAAGAGTGCAAATAGTGACCTTTGGGAGCCCTTGCAATTCTCCATATGAAATTCATTACCACCACCAGCAGATGAATAAATAGTGAGATTGCCTTGTGATGACAGACATATGCTCTCCATGCAGGTGGTGAGCATCTGACAGTTTTATCATAAGTCAGCTCCTAATGATCGATTGTGCGTATTCCTGTACCTATATGTACCTATTGAAATGTATAACGTGCAAAAGGAAGTCTAAGGCAGCTACTTTATCAAGCACCTACAGTCATGTTTCCAGACAGGGTCCCTTTGGGAAAGGCATGAACTGAATTATATCTCGGAGTCATCCTGGATTTGCCCTCCAGCCTCCTGTGAGGCTCAGGAGCATCTAGCTGCCCCATTACCTGCCAGTCGCCACAAACAGCTGCCTCCTTCCTGCTGTGAATTATGCAACAGTGGTGTTCACAATAACGGCACACTGCCGGTAGAAACACAAACAAGGACATACACCCTCTGTAGGGTGGGGATGGAGACTGTTCCTGCTGTCTTACAGTTAGCACGAAAGGAATTCACAGCTCAGGGTGCTCATAGACTGACGCTCCACGCAGAAGGATGACAGTGAGACCGGAGGTCAAGTCATGTTGAAGAAACCTAAGCAATACAGACAGCCTGCTGTGGCGACTGAGAGGTTTAGGTACATGCAAAAACACAAGACAGCAGAGGAATTGCAGAAGTCAGTTCCTGCCTGTGTTCCTAATCCTGCCGCAGTGGCAGAGCAAGACAAGTTTCTCTATTACATCACACATTCTCTCTCTAAATCGAGGGAAAACACACAGAGCTGATGTCCATTAGCCCATGTTAATGAACAGGGAGCAAATCAATCTATTGCATACTGTGGTTGAATACTAGATACTGTTTTCTTTGTGTACAGCCTACCAAGAGAGGGCCAGGACATAATGAATGTATGGGGTTTAAAATGAACAGATATCATGTAACTGTCTATTAACACTTAAACAAACATTGAGTGCTACTTAAACACAACAAGCTCCACTGAGTGCAGCGAATGAATGCACCATGAATAATATGCATCGTTAGCATACTGAAGAACCACACAAACAAAGACAGACGTCATTTGTGCTTGCCGTTGTTAAATTTAAGAGTGTGAAGATGTGACTACATTGTCATGCAAATCTCTTGCAATGCTAATCACTGAGATAAAACGGAGAGCACTAGATAGTGTATCAACTTAGTTTGGGAGGATTTATACCTCAGGGATTAACAAAGAAAGAAACACACTGTTAAGCAACTTGAAACAGTTGGCTGTATACTGTTGGCAAAGGTGTAACCTGTTATATATGGTATATATACACTAACAGCATTCACACGGATAGACCGGGTGCACTGAGGACCAAAACTATAATAAAGAAAAAAACTATAAAAACTATATATATAGTAGCGCACCTTGTGTCATGTGGCAAACTGTTCTATTTGGCTTGAAGGTTATAGTGAGGGTGAGTGATCATGAGAGTGTTTGTGTTTAGCAGTCCTCGGGGACGTGTAGCATCTATCTGTGAAAAGGGAGACAGGCTTCAAATTACCTCACCGCTGAGGATGACACAGTGTACTATCACTCCTTCCAGCCACAGTCAAAGTTTGTGTGTGTTTGTGTGTGGAACAAGGGTGTGTTAATGTCACAAGGTTGAATGTTGTTCTTGACTCTTATGGCGTTTTTCCACTGCTGGTAACAGCTTGCCTCGGCTCGCCTCGGCCCATTATACTTCCGTTTTCCATTGG
>NC_048413.1:8806184-8829911 GCF_013103735.1 Etheostoma cragini
CGTAATGGAAAACCAAAAAAAGCAAGTAGACCCGAGGCGAGTCGAGTAGATACCACGCAGTGGAAAACCGCCATAAGTGGCCCTGACAGTGAAGGGGCTGTGCGGGTGGACTGGAGAGTCTCTCCTGACCAAATCTGTTCGCGAGTTACAAAAGTATTAAACAAGGCACAGGGCCAGTAAAATATGTAGAAAACAGCTACATATTTTAAAAACTAAATACCATCAAACCTGAAACATTGATTAGCATTCCTTCAAAGCTTACACACAGTGAAAGTTAGATTCAGTCTCAGAGAAAATGTCCTCATTTACTACGTACCACCAAAACAAGTTCCTTCTCGAGGGTTTATTGCAGCAGCTCTGTGCAGTGCTTAGCTCCGCCCAGGACAATTGTGATTGATTCAAAGAAATGTCAATAAACCAGAGCACATTTTTCTCCTATTCCAGAATGATATGTCATTAAGTTGTCATTAATTTGTCATTAAGTTGATGGTTTATAAAGCAGAAATCAGTATTTTATCATTTACAAAGGCTCACATGACCGGGGCTATGTGTAAAGGGGACGCTCAAGGTGACAAACCCAACTTTAAATTATCATTTGACTCCTCCGTTCACCTCAGCTCTATGGAATTTTTCAGCAGAGTACTTTGGGTATTTCTGGCCTGCAGCTTTCTTGTTTTGGTTCACTCCCACTGCTCTCATCACTGTTCTGTTGTTTACAGGGGGGAAAATCTTACCCTAACTGTCCGGCACTGAACAGCATACAAACACAATTAGGAAGCTGGGAATCAATTATTTAAGGAATCATCCTAGTGTCCAAAGACTTGTCTAGCAAGACTATACAACAAAAAGTACACAAATTCTTTAAGGAACAAGAATGGGAGTTAATAAAGAACTTCTAAGTTATTCTGGAAAATCCATCTAATTAACACATATGTCCAAACAGTATCAGTTGTTGCAACATCCACTTCTAAAAAATATAATTATAAGACACAATGTTTTAATTCATGTTAAACTGAAACCACATGCTTACCAAGACCTTAGAAAAAGTGCATGTGAGGCCTAAACTGTCTGTGTTGTCACGTGTTGTCATGCATGTTGTACCCCAACTGTCCAACTATGACCTGAGGCTGAGACGGTATGGCTCAAAAACATATAAGTTACTTTGTTAAAAAAATTGGCACTGAAAGTCCTCTAGGCGGCAAATAACTTTACACTAAAAACGTTTTGGGCGAGGCAGATTAGTAGTAGGCTCTTACATAATATCTAGGGGACGAGGTTGTTACTAGTTGCAGCTATTGTTCGGCAATTATTGTACATTACATATGAAAGTTATGATATGACTGCAGTTTTCTAACTTTTCTGTTAACTCAAGCTATGGCAGCAAATTAATGTTATTATGCAAGATCTTGAAACTGTGCACAGGCAGGATTAAGTCAAAGCGAGGAGGTAGTGTGATTTCCCAGTCTCCAAATCAAGCTTATTTTAATCTGCAGTTCACAAAGGGCTATCCTCAAACGAGTAATGTGTGTGAACGTATCTGTGTGTGCATTTGCCAGTGAAAGTGCACGTCAGCGTGCTGGCAGTCAAATCATTACCAGTTAATGTAGACAGTAAATGTTAGTGAAAGTGACGTAATGCTTGTTGAGTTTGATGCTTCCTGCACTCTCATGGCATGACAGCTGCACATTGTGTGCCCTCTACATAGTGCATTTTTATGTTTGTGGGGTTGTTGTTTTTTTTTGGTAAATAATTTAATGGGAGTAGGATTCTGACTGCCGGGCTACTGCTGTTGTAGCAGAGACAAATTAACATATTAAAGGTTGTGTACTCCTTGAGAAATAGGATATTCTTTCAAAGTAAAGGGCTAATTATTAGAGGGGAACATTTTCTTCGCAAATGAAAACCTAGATTTGTGGATACACTGTAAAAATCTCTCTTTAATGTTAATGTGGGTTGAGTCATCTACATCACAAAGGCGTAAGGAAATTTCACAGTCCAGATGCTGTGTTATGGATACCATATGTCCAGTTCAGGGGGAAAACTGAAAAATGAATTATGTCAATGTTTCTACAACTCACAATTTACATCCAGTGACTATGTCCAGTACCAATGCAGGAAGTAGTCTGTTTTTTTACTTATGCAGGCAGAAAGAAAAAGTGTGGAGGATGGGGTGGGGGGGTGGGTGTGTAGCACGTCTGACTGTCATGCAGGAGACCAAAGTTTGTGTCTTATCACATACTTGAATTAATGTTTTCATTAGTCTTAACCATGATCTTTTACTAACCTTACTTACTAATTAACTATAACTAACTATATAAGTATTAATGTTATACCAGTCTTTTCCTTAACTATATCGTAATTGCAGTGCGCAGACATTGCAAACGAGGATTAGCAAATTTATAATCCTTAAGATTTGGTTGAACACAACCTCTGCACTATACATTAAATGTACTTACATGCAGTACATTTCTCTTTATACAGTATTGCTATTGGTACTGGGGGAGTCCGTCATTCCTGCGCTGGAATGAGACCGCCTACCAAAGCATGGTGGATTCACAAGAAAACAACGCATGCATGTAATCCAGCACAATTATAAGCATTCAACTGGCAAAACACAGGCTGGCACTTATTGTAAAGTACACATAAGGAAAAGGTTGTTTGATGGCGATCAAAAATGTGTCTGCAACAGGCTGCAGACATCCAACTTCTTGGCTGGGTAACCAGCTTTACTTTTCCTGCTGTTGTCTGGAAAACTACTTGCTTGTTAGGATTACATTTTTTGGCAATAGGGTCGAAATTAAAGCTAAACTTCTAATTTTCAAGAAAAGCTTTTTCTTTCTTATCTTAACTGAACATTGCCAGACAAAAGAGTTGGTGCAGCTTGGCTTTGATGATTTATACATTGTTAGTTCAAGTATCTTGTGGAATGAATAAAAAGTATCTTAGCCAGTATTTTAGCCAACAGCCTTAATCATTGCGTAAAGACTACAACCACAGGCACGTTTACAAATCTACATCAATCTTGATCAGATTTGATAACTTTCTCTATTGATACGTGGGACCCTGATACTGGTATCTGGGAAATAACGGGGAGCCATGCACGTCAAAAGTTGAAAACAATCTTCTGGGGTTGTGAGTGAGAAGCAGTGATGGCAACAGGCGTGATAACACGAGTTGTTGTGTCCATATGGTACTCGGGGCAGAGGCTGTGACACATCCGGGGTCAGGTCTTGGTTTGAGTGAATGTATTCGGAGGCAGAAGCCAGAAGGCAGCCGTCCCACGGTGTTAATCTTTAGAGGGCTCAGATCTGCTCTCTGACTCCCTATCAAGCCCACTGTCTGTGTCTTTGAACATTTCAGCTAACCAAACAGTAGTCAGAGGGGAAAATATATGAAATTAATGATGACACAATCAATCTAACCTGGAGTTGATTAAAGGGAATCTTGCTGCAGGAAGTGTGAGGCAGGAAATGATCTTTTTCACTGCACAATGCAGCAAGAATTTCATAATAATTCCTAATTCCTATTCCTTCCACACGTCTTCCTTCCATCTTGTCTGCACACTTGTGTTTGTTTACCACAGTGTCCCCACATGTTTGGCCATCAACATACTAAAGTCAGTGTGTTGATGGCCAAGCATATTCTGCCATCCTGCAGTTCTCTGGAATATGTATGGGAATTTATTTATTTATGCATTTGTTTTGGATCAGCCAGAGGGAAGCAGGGTTTCAAAAGGCAAAAGGCTGTTTTGAACACCAGTTTTCTTATATTTACATGGAAGTAATTAAAGGCAACTTGTGATTCAAGGGTAGAGGACATTACAATGAAACCCTGTGAGCTCTGTCCCTGTCCAAAAAGTATTTTCATATTTATACACCCAAACCACCCACAGACACAATCACCAACAACTGCCCCAAACAATTCAAGGAAAGGTTAAAGAAATTCTCTTTGTAGTGGCAAAACAAAATATCCCTGAGCTTTGAAAATCACCCTGCATTATTTCCGCGGCATCCTTGATGCTGTTCTGTGTTGCTTCTTCTTTCACACAGCAAATGCCTCTCTCGGTCATGTTAGGCAGCTTCTCCATCAAGGCTGTTGTATTTCCTGTCCGCATCAATACGTTTTTAGTTGCATTTGATTGTACACTGCAAGCAGAACAAATCGTCATCAAAATATTCCATTAAACACGATTTTTTTGTTTTATTATCCCAAGAGAACTGTTATTCTTTGGACGTTAAATGAAAAATATGGACCGCCATAAAAAAACATTGTCATGTACAAACAGCTGTTGCTGGGATCTCCCCTAAATTGGACACATGAGACATAATTAATCACCAGGGGACACAGACTCATTATTTGCTGTGTGCTGATTAATCATCCTTGGTGAGAAGCATTCAACTTAAGATGCAAATTCGTGTCACAGGATCTATTCAGTGAACCCAGCCCAGTCAGGGACTTATTGTAAAATGACACATGGAGGGAGATAACAAGACGCTTGTCAGGGGGCCACTGCAAAACAGTTGTTGTTTTTTTTAGCTCTGATAAAAGCAGTAGAAAATGTGAGATGTTACAACTTGGATTTGACGAATACTGCGATGTCAAGAGGAAAGACAGTTGTTTGATGTGTCGCAGTGTTTTAGGTGTATCATTTGCTTTGTCCTTGTATTTTTGCATTAACCAAACTGCTGAGAGTAGAGGAGAGGAGAGGAGAGTTGAAATAAGGTAGAAATAAGAGTAGGCAAAAGAAGGGGCGAGAAAACCAAAGGAGAGGAGCAGATTGTTGTGCACAACAGCCCAGAGCAACATCAGAGAAGGCCGATTTTAATCACCTCCAAACAGTTCATCAGCTCCTGCATGGGATGGACTGACACCTGCATTACAACGGTCATAAAATCTCTCTCTGTAGAAGTAATATAGAGCGAGATTAACCGTTCTTCTAAGGGACGAAATCACACCATTTTGCAGTCTTCTATATCCACAAATTTGAGAAGGCAGCGATGAGACAATAGCTGATCAGATCAGGAGCACTAAGGCACTTCAGCAATGGGAAGGAGGACGCGTGCGCATGGCTGGGCTCAGAGCGCCATTCTTCTGCCTAAACTGAAGGGACACCGATGGCTTGTGGTTGCTATGGTAAATATAGAGAAACGACAGCTTGAAAATATGTATCTACTGTATTTAGTCACACAGGCGGTGAACACACATTAGTATTGGCTTTTCTCCTTTCAAATCACCGAGTGATAACATAAGTTTTAAGCAGATATAATAACATAGCAAGCTAAATAATCCATACTGACTCAGTTATAGCACTACATCATTCAATATAACACAGCGGGACAAGTGACATGAAAGGTTGTTAAGTCTGCTATATTGTAATTATCTTGTTGTGTTTGTCGACTGACCTTACACCCACCACATACTGTACGGCTGATAGAGTCCAGAGCCTGGCAGAGGAAAGCCAGCAAGTTAATAAAAGAAAAGATAAGAAGAAGAGAAGAAAAAGAAAAGAGACTGGGCTTTAGAGTCCATGTTCATTGAAATGCCAATTAGGCCAATACCTTGCGACATTCCTGCTCTTTCTCTTCTCATGGTACAGCTAATGCGACCCAGCATGGGCAGTCACACTTCAGGAAGCCTTTTAACGCATAAGTTCTAACACAATAAGTCAGACACACAACATTTCAACGCGCTCTCTTAGCTGCCGCTATTCAGATCTTTAACTTAAGTGAAAGTAGCAATACAGCCATGTAAAAAATACTCCATTTAGTGAAAGTCCTGCATTCAAAATCTTAACAAGTGCTCCCAGTGAAATGTAACTACCTTTACTAGTTCAGTTCTTTTAACTCAAGGCTGAAGACCTTCCTTTTTGATGCTGTCTTTCTTTAAATTAATGCTCATTTCTTTCTTATGCTGCACTGTAACTTTTATTCTGGTGTTTTATGTGTCCTAATGTTTCTATTTTGTTTTCAACTGTATATTCATGTGTCTTATTGATTTTTAATGCTTATGACTTTTAACTGTTTGTACTTGTGTTTTATCTGTTTTAATGATTTTGTGTAAAGCACTTTGAATTGCCCTGTTGCTGAAATGTGCTATACAAATAAAGCTGCCTTGCCTTGCCTTACTATCAAAAGTAATAGTATTTGAAACAAAAGTCAACATCCTACAGCTACTTATAGTATGTAATATAATTCATTGTATCATTGTACATATGCAAATACAATTACACATGTATGTACTAGTGCCAGTGAATCTTTCGTTATTGTAAAATGATTGTATAGTGGAACTGTGTTTAATAGTTCTTTTACTCTCTGTATGCACTGATTTATTTATTTATGCACCCACACATGTTTTTTCTTCTTCTATTTTAGTCACTGATGTTTGATACTGGGAAAATGTAGTTTCTTTTCTTTTTTACGCATTTAAATGTTTTCTTTAGAAGCTGAATACATTTGTATCCATTATATTACTGGATAATTGCTACTGATGCATTAATGTGGAAGTGTGTTTCACTGTTGCAGCTGATTGAGCGGGAGCTTATTTTAACTACAGTGTATACTGGATACAAGTGTCATGTTTTAGAAGTTGATCACACGTGTTGCATGTAAAATCATAAAGTAATTTTGGACTACAGCTGTCAAATAAATGCAGAGGTGGAGAGTAAACAAGTACATTTACTCATTCTGTACTTCGGTACAATTTTAAGGTACTTGTACTTTACTCTAGTATTTCCATTTTATGCTACTTTATCCATTTTACACTACATTTCAGTGGGAAATATTGCACTTTTTAATACACTATATTTCTTAGGCAGCTTTAGTTACAAGTTACTTTGAAGATTCAGGTTTCAACACGGAATATAATACCTAATAAATCATTAGGTATTATTATAGATTAAGCCAGCCAGCATATAAAGTAGTTAGAATATGCCCCACTGGGCGCCTGGATGGCTCGGTTAGTGGAGCGGGCGCCCATATGTGGAGGTTTGGTCTTCAACGCAGCGGGCCGGGGCTTGAGTCCAACCTGCGGCCCCTTCCTGCAAGTCATCGCCCCCCTCTCTGTCCCCTTTCATTTCTTCAGCTGTCCTGTCAATAAAGGCCTAGAAATGTCCCAAAAAGTAATGTCTTTAAAAAAATAAAAAATGAAAAACTGAATATGGCCCACCAATTACCAGCTGCAACATTAAAATGATGAACACACTAAAGCATCAATAACAAATTATTCTGAAATTGGCCATTCTACATTATTGTAGTTTCACTTGTGTTGCTTTGAGTATATTTTGGTGCTAATACTTATATACTTTTTAAGTTTTTAAGTTGTATGCATGACTTTTACTTAAAACAGGCGGTGAAAAGTACAACATGTCCATTTTGAAACGTAGTGGCACAAACCACCAACTTCAACCTTTTCAGACGTTTTTCAAAAAATCATGCAGACAAATTGAATGACAGTAATCTAAATGTCAACTTAATGTATTCAGTATCACAGTTGGCGCATTACTGCTTCAGTTGGTGCAGGACTCCACAGGGTCTTGGTGTGAAAGGACTTTTTAAAGCTCTTTACCCTGTGACGTCATACTGGTGTGTGTGTGTGATGCAGCATTGTCTAATCACTCCCCGAAGTAGCCCTGACTAAGCCCGTTTTTCAACACCCACCATCCTGGATCATTGCCAGCTGGGTTTTCTTCAAACTCTCTAGAACACTATTATAATGGCTGTTGGCTCCTTGGCAGCAGATATGACATTGACACCTTAGTGAGAGCCTACAGTCAACCACCAACAGAGCTGTTTTATACAGGAGCTTTTGCAGCACTCTGTACCGCTCTCTACTGAGTTTGTGTGCTTGTACTCTCTAGCCGTTTATCATAAGAACAAACAATCCAGTACGCCTTTAAAAATTTGAACAGGTTCCGAAAAAATAAGAAAAAAGAGTATTTACTATTCAGCCTATTATTATGATGTGTAAAGCCAGAAGCAGAGGCTTGTACACTGCTCCACTGACATCCTTCATTGGGCCATCCACACATCTGTGGTCCCATTGAGCTGCGGATGCATTATTAATCAGCCTTCCTTTACTAACAAAATAGGCTTTTAATTGAAGGGACTCCTGTTCAATAACTACAACTGAAAGACAGGCCTCCATACAAACTGTCTATGGATCAAACCCCACCGTGAATGTAGCGTCATCCTCAGCATCAGAAGAGAAGTGTGCTGGTTTATGTCCACACAGGGATCCGGCTGACATTGGCCCCCAGAAAACAGTTATATTATCTAATTATTCTAGCAGTGAGCGGGATGACACTTCAAAAGGAGAGATATGCTGTGAAGAGTATGCTGCTGCGGTTTTCATTTTGTACTCATCAAAAGCCAGAAAAAAACTAATGTAGGCTAACCAAGTACAAGTAAATGTTAATTTAATGCTGATTAATTCAAAATGCACTGAGTTAAAAACTAACAGAGACGTGCCTAATTGTTTTCAAAAGAGACTGATTTCCCCTTTGAGAACTCTAAGGTCACTTGCTGTTTTTGTCCCAAAAGAAATCATGAAAGCAAGGAGTTAATAACTTTGTCAAACACAGATTACAGTAGGTTATGGGGTACACATAGACTAGTTAGTGGATTATCACTTCCAAATGTTCCAGATTTAAATATATGCTACTTGTTATTTTCTTAATGAACTGACTTTGGCAGTCTGGAGCCAGCTCAAGTCCAGAATCAAATTCATGATATAAAAAAACAGGCTGTTGACATCACATTTACAAGTCACATATTCAGCTTCAGAGACACTCATGAGTCGAGAGGTGAATCGATACCTATGCTATTTAAAACAGGCAAATCGTCAATTTCAACTCAAGAGATGGGATTGACGATGCAACAATGCAGCCTGATGAGCTCCGATCGAGCCGTCAATCTTTGGACTGAAACCCCGCAACGCCCGATGTAAACCCTTAACGTGTCAAACAGCTTACCTTTTTCATGTTATTATGATCAGCTGCAGATGGGTGTCGGTCACACAGCAATAGTTATCCAGCTCTTACATGTCGGCCGTAATATCACTGTCACCCGGCAGTTTATATCTGTCGGGAAGGTAAACAAGACGGTCCTATAACATTGATAGAAAATGTCTTTTTTTTATCCCTTGGATGTATGACACATTTTCGCCGCGGTCACTGCTTGTCCGCCCTTCCCCACAGTTCAGCCGGTCTTTTGATAGCAGCTCACCGGTTTACAGACGGATCCATCACGGCAGGGAAAACGCAGTTTGGAGGCTGCCGGTGATGCTGCAGCAGCAGCAGCGTTTGGTCCGTCGAGACGCGGGATGAGACAGGTGGGGGTGGGGGCATCCGAGGGCCCACGACAAACAACACTCAGCTCCGAAAATGAACTAGTCGGACCCGAAATGAATGTCTCGTGAGCAAACGGTGGTTGATGAATCATTCTGCGCACAGAGAGGCAAGATGCGCGTGCGTTTTTGGATTCTGTAGTGTGTGTGTGTGTGCGTGTTTGTGTGTGTGTTCAGCTGAGGAGGAATGCACTTTGATGATTCAAGGAGAGAGTTGAAAGAGGTTGCCAACGTCTAAAGGGGAAATGAATTCAAAAATCCACTGAGCGTTTTAGGACTGAAATCAGACAACTGTCATTGACTAATCTGCTGATTGTTTGCTTGATTTATTGTATAGTCTTCCCAGCGTCATATTCAAATTGCTTATGTTGCTTGACTCAAAGATCATCTAAATCCATTTGATCAACTGATCCAGTAGTTTCACATCAACACTGTATGAATGGCTGACTTCTGCACTCAAGCAGTTTTGTTTGAAATGTTCCTTTTAAATTAATTGTATGTGAATGTGAGTCAGAAAAAGTAACCACAGGATAGAGAGAGCATTTTGGAAATAGACTACAGATGTCAACAATGCAACACTCGGATAAGTTAGTTGTGTTGTGTTTCAGTGGTAGCCCATCACCCCAAATGATCATTTATAAGCAGCGGCCCCATGTAAGCGCTTTATAAATAGTTCACAACACACTACAAGGTGTTTGTAAGCTGATATAAGGACATTTTAACTAATGTACTGTTGACTAATATGCTATTTGTCATTAAATAGGCCTATGTCTTTTCTTAAGAAGCACCTGTAAATGGTTAGGCTAATGGATCTTTGAGAACACATAACAGGCTGTAAATGATTAAATTGAACAAATCCTTACAGTATAAAACATGTACAGTATATACACACAAATGGCAGGCTCAGAGACAAGTTTGAAACTGGATAAATGTGTTCCAAAGTCATGGAGACATGTTTAGCTTCATTCTGGACCTTAGACAAAAAAGTGCACTTACTCTCACTTACTCTTTGTTTCGGAGCTTTTATCATTACAATAAATCAATTGAATGTAATGTCTAATGTGAAAGAGGCAGAAGTGGAAGAAGTACTCAGACCTTGTAGCTATTTAAGTGAAAGTAGTATTATCAAAGTGTTGAAGTGTTAATTGTGTGAATAGAAGTGTTATTAAAATTATTAATGAAATACTTTTACTTGTAAGTAAAAGTCTTTCATTAATAATTGTACTTAAGTGAACGTACAAACGTATTAGCATCACATTATACTTAAAGTACCAAAAGTTCAGTACTCATTATGCAGAATAGCCCACTTCAGAATACTACATATTAGATTATAATTATTGATGCATGTGTAGGCCTACATCCCTTTTACTGTAACTGATTTGCTGGGTATCTTGTGAATTTCCCCATGGGAATCAATGGGCTTATTCTATCATTTATATATTTATATAAGTATATAAAAAGTAGCAGTAAATGGAAATACTTCAATAAAATTGGTAATTAGTAGGCTAGGCTACTTAGGTTAATGTACTTAGTTACTTTCCAAAAGTGGAAATGGGTTGCAGATTGAACACCTAATTAGATAATTAGCATTGGACTGTGAAGTTTCCTTCCCCTTTCCATGTTTTAGCATCTGCTAGCTCATTGCTTTACTGTTTCAGTTCACTCTCACTGCTCTCATATTGTTTCCAGATGCAGCTGTGTCTCAGTAAATAAGTTTTTTTTAAAACGAGTGTAGCCTACACAACATGCTAACTGCCAAACAACGGGAATGTACCTGTGGCTAGTGGAGCAGTTAAGCTAGCAGCTGAAGAGACATATTTCCCTCAAGAGTTGGTGGAGAAAAACAGACTTAAATTAAAATAAATAAATAGAAAGAGAAATATTGGACTTACATTCATGTGGCCAGAAACATGACTCCAAATGAATGCTAATGTTCTTCATGTCGGCTGGATGTATAAACAAGCAACTGTTTGCTAACAATATAGCTAAGTGCCAAATATAGCTAAGTGATATGTATGTACAGTACACGTTCGATTCCCTGCATGTTTACACTGCTCCCATGTGGTCACTAAAACAGTTGCAGGTTCATTTTTGAGAAGTCCTTTTATCAGCTCAAAGCTACAATGTAGTGTATTGAACAAAAAATAACCCACAGCCTCCAATATGATTATAACATTGAATCAGCACCTCATTCAAAAGCTTTTCAATGCATTATATATTAAAATGATATAGGTCTTCAATAACATTGATGAAGTTAGGATTTATTGCACGACTATCAGACTGTATTAGTTTTAGTTATCTGTAGCTACTACACTAAGTGTTTATATACTGCTTATACATAAAATGGGATGTTGAAATAAAGTATTTTTTAGATTAATTATTATAAAATTGTTTGTATTTTGCTTTTCTGATTTATTTGTCATATTTTATTTATTCTGTGAACGGTGACTATAGTGATGTTCTGTTTGTCTTAATAACATAAATGGGGTAACATAAATACACGTATGTTATACAATATGTGAACGGCTATGTTTAGGTGGATTTTCCCTTTAATCTATGAATCTATCGCTAATAACGTTGATCCTGGTGAACATTGGCCAATCAGATGTTTGGAGGCACAAATGCAAACATTGTAGCCACACACACACACACACACACACTCATATACACACCACACACACACACACACACAGAGAGGTCTGTGCCACCAGCTACTGCATGAGTATGACTAATCTCCAGTTTGAAATCAAACTGACAATAAAAGACAATCTGTGCTCTCCAGAATAATGCCCAGTGGCACAAGCATTAAGGATGGCCGATTGGATAAGACCATGACTAATAACTCTGTATCTGATCCAAGGGTGGATATCCAAAGGGGCAATAAGGTTGTGAATACTTTTTTTTTGCTCAACTTGTCCTTTGACAGTAACCTCCTCACATATTGTATCCCAAAAAGACACACAATGCAGCAGTAGTGGACTGTAACTCTGCGTGCATGGTGATATTCCACTTGTCTTCATTGGGGTGGCCGTTGCATATAGCTGCTGTTTGATTCAGATGATAATTGTTAATAAAAGACATCCAACACCCTGCAAAGTTTACTCGAGATGGGCGCTGTGAAATGTGCATCACTAGGCTTTAAGCTCAAGCCCATTCAAACAGCCAGTAAACCAGTTGGCTACATGTCTGTGACTGTATGCAAAACAATCAATGACTTAATTAAATTAAGGACGTACAGCATGTGACATACCAACACCCCATCTTTACCCAGGAGTTTAAATCTGAACACCACTCTCAAACCACTCCATCCTCCACAGCTCTGGACTCTACATGTACAGTATAGCTTTATGCATGGCCAACCAATCACCAGTAGACCCGTATTTGGCTTAATGATGCACAAACACTTAACCGTAATTCACCTGCACCTTTTCCATAATTTAACTAATCATTGGCAATATTATTATCACTATGGGATTATTAGTTTAAGAAGTAGAGTCTAACAATATACTGCGTTATATTGCTTATAATAATACTATTTTATAACCACTATGTTGTTATTATTGTGCTTTTATACTATTATACATACTCAGTATTCAGTACACAGTATTCTCTTCAATTCTTCTGTTGTACTCCATGACGTTTACTCCACTCATGTTCTGTATAGCATGTTTAATGCTATTATTTGAATATATTAAATATCTTGTTTTATTTGATTTGATAAGATATTTTGTTTATCTGTTTCTTCACCTCTTAGTTTGTTTCTGAGCTGCTGTAACATGTGATTTTCTTCATGGGGATCAACTGTCTGTTATCTTATCTTAGCTTATCTTAGCCCAAAGGTGAATCATAAAGTAACCGGTGTTATATAAAAAGATGTAGGAGCTCAAATGTGTTTGGTTTTCTTTATAGACAGCAAAAAAATGACTCAATGGGAGAACAGATAAAGCCTTGAACAGTCTGGTCATGGTCATTCCCTTTCCAATGTATCTTATACAGGCAAAATGTACTTTTGAGTTGAATTGATCAAGTCAGAAAGATGCAAAACAGACCAATTTTTACCATCTCAATACAATTTTTTGTTTTGTTTTGATGTTTAATACCTGTCTGGGCAACTGTTTTCATTACATTTCTTTTTCCTCTTCTTTCTTTTTTGTTCTACAAAGATAGGAATTTCTTTCATAATCCAATAAATCACTGTTACAGTGTGTAGTCTACTTTGTGTAGTTAATTCAGTCCCACAGGCAGGCCTTTCAAATGAAACCAAAGCGTGCAGTTTCATTCTCCTTCGAAATAGGGTTTGAAATGTTTGTAACTGGTTCTGTTCAGTGGTGTAACCCATTCTAAACGATGACACATTTTTGGCAGAGAAAGTGAAAATAGTGGGCTAGATCTTCCTTTGTCTCTGGCCTCCCTTTGAGTAGTGTATGATGTAAAGTGAGTGTTTTGGAGGAGGGAGAAAGCTGTTCCACTATCAACTGCCAAGCTCTGTTGTGAGCTTGATCAGACCAGTCCATTCCGTCATTGACAATCTGTTGCATGTAACAATTCCCACATCCAGTGCTCGTTCCAGGAATATATAACCGTTTCTGACATTATTCAGAAAGCATAACTGCCAGGTGTTTGTGTGTATGTGTGTGTGTGTGTGTGTGTGTGTGTGTGTGGCTTTTATTCTACATATTTATGGTGCTTACAGCTGCTTTAAATTTTGGATCTGTGAGTATTTTAGATTAAATTCATTATATAAATGTAGCAATTTTTTGGTAACATGAACAAAGAATAATGCTTGAGACAGAGGACATGACATTAAAACAAGCGCTTTGAGCTAAATGAAGTTTAGCAGTGTAATGTTTACCATGTTCACCACGTCAGTTGTGTGTGTGTTAACATTTGCCAATTAGTAGTACACATGGAGTACAGCTAAGGCTGCCGTGAATGTCACTAATTTTGCAGGTATTTTGTCATGAATCCAATTAAAATTTGGATCTGTTGATAAAAAGTGAAAGTATTATCAAAGTTATTACAATTCAGATTTTTTACGATTCAGCCTCAGGGGAACATGAATGTCCGTCCCAAATTTCAGGGCAATCCACCCAATAGTTGTCTAGAGATTTCATTAAATAACAAGAATGTTAACCTGATGATGGAGTTTAAAAATCAGGGGATAATGAAATCCAGTGGGCTTCATCTTCTGGGCACAAAGAATATGATAACAATATAGGTGATGTATTGTTAAACTCCGTATCCTGTCTAAAGCTCTGATCAAATAGCTTGTGTTTTCCCTGAACACACAGAGTCCAGAGAATGTGCCCACTGGCATTCAAAACTAGGTTCTCCCTGTGGAGGATTGGCATTAAACTGCAGACTGCAACTCATGCTCGTGCCCCCAAGACATCACGCCAATTATGTGTCTCTGTGGGAGCAACCTATTTGTGTAAGATCTTCTTAAAACAAGAGTAGGGAGTCACAGCTGCTCTACATCCTTCCTAGTTCCTGACTGGACAGAATACGCTGGCACGTGTCACCTCTCGCTGTGACCCTGCAGGCACATCTAACTACGGCTGTGGAAAGGTAGTGACGTGGCAGTCACCACACAAGCGCAGGCTTTTGGTTCTGTTCACACCCCTGCAGAGAGGACTCAGTCCCACTGTGCAGCTCGGCGTCTCCATTTTAGTGAGTTAACAGATCTGTACTTGACCACAGCTCTGTCAAACACAAATCCTAACCTTTTTTTCACCACACACAGAAAGACACCCAAAAACACACAGTGCTTTTATTTTCCACCTCTTCTCAAGGCCTTTAATTTTTTAAAACAACATTTACTTGCTAATTAGGTGACTAATTGGACACCCCTCTTCCTGGCTTTCACACTCTAATCCAGATCATTTACTTTAACATTTGCATACTGAAGACTATTAATTGGATTTAGTCTCCCTTTTGTTATCATTGTGAACAATCGGGTTTCCCACCATGTAAAATAAATAATAAAAATTGCACATGTTGGCAACAAATATGTGCTATTGCTGTAATTACAGTAAAGGTTTGCCTTTGTGCACCCTTCACATCCGAAACAGAAAAGGGATTCCAGATGTGAATCCTCATCACAGAAAGGTTTAATGTACATGTAGTGAGCATTAAACAGGCGGGCAAATGGAGTCTGCAATGTAAAGAGGCAATGGGATGTCAGGGGCTGCTGGCAAGAGGATGTTAGGTGGGCGAGTGGCATTTCATCATACAATTCATGTACAGTAATCAATGACCACTCACCGGTGGCGGGGAGAGGGACCGGGGAGAGAGTGAGAGTGCCAATGGGCATGTTGGATAAAAGCGCTGAAGGAGAAAAACAGGGAACGGGAGGAGGTTGCATTGAATTTGGTAGGGGTGCGGCAGACAAAAGTGGGGTTGTGTAAAAGCAAGCAGATGATTATGTTAGCAATTATTTGACAGGGGGAGACACACATAAAAGGCCAGGGAAATGTGCTGCTTGAAAAAGCTGAAGAGCTTGAACCTCTTCTCTGAATAACCCATCTCTCAGTGGCCGCTCTTCAGATCAAAGAAACAGCCGTTTTTTAAACCCTAATTAAACATCTTTTGTTATGACAACCATTGTCTTTCACATCATGTGTATTTCATTTATTTGCCCGCCTATTTTCTTTTAGGAAAAGCTAAAAACCAACCCTGTTCATTTTGAATGCTGAAGATGTACTTACAGTGAATGTTTTACCTGTAACTAGAGCGTGACGGTCTCTTATTGGGGCAAATCTGGTCAGCCATGGTTCTATTTTTTTTTTTTTTAAACACCGCCAGCCTTGTAAGCCTGGCACCATTCAGGCAGCACTGCAGATGGCTTTGTAAAACAAGCTCCAACATTTACTGCCTGGATGCCATGTTTGAGATATAAAAAAAAGGAAGTGCTGAGACCAACTGCTTTCAGAATAGCTGAGCTCAATTTCTTCCAGCGTGGAGGCAATCTATCGAACACAGAGTGATTTTGAACCCATCAAACAAAACCAGACATGATTCATGAGTCACGCAGGTAAACAACATTGTGTAACCCACGCAGGACATCATTAATTATAGAGAATTGGATTTATGGAAGATTAGCAATTCAGGGGAATAGAAGATTAGTTACAGACAATAGCGAGCTATCCTGACCGTTGACTAATTGTATTGTGGGTGCTCTGATGTGCACCAGCTTAATGAAATGTGCTAAGTGTGTTCAGGCAGAATATGCTGCCAACCAGACCATGAACACATGGTTATAGGGCTACACTGTTCCAGTTTATCTAGCTCTTCTGCTTTCCTGGTTTAGACAATACTCTAATATGATGACAGCATGTTTTAGAGGTTTTAACTGTACCATTTGATTCGGCTTCTAATTTAAAATAAACACTGGCCGACAATTAATATCCTAATTTTCCCCATCAATCATTTCACAAAACAACAAAACAACAACCATCGCAGAAATCAAGGCAATCCATCACAAGGCAGAAAGTCATCAATCACACTCATTTAAAACAAACAAACCCTAATGATAAAGCTGTAGCTCATTATTTTTAGGTGAGGAGGTAAACTCCTGGAGTCTTCCTTTTGGCCATGTTGATACTGCATCAGGAGTTGTCAAACATCGTCCTGGATGAACAAACATCATAGCGATATTTAGTTGATATATTTAAAACATTCCAGTGCAGATGTCCCCGGATTTTGGTAAAATCAACTTACGGCAAAGGCCATGTTGAGCAGCTCTGCTCTTGCTTTACCATATGATCCAACAACTGAGCAACTGTAAAATATATATAAAATAAATATGTAGTCTTCATCATCACACACTTACAGAAACACTGTAGCCTACAGAAGCCTCTATGGCTATAGCTACTGAGAGATTAACTACTATAAGATAATTAATAGAATTATTAGAGCTGTCCTGGTCTTGTAATTGTATATTTATAAGTTAGTGTTGACACATTCAACCAAATATTCCTTGGAGCTAAGACTTTTCACCATTGATAATACATTTCGTTTCATATCTGTTACTGGGTCAAATGCCTTTTTTATTTTAAATATAAGGTGGTACTTGTTCAGTAAATGGCAGGAAAGATGTAATATTTACCAGAGGACTGCAACAGCTCAATTCCCGACTCTAACAGTTATTGTGCCATCTGTTGGATTTACAGCCAATTGCAGCAGTGTGTTAACATGGGAGGGTACAGTGCTTCATAGGACACATCCAACAAAATTATCTTTCAAAATCTTAAAAAGTGAAATGATTTCTTAAAAAAAGGAAACGTCCACCAGTGAGACAGTAAGTGCTAGTATTATTAAAGTTGTTACGTAACAAATACAGTGCTTATCCAGGATTGGGTCGCAGGGGCAGTGGCTCCAGCAGAGAACCCTCCCCAGGGAGGTGTTCCAGGCACGTCCAGCTGGGAGGAGGCCTCTGGGAAGACCCAGGACTAGATGGAGAGATTATCTTCTCCAGACCGGCCTGGGAACACCTCGGGATCCCCCAGTCACAGCTGGTTGATGTGGCTCTGGATTACTTAAGTGTTTTGAATTCATTGCACTATTTTTGATTATGAGCCATACACATTAATTGAAAAGATAACTACTGCTGTACTTTAGTACCAAAACGTGATTGATTTTAATTAACTTAGCTAACACTGCTTTCTGAGATTCTCTATAGTTATAATTGTAACTGTGTTTCTTTAGTTGTGTTGCTTCTACAGTTCATCCAATAATTAAACCATGCTGCACAGTATTCAGAATGTCATATTTCAGATAACCGTTTTCATAGGCCAAACAATGATGTTTTTATTTCAAGTTCATAGCTGGTTTGATTTGCATTGAGAGATGATCTTAGGGAAAGTAACCATGGTCAATCTCTATACATAGTGAAGGGTATGTGATGATGTGGGGTTATTTTAATTCCAAAGTCCAAGGGAACTGTATCAGGATGCATAGCATCCTGTTCCATGAAATAACTGGCTTTTATAAATAAAAATGTGCCTGGCTCAATGGAATTTAACATAGAGGTTGTATACTTATGCCCCCTGTATTTTAAGGACGAACATTTATTTTTGTACAATAGATTTTTCATTCACGAAGCAAATTGGTATCCTTAAAAGGTTGGGTTTTCCTAATTCTTTTTTAAGTTAAGACCTTAAGATCCATTTCCAAAAGATGTTTTTTATTCCTCTTTTTAATCAACTTTAGCCTGGGTGTGTAAACTTATTAAAGCTAATGCCTATATTACAAACATTAAACATCAGCCATAGTGGAGCAGTGGTGGAGGGGCAGTGGGGCAGCGGGGCAGCGGGGCAGCGCTCCGGGGTGGGCGGGGTTGACCCGAGTAGAGTGGCGGGGCTGTTGAGAGGTCAAAGTTGAATGCATTCTGTCTTTTGTGCCAAGCAGAAGAGTGGAGTCCGATCGAATAGCGGCGTCTCTTCCCTCTTCCCCGGATCCTTTTAAAACTCCCTCCCGAACCTATCCCCTTCTACCCTTGTCACCCTACCCACCCCCTGAACACACTTTAAGGGACGATTCGGGTAAGAGCTCCAGAAATATGGCTTTGTTTGTGTTTGCTTTTCCCGTTCAGAGTGAAGGACTGAAGGGATACCTCGGCGTGCCTCAGTGCGCTCCGCAGGCCGCGGGATCAGACTATTCCCTGGATCAGGCAATGCTAACGCTAACGACTTGGATCTAAAATGACAGAACTGCATTTAACTTTATGGCATATCATAATTTAGTTGCTAGCCGATGTATCTAAAGTGTATTTTGCAGAAATAATCCAGCTGTCTAGCTAGGTAAGAATTTATAAAGTTACGGCAGCAATGTTACGATGCTAACTTAACGGCTAGCTTGTAAATGCTGCTTGCGTGACTAGCTGTGATGCTCTTCTAAAATCAGATCTGTGATGTTAACGTTATTCAATGGGGCTTCTTGTGACAGTCAATGCACGCTATTACTATAACATAAATGGACGAGTTGGTGGCTTGCCTTTTAACGTTAATACGTTAATCTATCGGCCATCTAGCTAGCTATGTCGCAACAACTATTTAATGCCGGGTAATAGACATTGCCCCAGGGAGACAGTGGGTCATTGTGCAAACGTGAATGAGTGGACCCGGGCCAGTCTAACGTGGATTGCCTGACTGAAACGCCACACTCTTTAAACATGTCTAGGTAACGTTGTTAAAATACAGCACAAGCTCAAGTCCACACAATGTTAACTTCGTACATCGCTTAATTGTTGTGCACTGACAGCAGGCTTTCCGCTAATATGTCCTCATACTTTCCAGTATCTATATTTGTCCCTGATGATCACATTTTCCGCTCTATTGCAGACATTCAACCAGTGACCAAAGACCCACTTTGTTGGCCAGTGTAACTGTGGATTCACCTGCAGAAATGGACTCAAGTATGGTTGAAGGAGGACTTAATGTCACCTTAACCATCAGGCTACTCATGCATGGCAAGGTGAGGCTGAATGTCTGGTAACAAGTTTCAAATCTAAGACCCAACCTGAAGTCTGCATTCACCCCTGAGTTTAATTAGGGCAATCGCAATGAAAACCAACATCAGTTTTTCATATGCCAGGTGACCACAAAGACTAAATTTATTTCTTTAATAAGTATTTTTGTTCTCTTCTGTAGGAGGTTGGCAGCATCATTGGCAAGGTAAGTCAATTTTATTGCCCGATGATTGCTATCTTCAGCTTGCCCTTCAGTGTGTTTTGTAAATATTGTGTATTTGTGCTTTGCTTACAGAAGGGAGAATCCGTTAAGAAGATGAGAGAGGAGGTAAGATGTTTCAAAATAAAAAAACAATGTCAGCAAAAGGGAAGAAACATGTCCATTTAGGGACATTGACTCGTGCATCATATGACACTGAAGATATTTCCTCTTTTATTCCCTTGTCTGTGCAGAGTGGGGCTCGCATCAACATCTCAGAGGGGAACTGTCCGGAGAGGATCATAACCCTCGCGGGACCCACAACCTCCATTTTTAAAGCCTTCTCTATGATCATTGAGAAACTGGAGGAGGTTAGATGTGTTTGCTGTGTCTTGATTCAGACATGTACACTATATAGCAACAGGATTGACACAATCAAGTCTTCTAACTATTCTTGTCGTGTCACCTTCCCACCAGGACATTAGCACCTCAATGACTAACAGTACAGCCACCAGCAAACCACCGGTCACCATGCGTCTCGTTGTGCCTGCCAGCCAGTGTGGCTCACTCATTGGTAAGGGTGGCTGCAAGATCAAGGAAATCAGAGAGGTTTGTCACCCTTTTTTGTTGTAGTAAAGTTTGTGTCTTCTCTCTGATTTGTCATAACTCTTGTTGTTTGCTTGTGGATGTGTCTTCACAGTCAGCGGGAGCTCAGGTACAAGTAGCAGGGGACATGTTGCCCAACTCAACAGAGCGTGCCATCACCGTTGCAGGGACCCCACAGTCCATTATCGAGTGTGTCAAGCAAATCTGCGTCGTCATGCTTGAGGTATGACACCGTTTACTGTAATGTCGCATTGGAAATGTATGATGGCTGTTGTTAATGCTCCTGATGGTTTCTTACTTTCTGTGTTGCTGTATTGAATATCAATGGTGTATATTTCTGTGTTCTTAGTCTCCACCAAAGGGAGTGACCATCCCATACAGACCCAAACCCTCAGGCTCTCCTGTCATTTTTGCAGGTGGTCAGGTAAATGCTTGCTTGTTCTCTAGATCTGTCGCTTTTACTATTTTTCCCAGCAGTGTCCACTGTTTTGAGGGGAAAGAGTCCCAATTTTAACTGAAGCACTTCTGGTCCAATTAATTTAATCATACTCGAGCTGTCATTCTAGTGGCGAGTGTGCTGTCTGTGGCATGCCTACCTTTTGTTCTTGTAGCACACCAAGGACAGAGCACTGATGGATATTTGAGTACACTGTGTGTGACACTGCCACACCCTCCTAAGTGCTCTCCTATCCTTGCAGGCCTACGCTGTCCAAGGGCAGCACGCCATTCCACAGCCTGATGTAAGTGAAGGGCCCTCTGTAAGTGATCCAATATATTTGCAACTTCGGTCCTCGGAAGCCATGCCACCTTCTTGTTTCATCCCACTGACTCTTCTATTTCCAACCCCCACTGCCTGATACCCATTTAACAATTTCAAACATACTCATTTAACAGTTTAACAATGTAGTATTTTTCTCTACCCTTTTAAGCTAAATCATGACTTCCATGTTCCATTTCATTTTTTCCTCACATCACTATAACCACTCACACAAAGGAAATCATTTCAAAAATTTCAGCTTTGAAATGTCTTTTGAGATTTTCCTCACTCGTGCTTTCTGTTTGTTTGCGCTCTGCATCCTTTTCTCCACTGTTTCAACAGCTCACCAAACTTCACCAGCTGGCCATGCAGCAGAGCCCCTTCCCCATTGCACATAGCAACCAGGGCTTCCAGGGTAGGTGGACAGACTGAGAGAGGGAATGTGATTACTCTAGATTTGTAAAAATCCACCTAGTCAACACACTCATTGGCTTTCTTTGCATTTCTTTAGCTGGGATGGACGCCTCTGCACAAACTGGCTCTCATGAGCTAACCATTCCAAACGATGTAAGTCACATGTATCTCCTTTTTTTTCTTATTTTCTGTGTGTGTGTCTTTTACAGAAAAGTATGATACTATTCAGTTGCTTATTTTCTTGCTGTCCGTGTCGTTCCTCGTGTAGTATTGAAGATGCTGATGGGTTCACACGTTTTTCTTCCTCTCCCTCAGCTCATCGGCTGCATCATTGGCCGTCAGGGCGCAAAGATCAATGAGATCCGTCAGATGTCAGGGGCTCAGATCAAGATTGCCAACCCCGTGGAAGGCTCCACTGACAGGCAGGTCACCATCACGGGCTCCCATGCCAGTATCAGCCTGGCCGAGTACCTGATCAATGCTCGGTAAGAAGCTTTATGCTACTGCAACACATCCACCACAGACGAGCAAGTTTACAGGAACACAGTAGTGTTTTAACTGTGTATTAAAAAATGCAAACTCACTAGAGTAGGGCTGGGCAAAATAGACCAAAAGCCGTATCTATGGATTTTTTTTTTGTCTGAATGACAATACACAATATACACAGTAAATCCATATTTCTACAAAGTGGGTTAAATGGTCTGTTGTAAGTCAAAGCCAAATTTGAGATGTTACAAGCACTTCTATTAAATGCAGAATATGCCGTTTTTTATTTTTTATTTTTTTATCGACATCACAATGTTAACTAGTACACAACAACCCACAGTACACATTGCAAAAGGTTGTGGCATATTGCAAAAGAGACTCAAGATTTTTTAGCAGTAGAAAACTGTGTTTTAAAATGTAAATATTTTAGTGGTGCCATTTATATTAAATTAAATGTTCAATAAAAGAGTTTTGGAAATTATTTTCTTTCATTTGTTTTAAATTCAACAAGAAATTGCAGCCCTAATTCAAAGACTTGGTTTCCTTCCATGTTTGAAAATATACAGCTGCAACCCGCAAATGAAAATATATCTAAAATAAACGGCCTATATTTAATAAGAACGGGCCTATCTCTGAGAATGCTCCGTCAGCTGTTTTCAACAACAGAGATGGAGAGAGCGTGCAGTGGTATTAGAAACTTTCTTTGATCATGAAGCTTGTTATTGTACAAGTCATTCTCCACTCAGAATGACGAGTGATTCATTACGAAAGACTCCATCACGCGTTGCACACCGGCAGCTCATCGGCGTCCCAAACGTCTCAAGTATGAAATGTCTGTATTGTCACGGTGCTGCAATTTTTAGTTTTTGATTTGTTTGGTTTTTTATGAACTACATTAACTGGCCAAGAGTCCCATGTCTCGGCCACGTCCAGGCGCAGTCCCACTTGCTCTCACTCCTAGAACCGAAGGTTAACGTTGCTCACTGACGGGAGGGGTGTTGAGTTAAAACATCAACAGTCTTTGGCCAGAATCACAGACTCCCAACTTTTTTTAATCGATGTCCTGGAGTTTTTGTCTTGTATGTTAATTTGGCCAGCCATGTCATAATTAATAATAATGGGAAAACGACCGTGAAAAAGAAAAATGGTCTATTTAATAATAATATTTACTTTAGGTTTATTCGCATCAAACTTCTATTACTAGGCAGTTGTTACTCGGAGGTAAAGGAAATCCAAATCTGGGGCTGTAAACCGTTTAATAATAATACTAATAATTACATCACCCCACTTCCGACTTTGAAATGTATCTGAATATTATGTAAAGTCTCATTTGGATAAGTATGAAGGTTTTAAGTAAACCTCCTTGTTAAGTCTGGCCTTTTAGTAAGAACTTAGTGGCCATTTCTTTCTCTTTTAGTAAGAACTTAGTGGCCATTTCTTTCTCTTTTAGTAAGA
>NC_048413.1:8830281-8851906 GCF_013103735.1 Etheostoma cragini
AGTGGCCATTTCTTTCTCTTTTAGTAAGAACTTAGTGGCCATTTCTTTCTCTTTTAGTAAGAACTTAGTGGCCATTTCATACATTTGTTTTAAAAAGTTAATATACCCTGTTTGTTGTTTATTTTACTTTCTTTATTTTGAAGTCCAATTCATTAATTTGAACTTTTGATTTCTTGTGTGCATTAGTGCCTAACTGTCTTATCTGCTTGTAAAGCACTCTGAAGGACACTAACCTGTATAACATGGGCTATACAAATAAAGTAATTTTATTGGGATTAGAGCGGGAATAAGAGTAATGTATTTATTATTACCAGAGCATTGGTCAGTTTTTTTTTTTTTAACAGATGGGAAGTCCCATTCAGACAGGATAAAAATGTCAGGAAGAAGTGGATAAAATATTAGTTTTCATCATTTTGGGCGGCATTGTTATATATAGTGGGTGGACAATCTGCGGGAAAATCATGTACCACAGAACTTAAACTGCCTGCTGAGCTAATAAAACACAACAAGCAATGTGTCACAGTTAATAAGTTTAAGTTTGCTTTATGAGCTCAAGTATTTTGAATCCAATTTTAAGGCATTTTAATATACATATTTGTTGTTGTGCTCCTCAGGCTCTCTTCTGAAGCTACTGGACTCGCAGCCAACTGACATGGAGGATCATCATCAGCACCTAACCCCTCCCCCTACTTTTTACCAAGAGGTCCCTTATTGAACTTAATGCAAAAACCAAGTACTATATACTCACTGTTTTCTCCTCGGCTTTGGTTAGACGCCTACTCAGTTGTAACTACACCATTATCATGATATTGGTATTTTTATTTATTTATTATGTTTTTAAATCCCCTTTGCATATAGTTTTCGAAGACTCCCTTCTGTTGTATTTTTTTCCCCTCTTATTTTACTGTATATCTGTATGATCTTCTTGATATAGGTAAAAAGTTTTAGAAAAATCTGTAAAGGCATAAATAATGTTTTTATTATGTCAGATTTTTCTTAGAAAAATGTAAAAACGTAAGAAAAAAAGACAATAGATGGACTGTTCTTTCCCTTTTTTAAATATCTATTTATTTTTATTTAATACACAGCAATGTGTAAGAGTAGAATTCATTGATATTTGCCATCTTCTATTTGAAGCTGTACTTCCTGAACGAGGCATTGTGGGTTTAACGGGTTTTGGTGGGTGTAAATGATCTCCAGGTGAAGATGTATGCAGGAAAAACCTTTTTTTAGTCAGAAGGTAATATATCCCTTGTGGAATGTTCAACGGAGAATTTTAAGCTACGTTTTTGTCTCACCTCTAATTTGCTGAGTAATTGTTTTGTGTCATTCCTGTTTCCATCCGTTTTATTTCTCGATCAGGACTTTTGAGCATTGTTGTGTATTGGATTCTGATAAGGGTGGGTGGGCCTTGGTCACCAGGTGTGGGCCTGAATGAGTGGAAAATATTTTCTTTTCTCTGAAATTACTATGACCGTAGTAATGACGATGATGATGATTAATAATAACATTGAAATGTTTGTTTTAAATAGAGAAAATATTTTTTTTAACTGCAGGGCTGGGGAATGCTGCAAGGGGCAAAACTACAAGACATATTGGTCTTTATAAGTATATTATGCTGAGGTATTAAATTATGATTAACTAGAAGGAGAATTATAGAATTAACACTAGTTTCCTGCTATCCTTTTTTTTTTTGCCTGGGTCAGATTTTATTTTTTATTATTCTTTGCAGGATGAAGAAACTCACGTTTTTTGTGCACGTTTTCAAAGTATTGTAGATCTGGGTGCAATTGAATTGTTGAAGAAATGCAGAAATAAAAAAAGATGTGAAATGCTTAAACAATGCTTTGTTAGTTGTAGTGTTTACATATTCATAAAGGCAGCTGATAAGACAACTGGATTTATTTATATTTTAAACCTACTGGTGTGAAAGGTGTACGTTAAGATTAGAAATGACAACGGTGCGGCCGGGTTGGGTCAGTTGGTAGAGCGAGGCACACACACGTAGACGCAGAGGTCTAGGGTTCGAGTCCGACCTGTGGCAATGTGGATTTCCTGCATGTCTTCCCTCTCTCACCTAGCTGTCCCGTCCATTAAAAATGGAAAAGCCCAAAAAATATTCTTAAAGAAATGACACTGGAACCTTTTGGACATGCTTAAAGTCATTGAAAATAGTAATTTATTTCTCGTTCAGCTGTCTTATGTAATGCAGCAACAGCACAAACTGTAGCTATGGCCAACCCATCTTTTTAAACAAACATCACACTTTTTTTCTTTTCTTTTTTTAACCAATACATTATTTATTGTTGCTCATAATATTTTGCTTTCGATATAATTCCTATGTTACAGGTACAATGTGCAATGCTGTATAAAAACAAAACATTTCTATTTAAACCCAAAGGATACTTGCTGTTCTACTAGCAACCACCACAGAAAAGTGCTCTATTCCTTATCTGGCTACCTCCCCACTTATCTTAAAGGGTAAAAGGGACAGTTGAGGTTCTTATGAAGCTTATGAACATCATGAACTAAAGGAGTCCTGTTTGGTTCTTTACTTAAAGGGGAACTCCACTAATTTCACACAACAAGATTTTAAAAGTTTTATGAAGCCTTTTGTGGTTTCATACAACTAAACTGCCTTGTGGTGTCACTTTAGGCAGCATCAGTTGCGTCAGAAGACTACAATTTTGAAAATAAAAAAATAATCTGGAGTTGTGGTGTTAAAAAGAAGTGATCTTACCAGGCCTCTTTAGCCCACCATTCCTCTCTGCTCGAGGCTAGATTAGCCTCAACCCTCTGAAAAATCTGTTGTCGGTCAAGTTGCACTGTGGTTAATGTAGGCGCCAGGTTTTGATAAGAAAGAAAAGTGTGGATCAAAGCAGACAGTATCTCTGGTTCTGCTGTGTCGGACAATGTTATAGGAGTGCAATGCTATATTGGAGGAGGACTCCTTTACTGAAGCACCAGTGTTTGTTGCTTAGATAGTACCTTGGTTACCAATGCTAGTGTATTCTATGAACACACGTATATCACACTAATAAAACAATCAAAAAGCCAACCATTTCAGAAACCGGTGGAGAAACACCGGCATACATACAATGGCAAAAGTGCATTTGGAGTGAACCCAAAGGTCTCCCATCCTATCACAAATTTGATAAGCTTAATAAAAAACCTCACTCATGTCTTATGTGTATTTGAAACTCAGTAGTAGGAGGGTTAAAAAAAATAATATATTACCTACTGAGAATCCTAATTATGCATCATGATCGACGTCTTGGTGAGATTTTCATTCCATTTTTTTTTTTTTTTTGAGTGCTGACATTTATTAACAAAAAAAAATAAAATAACTAAAGTAATACTTTCAGGATTAAAAAAGTGTAAACTTTCACAAAATATAAAACTGACACATTCGAACCATAAATTATAAACATGTAGTCATGCATTTGTTCACAGGGCTGCATACAGTTTAGTCTTACATTTGTATCTTACAAATAAAATAAAGTTAGATATTTCTCATGTGGTATGTAGTGGATATTTACATTATTATTCATTAGTAGTTAATGCATTAGTGTGTGGAGTATCTTGGAGGATGCTCCCAAAGTGAGGATTAGAGTGTTTAAAGGACGAGTGTGGTATCTTGTGCGTGCGTGCGCGTCTGTGGAAGGGTTTCTGCTGAACCAAAGCACTGGCTAAGGTTACCTTGGCAACTATTTTGCTTAAAACAAAAACCCTTCTGAAATAAATGACATTAATCTGATGTCACAAGCTGCCAGGATATCTGATGTCAGGTTATGACAAATGTCCTATGTCATCTGATGTACGTTTGCCAGCCAAACAAAACTTATGAGACACCATAAGTCAACTTGTCATAGTCTGAGTGGTGTAGTAGGTGTGATCCCTCATGACAACAGTAATGTACTGCACTGACAGATTGGTGTACGCCTGTGATGGTAGCTGGAGGTCTTTGCTAGTGTCCAGTGATCTATGGAGGTCCTGTATGGGGCACCTTTGGGGACCCCTGATAGGGTTGAGACGGCGACACCCATGCTCCTGCACTGGGAGGACGACTGGGCTCTCCGCTACCCGACTGATCCAGCTCAGCACTGTCACAGTCAGAGTCATCACACATGGCCCGACCCTGAAGAGAGAAGCAGAAAACAATGACATACATGACTTACAGCAGACATTTAGTGTTTGGCAGATCCTTTACTTGAGTAAAAGTACCTATACAACAATGTAATGAAATCCTCAAGTAATATTAGCTGAATGTACTTAAAGTATCAGAAGTAAAAGTAATCTTTCTGAAGTAAAATGTCCCCTGTGACTGATACAATACTACAGGGCTTTTCTGTGTGGGTCCTCCTGTTTCCTCCCACCATAAAGATATGCATGCTGGGTAACTAGGGCTTACTCGGAAAATTAGGTGACACTGGCACATTTACAGAAGTGTTGATTAATGTGCACTGTCCTCATAAATAAATAAATCTTAAAATACTAAGTTAATAATATTAAATATACATTATTTTATTTTAAATACCGCTGTAACAATATGTAAGCAGCATTTTATCCTCGTAAGGGTCAAAAGGTGAGATGATTCATGATTTAATAAATTAGAAAAGAAAAAGTTCTGCTACATACATTTCTTTTATTTTTTGGTGTTGTCTCTCCTTTTTAATTAACAGATCATTTTACCTATCTAAGCCTCAAATCGTTATTTAAATGAAACCTTGAAGAACTTTAGACATCTGAAATGTGGCAAAAGACTCCAATCAGACACTGTTTTATATAAGGGTTGAAAGGCCAAAAAGGTTCATCGCATTTTATTTAGAACAAAATGTACAATATAAATGATATATGAAATGGAAGTAACATAAAACAGATATACTCAAGTAGGGTACCAGACCTTCACTATTGCATGTACAGTACATATATACAGTACAGTTGTTGATTAACTGTACTTGGTTACTTTTGACCACTGTTTTGTAAGTAAGTGCTTTCACATGAGTCTAAGAAGACACAAACGGAAACATGTGATCTCTGTGGTGGAGCTGCTCTACCTCGTTAGGATTCTGCTCCACGTCCAGCTGAGGTTTGGCCTGTCCTAGCGCTCCGTCTCTCTCCGACAGGCCATCGGAAGTCTGAGCAGGATCAGTGTTGTCCGCCGGGATCTCGGACCCCTGAGAGAGGAGGTCGTCGCTGCGGTCGTCCAACCTGTCGTCTGTGTTGGTGCTGACCACGTCGGGGGTGCCACTGTGAGAGTGGTCAGTGGTGTGGCCCTCCTCGCCATCCGACACCGACAGGTTCTCTGAGCTGAAGGTAGACACCGACTGGCACTTGGTGATGCTGGTCGGACGTCTGGAGAGAACAGAAACAAAACCGGGTTTTAATGATGTGAAAGAATGACGCAAATTAAAAAATGATTCAGATCAAATCTTTCAGATAGCGGAAATATTTTTGTGACAAAGGACAGCAAGTTACTCACCGTCTCCTTGGTAACTCAACCTCACTGTCTACTTCACCCTCCTCCTCTTCTGATGACACTCCACGCCTCTGTAATCAAAAACAGGAAAGTGAAAATAATCAAAGTATTACCAGAGAAAAACTGAGGAGTACGAGCAGATATCTGGCCCTGTACCTGTTTGCGTGTGATAGCTGCCCTGTACAGAATGGCTGAAGGTGTGAGGTGCTGACTCCCGATTCCCCCTGAGGCCCCACGGGGCAACCTCACAGCACCGGCTCCCTCTTCTTTATCTTCCCCATCATGAGGCAGACGTGGAGATCCCAGGGACCCCCGCCCTGCTGCTGCGCCCCTCCCACATGGTGAGTCTGGGCTGCTGGAGAAGGGGAACGACGCCGCATCCTCGCTCGGCGTGTCACTGCGTGGAGGGGTTTCTGTGAGATCATCTAGACCAGCAGCCCCCGCCTCTGGTCCCCCTAACCCTGCAGAGGCACTAAGGCTCCCCCCTCTCTCTAGCCCACCCACAGAGGGCTCCCCTTTTCCATGCCCCTCTGCCTGAAGCGTGGTGCAGATGAGGTCGGGGCTGGAGGAGGAGAGCTGCCTCTGCTGCTGCTCATGGCCGAGGCCTCGCAGGGCTGTAGAGGGCTCCAGGAGCTGCTTAGAGGTATTAGTGGTAGAACTGTTAGCCTGGCCAGTCGTGTCCCTATTGGGGGAGGACTGATTTGCCTTAAGTCCAGCCAGGTCCCCACTGCTGCCCTTCCCGGGCTTTCGATGCCGGGTCTTTACCCTCCGAGACCGGCTGGGAGAAGTGGAGCTTCTGTTGGGGCAAGCAGGGATTGTGACTTGCATCACAGAGGAGTCCATTTTGGGAATGATTACCTCAGACTTGAGGATGTCTGGCCTAAAAGAGTAGGATGGATTAGTCAACGACTACAATCCACAAGCCTAATGAATATTCATATCAAAATACTTTTTTTTTTATTAAAGTATGACTAAAGTAAGATATCTCACACCTCTTTCCCGAGGGCAGTTTCTGTGGGACATTTCTCTTCTTGATGAGTTTGTCCATAGAGTTGGAGGAGCTGCTCTGCTTGGAGCTGTGATGCTTAAACAAGCCTGGATACTTTTTATCCAAAGACTGCTCTCTCCTGGAAAGAAAAATACCAAAAGACACCAAAGTGTAAACACATTGCGGCGTGATAATTATGTAAAGAAGGTACACCCTGTGGCCATGGATTTATTTGTACCTCTGCAACTCTTTCTCTTTGAGCTCTAGCTGCAGCATAACAGCACTGAGCTCCATGTAAAGGTTGTTAGCCCTCTCCAGTTTGCGCTCATAATGCTCGCGAATGTCCAAAGCATGCCTATGAAGAAAAGAGGCTGCTGATGTCATTGTGCATCCGCATGAGAGACTCCAAGTCCTCCACATCAGACATGCACTCAAGGCACTTCTTTCATTTACGTGGGCGGACAAAAGAATGACACCAAGAAATGGGACAGAGTGAAAGTGGCCTCATACATGTCAACTAGCATGGTAAATGGTACCACCAACCACTATGTGAGATATAAAAGTTAAAACAGCCAAACAGACCTGAGCTCCTCTCTGCGTCGATTGATCAGTTCCTCATCGAGTCGGTGGATACAAGTACCCTCAGATTTTATCTTCTCAAAGTGCTGTTTCACCTCTTCTCGCCATTCAGCCTGATAAGAACACAGTTCTGAGCTGACTTTTAAAACAACTTGGCTTTTGCATGGCAGTAAAAGTCGGATTAATGTGCCAGCATGTTTGGCACATGTGTACACCTTGCTGTTTATTTAAATGTGTGATTTGTGTTTCTTTTTGGTGCAGTCACAGATCTTCCGTGTTCAGAAGGGGGACTTGGAAGTAGCAACCATACCTGAGACTTGAAGTATGTCTCTTGTGGCGTGGACAGCACATCAGCTGATGCTATATCCAGATGAAGAAGGATTTGACGGAAAGAGGGCCTATTCCTGGGCTTACAGTTCCTGCAAATCCAAGATGGGAAAGACAGCTGTGTACATTTACAGCGCTTCCCCATACAGCTATACTTTAGGCTTGCTTTCACTACTCTAATCTGCTCATATTCTACCTCTCTTGTCCTCTCGTCCCTGTTTGTTATTTTTCTTTCCTCCTCCATTTCTAGGTGTTACTCACCAGCACTGTCTGAGAAGGATCTTGAAGCCATCGGGGCAGCTCTCAGGAACCGGCAGCTGAAGACTGTTGTTTCCCACACCCCAGATGATGGCAGATGAGTCCACATCTTTGTAAGGGATCTCTCCAGTTAGCATCTCCCACAGCACCACTCCAAAGGACCTTAAAGGTAAGTCAAGCTATATTCATTCAGGAAGGTCACTATCTCTTTAACTCAGAGAAAGAATTAAGGATATAAATATATCACAATGAGACAGTTCAGTCACACAAAGCAACCACCACACACACACAACATATCAGTAAGCAAAACTTGAAACCCCTTAGAGGAATGGAAGTCTTTAAAACAGAAAAATAACAAACTATTACCTCACTATCACCTCAAAGATAATTGCTAAATTGCTGAACCGAGAAAAAACATGCTGGTGTATTTGTAAACTAGAAAAGATGTCAATGATCATCAGACTTACCAGATGTCCACCTTTTCCGACACTGGCTCATTCCGAATTACTTCAGGAGCCATCCAAGCTACGGTGCCGGCGAATGACATCTTGGTGCTCTTGTCACTAAGCTCCTTTGAGGTGCCAAAGTCGGAGATCTTTACGAGGTCATCATGTGTAATCAGCATGCTGCAAAGTAGAGATTGCATGTCATTTTACTGACTTTTTACATGGAAAGAAAAAGATATCAGTCATTCAATTGTTGGTTTTGTTTTGGCTGACTTTCTCATTTAGCTAGCTGTGTTGAGTCTGTCCACTTACTTGGGGGACTTGAGGTCTCGATGGATGATTTTGTGGAGGTGTAGGTAGTTCATGCCCCCTGCAATGCCCATGGACCAGTCAACCAGGAGGGAGGGAGTGATTTTACGACCGGCCCTCAGCACCTCGTACAGTTGGCCTTGGGCACAGTATTCCATCAAGATACAGTAACAAGGAGCCTGGGTGCACACGCCCCTGGAAGGAGGCACAGCAGTCAGATAACATAGCACAGGTGAACAGAGAAGGAAAGCACGAGAGATTTATGCAGGTTAAGGACATTTGCATGTAGGATATTATGAGTTTCCTCACTTGAAAGTGATGATGTTGGGGTGTTTGAGTTTGCGGAGGTGTTTGATCTCGGTCTCTTTGATATCCCGGACTTTCTTTACAGCCACGTCGTCTCCGTGGAACTTGCCGAGGAATACGGCCCCCTGTGCCCCGCTGCCCACCCACTGCAGGTCGGAGATTTCCTCGAAAGGAACCTCCCAGGACTCTAAACTCAGACCAACAAGTCCATAAAAAAAAAAAAACACAATGAATAAATGGGAAAACATGAAGTGTTACACAGAATTAACACAGGCTTTGCAACAGAAGTTTTTCAGTAGCACACCTTTTTGTAATTACTTAATTTATATCCATCGCACAATGCAAATCCTCCAAATGTCAATATGCACTCCGGCCAGTTTGGGCAGGGGGCGTTTGCTGAGCAACGGTAAGATCCTTGCGCTGGCAGGACACAATTACATCATACAAAGTGCCAGCCATGTACAAGCAAATATTATATTGATAACGTATCCAGTAGAGCATTAGATTTCTATCCAGAGAGAAGAAAAAGAAAGAGGAAAACAACAATCCACTCATAGTCTGATCCGTCTGTCATCTGTCATACTGACACTACTTAAACCACTGTAAGAGCGCACGGTCATTAAATGGAGACAAGCTGGGCAGAATAAAAGAGACAGGCAGATCAATTCTTCATGAGGTCCACTGAAGTTCCAAGATCTCTGGAGATGCAGCGGAGGCAGATGTGCATGATGCTTCCCTCTGGCCAGTTGTGAAAACTCACTTTAGCTGATGACTGTGAATGCACCGGGCTGACAGACCCACAAACACAGCGATGGTGCCAGTGAGCATGAAATTAAAACAATGTGTTCTAGTGTTTGAAAATAAAGTACATTTACTCAAGTACTGTACTTCGATTAAATTAAAGGTACTTGTACTTGAGTATTTCTGTTTTCTGCTACTCTACAACTTCTACTCCACTACATTTCAGGGGTAGATATTGTAGTTTTTACTCTGTTACATTCATCTGACAGCTGTAGTTACAGTACTGGTTACTTTTCAGATTAAGATTTTGCATTAAAAACAAATTAGCACATGATAAGCTTCTAAAATAGAGATTAAACCAATGGTTCCTAACCTTTTTGTCTGATGACCTCTTACAAAAAGCAGCCTGTAGTTGTTCCTACCGTCAGACAATTGTAAGTTGCTCTAAACTAATCAGGTGGTCTATTTAATTAATAATTTGAGATGTCAAATCATTAAATATTTTGAAACAAAACAAAAACAAAGCTAAGGTCTGAGAAAAGTCCAAAAAATGATTTCAAATTTGTGTAGAAGAATTATTTTCCCTTCTTCCTTATCCTTACCCCATTAATTGTCTCACGACCCCTCCGATTTATCTTGTGACCCTTTGAAGTGTGGGAACCACTCGATAAAACTACCTGACTCCTAATTGGGTAGATAAACTCTCCACCTCTACCAGCTACTTACGCATTGATGCCTCACTAACAATCTAATGATGTACTCAAGGCCGGCAGGCCAAATCCAGCCCCTCGCAAACGGTGATCCGGCCCACATGTTAATTACTGTTCACAATCAATTTTGGCCTGCTTACTTTTTGTCGATATTTTTTTCCATGTTTTTGGCATATAGACGCTTTTTCCAGTGTTTTTGTTGCTTTTGATGTCAACTAAACTTTTAGTGAGAAGGCTACATGAGATATGCAACAACACAGTCAAAGATTTTTGAATCTGTTGGTTAAATAAAAGAATGCCATTAAACTATATTTGTCTGGTCCTTGGCGTGATTCTCATTTTGCAGTGTGACCCTTAGTGAAATTAGGTTTGATGCCCCTGTACTGTACAATAATATATCAGTCACAGGTCCATCATACGTTTGATACTTACTAGATTTTGTAATGGAGTAATTGCAAAGATAGCAGAGAAGTGCAACATTTACTGTCACTTACCTTCATGGCTATGTTTGTGTTCAGTGGAGTAGGCCTTTCCAATCATGGTCCAGACTGGTTTTAGGCAGCCAAACAGTCCCTCCAAAAAACCTCCACTTCCTGATTGTAGCCGGATGTTCTCCGACTGGCTCCGAACAGCACCAGCCTCTGGACTGTGCCCCGCTTCGGCCCCGCCACAACACTGGCAGGCCTCATGTTCATGTAGTTTTAGCACGCTGTTGTCAAAGTGGGCTGAGGTTCCATCACTGGGAGTGGGGCTGCTGCCGCCTGGCGCCCCCGGTCCGCCAGTGTCAATGGAAAGCACGTTACGGAGGACACACTGTGTGGGGGTCAGGTCCGTTTCTGGGGTGCAGGCTGGGGTGTCTCCATCGAGTCTTCGATAGGGGGGTTCTGAGATGGGGGTGCTGAAGCCTGACAGGGAGGGGGAAGGGGCACGGGGCTCATGGATACAGGTCCCACTCATTAGGGGTTTCCCCAACACAGCAGGTTAGGGTGGATGGAGGATGGAAAGATGAGACGTAAGCCTAAAGGAGAACATTTATGATAGGAAATGCATTAGAATGATAATCTTTAATATAACCATATTCATCTTTATGTTAATGGTATGCTTACTGTTTTTCAAAATAAGAACAAGTGTAGATTAATTTCAGCGCTTTGCAGCTCCACTTGCAATATGGAGCTATCCAGTGCTGAAACAGATGCTCCTTACATTTGCTCTCCTGAGATCTTTTAAGAAATGACCGGAGTTGGCACTTGTCTTTTATTCGAGCAATGCAAAACACCAAAACAGTGAAGTCGTGCTGTGAGTTGGCTTCCAGCCAGTCCCCCAGTTTAAGCACTCCGTTCCCACAACCAGAGTCTGTCTGCACCATGCAGCAAAACCTCATCTATGTGTCTATGAATGGGAAAGCCAGCCTGCCCAGCGGAGCCATCACCCGGAGTGTAGATGGGCTTTATGAATGAATCTGCCAGAGGAGGTGGTGCAGTCCACAGCCCAGGCTGTCACCTGTTCTTTAACTGTCACTCCGAGAGCCATCGATGTCTGACAACATCAGAGCAAAGCTAATCCGCAGCTCCCATTTATCGTTTGTCATGAATCACATGAGAAGCATTGTGTGCCTCTGAAGAATGTGACGAATTGCATAACCACCCATAGTATGGCTGTGTACGTACGTCCGTCCGTCCGTGCGTGCGCGCCTGCATGTGTGAGAGAGCAACTGGAAAAGAGAGAGAGCACATGTACCCAATTCACATATCTTACACCAGTTCCCTGTCTTGCACTGCACCACTGCATGAGAGGAGCCACGACGAATGAACGAAATGGGAGCGTGAAAAAAATGGGCAATAAACAAGCACCGGGCCTGTGCGAAGGAGCAGTGTGCGCATACAAACGCAGGAAGATCAATCTTTAAATAACCGAGGATGTGATGATGACACTCAGCAGCATCATTACCGACGTGCATGAATTGCAAGCCCGATGCCTACTATGGTCCATGCCAAGTGAAACTGCCGCAACGTCTCGACATGTACTCAACGTTGGCATCAACACAAATATTTCATAATGTGAGCTTTCTCGCTGCACAAATATGATTGTCTAGCGTTCATCGACGACGATCCGTTTCTTGGCAGCAACAGTTCATTGGTGCAGTGTGAGCGGCGTGAACGCTACCGCACCAAGCAACGGCATCATACCTTAACGTCCTGTGATACCTGATTTCTTATTCAATCAGCATTTAACCGTATAGTATGACATTCCCATACCTTTCTGCCTGGTTGATGCCGCGTTGTCAAGTGAAAGGGTGGGCTCGGATATCTATTTGTCGTTGATCATGAGCAAATCGTTGTTTTATCCCGTCCTGGCTGTCTGTTCTCCAGTCCCTATATCCACGAGTTACACGTTACTGGGATGAATCCCAACGGGCAAATTGTGTTATCAATAACCGGGGACCCGTGCAACGTGAGGCGCGCTGTTTTTTTGGGGGGAGGGAGCTGTCTCCTTCCCAGTGCTGAATTGACGTCACGGAAATGCGAGATGCGCCGCGAGGGGGCGCTGCCACCTCTGCAAATACACATACGAACACGCACACACGCACACACACACACACACACACGCACACACACACACACGCGAAACCCGTTTTCCATCATCACATCTATTATCTCCATTCCCAAAATGTGTCGATAAAGACTTTTTTTTTCATTTACTGATTATGATGTTTGAACCATGCTTCAACCAGTATCATATTATGTCAACTTCCTGATGTGAAATTACTATTATTATTAGGATATTATTCGGATACCCTGTGTCAGCTAGCATCCACACTGCAGCTGCTGATGTGTCCTTGAGCAAGACACACTGGATCCTCGCCAGCTCCAGGGAGACTGGTGTGCAACTGACCATGTGCTTTGCCCTTGTTTGGTTAGGAGGGAAAAACAGCATCATTATCTTAATCTAAATCACGAATCACATGTGTTTTTTTAGGCATAATTTGGTCAATAACATATGACAATAAACGGTTTAAATGAAGGAAATCCACGTGGAAACAACTTGATTTGTATTAGTTTAATTAAATTGTGTATTTCATGTAGCCTTTCACAACGCTCTAACAACAAACAGTTGGTGCCTGTTTTGGCTCAGTGTGGATGTAATGTAGCTCTGTGTCCCCAGAGGGCAGCACGTCAGCGCTCTGTAGCCGAACTCCGCACTGTTTGTCCCTTTGGCTTGCTATAGCACACACGGCGCGATGCACTAGTCTACTTGAAAACGAACCCAAAGTGTCACAACAACCCACGTAGCATAAGGCTACTTTTATTTTGTTGTTCACGAACACAGCAGACGACAATTGACCACACAACAAAGGATACACTACAAGGTAACTTTCACGACGTGTATAACGAAGAGCAACGATAACAAGGCCGACGTTAAACCTATGAACGTTAGCTAGCTAGCTAGAATTACCTTGCTGTTAGCGTACCTGACTGTCCACTGTGTAACGTTAGCATTACAGCCAGCTGTTTCGGTGTAAACATGACAGTCATTTCTCTGTGTGTACCTGACTAACCCATGGTGTGTTTCCAGTGGTTTCCACCGTGCTGAAGATGTGCTCTCTGGCATTGTTCCCCCCTCCGCTGCCCTCCGGACAGACCACTCTGTGCGAGTCCAACAACGAGCTGCTGTCAGGAACCACCACTGAAGACCGACTGAAACTGGTCTGATTCAGAGCTGCCGTGTTCAGATATAACTAATAATCTCTCAGGAAATGTTAATTAAACGGTTGATGTGGACAGGGGTCCATAATTACTGACCATCTAGTAATGCTCTGTGTTAAATGTATCTGCGTGTACTGTACTTTGCCTAGTGAAACGTTCATTACACGGTTGTGTGTCTCCTGCAGGAGTCTAGTCCTCTGAGTTTGTTTTTCCCCCGAGAGTCTCTGAAGCTCCACTGTCGCACAGAAAGCAGCAGCAAGGCGGCCTTCCTGGACCACTCCGAAACACTGTGGATGAGGAGTGCAGCAGCGTGGTAGGAGAGACACACACACACACACACACACACACACACACACACACACACACACACACACACACACACACACACACACGCAGGCATTAAATCGTATCTTCATGAGGATTTTAATGTTATAGTTTTTTAAAAACTGTTTTCAGAGTGGTGTTGATTCAACTTTCTGATCGTTTTAATCGATGTAGTTTGTGGTGCTGTTGGACTCTATTGCATTTGTCTCATTGATAAAAAGCAGTTAGACATGATAATAGCAACACATGTCAGTAAAATACAACACAGTACAATTCAACAGGAACACCACAAACTGAATACTCCAAAGTGATGTGTTTGTTGATTTGGGTATTTTCTTCTTTCCTTCTTTGTACTGCAACTGCTACACCCACAAAAATTTCTCAGGATAAATACAGTTGTTTTATCTATTTTTTAAAATTGAATCAACACCTCACTGTTTCATCATAACCTGTGCATTAGAACTTTCATGAAGGTAGGATTTATTGCAGGACTTTAGTACTTGAAGAATTGCAACCTGCAATTGAAGAATAAACTTGTCAGCACTGTCTGGTGAACCAACAATGTTTTTTTTTAAAGCTATTTTAAACATACCTTTGGCATTTCTATACTGCAGTTTCCAACAAATTATCTGCCAACAAATATGCAATACAGATATATCTGCAAAAAGCTAATATCAGCCGATTTACAGCTCTAGCTCTAGATGTTATCACATTTCAGGTTATTCTACGATACAGTACAAATCAATTGTTCATCCAGGAATCTGATCATATAACATGTGGTTTCAACCATAAGGGTTGGTGGTTCAATCTTTTCTGGGTGCATGCTGAAGGGTCATTTTAGCAAGACACTGAACGATCCAAAAGACACTTTTGCACACTTCTTTTTTGGGGCAGTTGGGTCGGAAAAGGTGAAAGCCTCCAGTCACACTTGTTGAAGAAGTCTCGCGCACACACCGCCATTACGCAGGCAAATAATTTATTTCACAACATTTTGGTCATACAAACCTTCCTCAGGTAAATTTAGCAGGAAGGTCTGTGAGCCAAAACGTTGAAATAAAGCATTTGCATGGCTGTGCAGAAAGTAAGCCGAAGGAATTCAACACAATTTACTCACTGCATTAAAATGCGTTTTTCAGTTTCATAAATGTATGCACAACTTAGATGATACAATGGGTAACAAGTAATGTTTTAACTTTTTTAGCAAACAAAACAATGCGTTCACGTGGGCTGTCTATCATTCGCAAACTAGCCATACATTTGAGTGAAACTGTCAGTAAAAACAACAACTATCAACTTCCATTTCACCTGTAGAACAACAGTTGTTGTACAGGTCAAATGGAAGGATGCAGCTTCACCCCATAGTCACTGCAATCTGGACCATACTTCTTACTTCATACTTTTACAACATTTAGCACTATTTGTACCAGTATTTTAATAATGTATCACAAGAGATAATAACACAGTACTGTCATATTAATCTTTTGGCTCGAGCCTTAACAGACACAGATCATTAATGCCACTTATCTCTGTCCATTCCAGGCGGGATGGTGGTTTCACAGGGCTACTCGATGAAATTACCAACTCAACAACAGAAGGTGCACAGATTTGCTTGAACCAATGAGCTGTTCCCTACTAATTAACTGATGAGTTTTTATATTAACTCTCCTGTATCGTGTGCCATTGTAGTGCCTAAATGGCTATCAGTGAGTTCTGGTTGTATCCTGGCGTTGCTCCAGTGGTTCTCTTCCTTTCACGGCTCCCTGTTTCCTCATCTCACGGTAAGTTGTGCTTGCTGGCAAAATATGTTGTTGACAGCAATACACTTAATAACCAGATGTTTGTTGTGATGCGTTGAGATGTGTTTACCTGGTGAGATGTTTACCTCTTTGTCATTTTCTCTTCAGATGAGCAGTGAGGACATGCTTGCTGAGTTTTCACAAGTGTTGAACTGGTGAGTGCCAACGTTGTTATCTGTAGTTTTATTTTTTGCTTTTGAAGGGCAAATGATTGAAGATATAATTTATTGGCATTTTGGAGAAGAGCTAGATGTTTTTTAATATAGCTCTAGCTTCAACAATTAGTTGATTATTCTTTTTGTTGAACCGAAAATTTACAGACAAAAAATTTTCACAATCCATTAACCATTTAATTCATTTTTGAGTACTTCAGGTGCTGTTTTTTCTTTTCCTGCATTAAACTGAGTATATTTGTGGTGGTTGAATGAACAAGACATTTAATGACTTTAAGCACATTGGGAAGGACATTTTTTTCTCCTGTTTTCTATTGTTATAGACCAAATGATTAATCAATTAATCTAGAAAATAATCATCAGATTAATAGATAATGAGAACGATCGTTTGTTAAAGCTTTACAACAAACTTTTTTTACATACAGTAAACGATTGCAAAACTGGGCGCCCAGATAGCTCAGTGGGTAGAGCCCATATATATAGGAGAGAGAGAGAGAGAGAGAGAGAGAGAGAGAGAGAGAGAGAGAGAGCGAGCTCTGGAGTAATGAATGGCAATGCAACATTGACATGGTGGGACGTTGGGTTAGCATTCCCAACCTGGCAACCCCTGTTAACTTAGACGACGGGGAGCAGGCACTCTCCACTATTTTGAATTAAAAAAATGCTAGCTGTCAATAGTACATGTTGGACCTTTTAAAATTGTTCACTGTAATGGTCAATGAGCATTCTCTGCTTTAATCCTAATTTCTTTACCAGGTCTGACTGTGTGGTTCGAGCTTTTGCCTGGCATCCCCATACAGATAAATTTGCTGTAGCCTTACTGGACGACTCCATTAAGATCTACAACCCCAAAAGGTACCGTACAAAAGCTCTGAAGACGGCCAATAGGACAGCTTTGCTGCAACAGTGAACCTCTGATCCCAGTCACAATAAATCTGTATGTGTGCAGGACAGACAAACATAAGTGTTGTTGTTTCATCTCTTCATCATTCTATGACTCTACCCTTTTGTACGCTTGTCTCTCAGCGCCACTACCCCCACACTGAAGCACCGTCTACAGAGGAGTGTTGCAGCAGTGCAGTGGAAGCCGCTGTGTGCAACTGCACTTGCTGTCGCTTGTCAAAACTGTTTACTGGTCTGGCACGTGGACCCCTGCTCACTATCAACCAGGTACGCCACACTCCGGTGTATCTACAGCTCTGGTAGAGTCTTAAAATCATTGCATTCATTTTGCTCCAAAAAGGCTAGTTTAGTTCATCCTTTTTTTTTTGCACTTTGTTGCTGAATGTTGTGAGTTGTTATACATCTTTAAACTACAAGTGAAACTGGCGTGACAGTGGATTTGACACATGGAAGGCTCTTCAATCCTTTTTGGTAGTGTTGAAGTCAGACCTGTAGCAAACACCGTCACTGCTTTTAGCTACTGTAACTAGAGAGCTCATCGTCCCATAATGGTGTCAATTTGATCTTAAATGTGTTATTTTGTAATGGGTTCATCTAGACATCAGTTTTGTTCTACTTGTCAGGGTCAAGGTCATGTTAATTGATGAATTATTTTACCAGGAATTCTTGTTGTATACAGCTGGTAAGTACTGACAAAAATGTTGTATAGATATTGTCTCTACTTGTTTTCAAAAGATGGTAAATTGAATTGTTGCACCATCTTTTCTTGTGCCATGCTCTTCTTCCCCTCGACCCATCTAGGCCTTCGTCTGGTTGTGCTCAAGTTTTGTCCCACCCTGGTCACTCTCCCATCACTTCCATTGCCTGGTCTCCGAGCGGCTCTCTGCTTGTGTCTGCTTCACCTATGGACACCGCAATGATGGTACGAGGCAACCACTTCATCACGAAAGTAGATTTCATCATAAGCAAGGGAATCACAAATATATTTGCTGCTGTACCTTTGGCACCGCTGTATCTTTCAGGTTTGGGATGTGGCTTCAGAAAACGGTGTGCCACTTCAGCGTGTTGGAGGAGGTGGGGTCACCTTCCTGTCCTGGTCCCCTGATGGCAGCCATGTCCTGGCCTCGACACCGTCTGCCCTGTTCAGGTCAGTGACTGCACATCAGACATCCAACTTTCAGAATTGAAGTATTCATTGAAAGGCTACACTAGCACATTCCATTTGAAAGATATGTGAAGCTGCCAATGAGTATGTGTCAAGTTTTCAACTGAAGCCCACTCACTTTTAATAAATATTTATGAACATGTTAGCATTTTTTGCTAAGCAGGTGTTATAAGATAATAAGTAGGGGTGTTGAAATGAATCATCGCATCGCGATGCAGACCTGGACGATTCTGCATCAATGCGGTGACAGACCATGATCAATTATTGCCTACTGATGATATTTGTTGATTCTCCGGTTGCTGTTTTTTTTATCTTTGTCTGGTGTGTTACACCTCCGCTAGATTCAGGATGTGTCTTGTTCTGAAATGAAAAAAATGAAACGGGGAGTTTATACGTATATATCTTGACTGCTTAAACATGTTTATGTAAACCACGTGTAGCAATATATAATAATAATAATAATAATAATAATAATATTTAGGCGGTGACTCATCGGGATATCGATTCAAATGGTTGACAGGATAATCAAATCGTGAGACCTGTGAAGATTCACACCCCTAATAATAATAATAATAATAATAATAATAATAAGTGGACAGAAAGTGGTGTTTCTACACCTACAGTACATGAGTAAAGTTTCTTTCTTCAGGGTGTGGGAAACCAGGATGTGGACCTGTGAGCGTTGGCCATGTGTGAAAGGCCGCTGTCAGGTAAAAACCACGTTTCAACTTTGTTGTTCATTTAGGTAACAACACATTTTCTAATACACGTATTTATTAAATACTGATGAGTCTTGGTTTGTTTGTTTGGGTTAGTCTGGCTGTTGGAGTCCAGATGGGAGTCGCCTTCTCTTCACCGTACAGGGAGAGACGGTCATCTATGCTCTGACTTTCACTGACACACCAGGTTATCTGTCCCAGTCTTTACACATATAAAGCAGTTATTTTGTAGAATGTAGTCTTGTTGATAGCTGATGTGCAGCTGGATATGTTCTCTTTTAATGTTGGATGAAAGAGTTTTTAAACTTTGACTAAAGTTGACCTGTGTGTTGTTGCAGGCGTACCTACGTGCACATCAAATGGGCCACAGGCAGCAGCAGTGGTGGCTGACCTATCAGAGACCACCTTTAACACACCAGATGGGGACATCATGTAAGAGCTCTAAACCAGATGCTGTTCAGCCGTATTTAAACTGGACCATCAAAAAGGGACGCACAGGGCTTCCAAAAGGGCTCAGAGAAACAGCAAGGCCCTTTGCTTGCTAAATAAATCCTTTTACTACAGCATTTCATTTGCACAATTCAGCATTCAGGCAGTATGTAGTGCTGCTCGACATCCCATCTGCATGTGACGTTACACCACTTACAGTAAAGCCCCTGTGTCTGTTTTGTCTGCCAGTGTTGGTGGAGAGATCCAGTCTTTAGCCTGGGACCCAACAGGAGAGAGGCTCGCAGTGCTTCTGAAAGGTCTTTTTTTGTGTTGACCCCCATTAACCCTGTCAGTAGAACATTGGTGTTATTTTCTAGTTTTAATAACTCTTCTCATTCTCCGTATCTTATCTGTTGTCTCAGGTGATCCACAAGCTGCCGACCGGCCTGCAATCATAGCTGTGTTCAAGACGAGAACCAACCCCATTTTTGAGCTTTTGCCTTGGTTTGTGCAGTTATGTGTTTCAGGAGCATTTCATGTTTGGGCAGCTTTAGTAGAGCTACAAAATATTGCATATTCCAGGGTAGTACCACTGCACATCCCATGAACTGATTTCTTGCTTGTTTCTCGGTTCTAGTGGTTTTGTGCAAGGGGAGCCTGGCGCAGAGCCCAGACTGATGCAGTTCCACCCAAACTTCCAGCACGGAGCTCTGCTCACTGTGGTCAGTCTTACTCTACACGTTTAGCAATTTTGTGTCTCATGTTATGTTTCAGTTTAATGGGGTGTTTTCAGACATAAGTGGTAGAGGTGTGCAAAATATCTATTTGAATCGTGATTCAAGCTCTACCGATTCTAATTCGGTCATAGAATTCCCAAATTAGATTTGTCTTTATATATATATATATATATATATATATATATATATATATATATATATACATATTATTGTATGTCTACTGCAATTTCATGATTGATAGATAGATACTTTATTGATCCCCAAGGGGAAGTTTAAGGTCCTTGTTGCTTGCAGACCTCACACACATACACATACATCATAACAGGATGTTCAAAATAACAAATCTACATAATAATATGGATATAGAGGGAGGATATCCGAACCGAGCCCGGTGGGCTGGGCGGGGTTTGGACAGATATTAAGAAATGACATGTAGCAACAGGCCGCAGGTCAGAATCTGGACTGAGCGTCTGTATTTGAGCGCACGGTCAACCAGGTGAGCTGCCCGGGCCCCCAGGTATCGTTCATTTAATTTCATTATATTATTAAGAATTATTGTTATTTAAAACTTGGAGGTAATGAAAAAGTAATAATAATTATAATAATACTTTAAAAAATATTAGCCGCTATATTGTCCCTCCTAGTTTTTCCTTCATTCTTTGAAACGGGTATAAAATAGCGTTTTATGTGACATTATTACAAAAGGTCTTCAAAAGTCTCTAATTTTTGCTGGTAAACCCCGCAGAAACCCTGGTACATAAATAACCATATTGGTTACTTACTCTGTACTCCACCACCTCCATACTAACATTTCTCTCTCTGTTCCCAGTGTTGGTCCAGTGGAAGAATTACCCACGTGCCTTTCTACTTCCTGAGTGCTGGCGTCCCACACTTTGGCGTCAGTGGCAGTCCTTCACTGCCACGCCCCCAAGAAAGGCCGGCAGACTTTGCCAATCAGTCGCTCTTTACAGAGCTGATGTCTTGACTGACCCACCATCACACATTAGAAACTCGTTTTTGTTATCATGGATTGTCAATAAATGTGTAATGTTCTTGCTGAACTATGTCTAGGACTGCTTATTACTCTAAACATTTAAACAAAGTAGACACAATAGTGAGAGAAAAATTCAAAAGAATAGTCGTACCCCGGCTGTCAAAGGACAGCTTTAAAAAAAAAAAAAACAGCAGAGACCGACATATCTGCAGTGTCCAAAATCATAGTATTTACTATAAAAGTGACTAAATAAAGTAAACTCAAAGCGGACAGAATACTAACTGCTCAATTCTACCACAGTGCAATGCACATAAATGCAGGAGAAACTACATTACCCAAGACATTTGTGTAGTTTTCCAACCATTATGATACATCATCTCCTGTTAGTTTATAATGGTATGTGTTGTATATTAACTGCTAAAACCGTATACTCTTACAATTTAGAATGTAGTACATACTGTCCAAAATGGATTTGGTACACAACATTTTTTGGGCTACAGAGGGTGGTAAACTCTTCTTTCTAACAACACCCCCCCCC
>NC_048413.1:8851978-8863657 GCF_013103735.1 Etheostoma cragini
CCCCCCCCCCCCCCCCCCCCCCCCGATTTTATTTCATTTTCAAACTTGTAGTCTGACATTGACTTAAGTTATGTCACATCAGGCAGTTTATCAGACACAGTTCCTTTTGGAGTCCTTAAATTATTTTACACATCTTGTTTCACATAGGCAGTTATACCTAGCCTGGCTCCGCCCTCCGACGTCCTAACACTCAATTTTCATTGGTTCTTTCAGTACTACTGTACGTCTGGTTTTGCGGTATATTCTTGGATTTTCTCCGGTCAAATCTTTACCGGTCCAATCAGCGAACGGAGAGAGGGGCAGAGAACGATGACGTTGAGGTTGTGCTCTAGTTTGAGGTGTACTTCCGTTATGGCGGTGAAAAAGATGCGAGCGAAGCCTTTCGGTCCGTTGTGGCAACGCTACCGAATATTCAGAAGTTAAAGCCCGAGCAAGACTAAATAATGAGTAATAATACATTGAGTTTGTGTTCTATAATGGACAGAAGGACAGAGTGTTACAAGATTGGCTATACCTAATTTCCAGTGAGCAACACACTCCACCCAGGAAAGAATGTCTTACCTGTGCATCAACCAGCAACACGCCAGAGCTGCTGCCTGCAGCTTTCATCGAATAGTTTTTCTTCCATTCTTAATTAGATTAGATAGATTACATTATACTTTATTCATCCCTTAATTTTTTAGTAATTTTAAATACATTTTTATGTATTCTCAAACCAAATAAGGTTTTTTAGGCATAAACTTTATCTGCGTTAGGTGTACGTTTGGGTCGCTAATGGCACATTATATTTTAAATAATAAAATGTCACTGTGAAGGCTTAAGTCAAGCTTTTATTTTCTCAGGACAGACCGGAGAGGAAGCTTGCCACAGTACAAGACGTAGCAATTCAGGTGAATCATTACTCTACAAAATGCTTGATTTCAGTCCAAAAAAAACAACTTTATTTATGCCTCTTTGTTCAGAAAAAGCCATCTACGCCCAGCACCACCCTGACACCGCAGAACTAATACAGTACTGTTCCTGTTGTGATGAGATTCTCTCATATGAAATTACACACTTGCATCACAGTCTTAAACTTTCACACACTCACACACACGGACTATGCACTCACAGTCAAGAGTAACTGACCTTAAGAAATACAAGTATAACAAAAAAAACATCTAAGCCCACATGATCGGTTCTGCTGAAAGAAGAAATACGTCCCCACGCCATTTCTGTTTTTATTCAAAACTCAATTAAAAATCAACTTCATTCTTAATTCGGTTTTCCTTTTATTTTCCAATTTACATCAATTAGAAGTGTAACAAAATAAAAACAAAAATGATCATAATAAAATTAATTCAAAAAATGTACACGCCCTCACACACACACAGACAACCCACCCTGGTTGTTTTTGAGCGACCGTCCTCGGAGTCCCGCGTTTAGCTTATCGGGCCCCAAGGGAAGCTTTCCGAGTAGCCCCTGTCTCCCCTGTCTTCACCCGACTGCACCCCTCCTCCAGGGTGGAGTGTGAGTGTGTGGTGTGAGGCTAGTGGGAATTAGGGTTAGGGGTGGGGTGGGGGGGGACTGAATTACAGAACTCATAGCACCTTCTGAAGAGAGAGCAACCCAAAGCAAAGATGGCCGTTCAGCCCCATATCCACCTGAAAGCTAATTTTTGGTCAGCTCGGATTTAAACTCAACATTTTCACTTTGTTTTTCAGCGTGAGGTAGCTTTAAACAATCTGGATGGCTACAATTAAAAACAAAAACAAAATCCCCTCAAATTCATTTAAAGTATTTTTTAGTTTGGACGAGAACTGGGCCTTCCTCTGATGGGCAGTCAAAGGGGTTTAGGACGTTGAAACATACATCCCAAATGTAACCTCACTTTCCGAAAAGTGTTGGTGTGCATATAGACACATGTACGCACATACTGTGGAAATATATATAAAACCATCTGGTTGTTTATAAACACAGACTTTTACAACAATAGAACCAAGGATTTATAATACACAGTAAAGGTTTGACTCCTGCTCACGATGGACAGGCCTGGAGCACCTGGATTGGATTTTACTGAGGATGTTGATTTTGGTCTACACTGATTCAAAATGCTGTATTTGTGTGTCAGGAGGCAAACAGGGAGGGAGGTGGAGTAGGACTGGGACAGAGGCTGTGCGGCTGTTCTGTAGTGGAAAGGGGCTTGTCTTACTTACAAAGTAAACCCGTCCAGTCCTACCTCAACTCTGCCCATTCAGGTTAGACAATAAATAAGTGACATCAAGTCATGTTTCTGTTCTCCATAACTTGTTCGCTTGGTCCCCCTTCCTCCAGGCTCTGACTCGTTCCCGTCAACAGTGGGCCATGGGAAACATGACTGGATCTCAGGAAGTGGGTTGACAGAGAATGCTGGTGTGGTGTACAGATATTGCCGGTGCCCTTCAGTGCTAACATCCAGGGAGTACAACTTGGAGAGCACTTCGTTCGTGAGAGAAAAAGTATCAATTTTCTTTTTTAAATTTCCAGTCTTCTTTATTGTGGAAGTGTGTGTGTAATGTTTCATGGTTGAGTTTATTTATTTCCTGTGTTTTTTGGGGGGCCATTGTGATATTCCACTTTACAAGAAGCAGACTGCGCCTACTTCCACTCCAAACTCCTGATCCGCTCCTCCGATGTCCAAGGGAGCAATGTCCACGATTGGCAGACGGGAGGTTTTCTGTGTTTTGTACTCAAAGACAGTCTTGCCCCACCGGTCTGTATGTTTCTGTTGGGTGAGAGTGGAGATATGTGTTAAGAGCAGTCTCATGATACAATGGAAATCATACATGGATTAAATGGAAGAGGGATTATTTGTTTCTGGTTGTGTTTTCCAGCAGTCCGCCCTCACCTTGCAGCCATCCTCTAACACGTTGTATGTGAAGCGACTGGTGCCCTCTGCGCGGATCTCCACATCGTTGGAGCCCTGCAGCTTCAAAGCCTTCTTCAGGTTTCCTGTGGCCTGATCCATGTAGGCAATGCTGTTCTTGCAGTGGTAAGTGAGTTTCTGGGATGCCTCAGTGGACAGAAGCCTCAAGAAGGTCAGCTGGACACTGGCAGCGTTGGCAACAGGGCCGTCCTCGGCGTAGTTAAACTGTCAAGGGGACATTCAGCAGTAGCTTTCATGTTTAGGATTGTTTAATCTTACTTTAAGAACAGTTAATGGACAAAGAAGGGATCTTAAGTCTTGTGTTGTTAAAATGCACTCACGTGGAATCCTCCGTTCATGGTCTCTCCGAACCAGACGTGTTTGCGGTCCTTGCTCTTGCTGGTCCACCAGTTCTTCTTTGGTACCTCGGCGATGCTTGGGTTGACGCAGGTCTCTCCTGTCTCCATGTTACAGAAGACCTTGATGGCATCGGCTGTGCTGCCAATGTTGGGATCAACCCAGTAGTTACCTGGAGAGATGAGAAACACGGGTTAATAAGGAGTGGCGTGTGTTTTTATTCTAAAAAAAACGAAGAAGGTGGTAAGCCTGTTGAATGGCTCGTACCCAAAGACCAAATGATATGTAGTATGTATCTTGAAGGAGTGCCACTTAATATAGATAGAAGAAAGCAGGAATAAGCAGAAATCTGAAAGCAGCATTGTTTCTACCCTTTTTTGGGGGAGATCAGACCTAAAGAAAGCATGTATTTGCATTTCTAGGTCATGTATGGACATGTATTTTTTTTAAAGATATGAAAAAGCTGATCTTGCTCACAGTGATATTGACCTGTGTTAGTGTGCGTGATCATGTAAGGCTGTATCACGAGGACACGCTGACAGTGTTGTTCTCATTACTTACAATTCCTCATTAAGGGGACAGGAACTACGCACTATAGCTTTACATTGAGAGGAAAGTGTATAAAGAAAGTCGGATTCTGTCTCTCTTTCTCTCGTTGCTGCAGCCATCCTTATTTTAGTCTCACTGAACAAATTAAATCAGAGTATTTGATTCACCATTAGTAAAGCTGCAGCTAACCCTGTGATCTAAAAGTGAAAGCAGCACTTTGAATGTGTAATGTTATAGTACAGCTGTTATAATCTAGATATTTTTGATTTTGCCCCGCGCCCCAGCCTACTTACCGCTCTTCCACTCAGGGTGGCACAGTTTCAGGTCTCTGCAGGTGCGAGCAGGGTTCTTCTGGCTGCCGTCAGGGCTGAGCAGGGTCTCAATCTGGCTGTTGAGGGACTTAAGCGTGGAATCGACCTCGACGTCGTGCTGCCTGAGGGAGCTGGAGGCCTCATCGGCCCTCATGTACCTGAGGGGATCAGGGGACTTCTCAGTCTGACCCAGACCTGCAAAAGCAGACATGTCGATGCCGGGGCCAGGAGGACCAGGAGGACCAGGGGGTCCGGCGTTACCAGGAGGACCCTGAAGGGGAGGCAAAAGCATTCAGATGTAGCAAAAGCCTGCTGAAAAAGTCCAGTATGTAGGCTTGTGGTAGTTGTGGATTTTATTTTATTTCATTTTTAGGAAGTGTTACGTACAGCAGGACCACCTTCTCCAGAACGTCCACGAGGTCCAGGGGGCCCAATGGGGCCAGGCTGTCCATTTGATCCGTCTTTGCCAGCAGGTCCGGATGGTCCAGATGGTCCCTTTAGAAACAGGGAGAGTGTTAAAGTAAAAGCCAGAGGATGCTAAAATGTCTGTGTTCATCTGAAATATTACTTCTAAACTTCCATCTTTCTATTGAAAGAGGTAAGCAGTGCTCTTTAAAAAAAAAAAAAAGTTTTTAGATCCACCATGCAGTCTGAATAAGAAAAAAAAAAAAAAAAGATTAAGCAATTCAAAAGTACCAGCAGTTCCTCTCTATTACCCCCATCACCTCCAGAGCCTTTGCCTTATTATGCATTAAGATTTTTTTATGGTGACATTTCTCTTCGTTTTCCTTATCAGGCACCATGCTTAGCTAATCTAGAATAGATATTGAAGTCCATTTCTGATCTCAGCAGGAGTGGTTTCACAAATCACGGTCCTTTCTGTCCGTCTGCGTCTTTTCTTCGCAAAGAGTAATTACAAAATGCCTGAGCTGGCCATCTTATCACAGCGGTGGGTAATTAAAACACGTGGCTTCTCCTGTCCCCGTCTTCATCAGGTGATTTGAGAATTACAAAAAGACTAACCTGTGCCCTTCATTACCGTGGCATATCTCGGGCGTTAAAGCTGCAGGATGGAAATGTAATAAGAGTTTTCGTTTCGTTTCTTTGGCTTTTTGCTTTTTGCTTTTTCTCACCTTAGGTCCGCTTGGTCCGGCAGGTCCGGCAGCTCCAGCATCTCCAGGGGAACCCTGTAAGGATGAGGACAAAAACAGATTAGATGGTAGGGCAGACAGAGGGAGGGAAGTAAGAGACAAAGTGGTACTGCAGGGTTAAACTGTTAGATTTGGAACACTTACTGGAGGTCCAGGAAGACCCTGCAGACCAGTGAAACCGCGGTGACCCTTCTGTCCCCTCTCTCCAGTCTCACCAGACTCGCCTTTGTCTCCACGTGGCCCTTGGGGTCCCTAAAGGTTTCATATGTTTTTAAATGCGTGGTTGTATATGTGTAGCACTTCTAATTACATAAATTGAATGAAAAGAAAACGTAATGATATTGTTGCCTTTAGAGATGATGATACTCACAGCCATTCCTCTAGCTCCAGCGGGGCCTGAGGGTCCTGCAGGTCCTTGAGCACCCTAAAGAAAGAAGCAATAGTGTGGGTGCTTGCTTGTCTTATTATAAAAACAAATATGACTCAATGCAAGGCACTGTGGCTTTGCCTGTGGCCCCTACAGTATATTGTCTTACTTACACTCTCTCCTCTGTCTCCCTGCTTGCCGAGGGGTCCAACAGGTCCAGGTGCACCAGGGGAACCAGGAGCTCCAGGGGCGCCAGAGGGACCAGTGTTACCTCGCTCTCCCTACAGGAAGACACAAGGTGATGACTCAGGGTAACAGTTTGTGCAAACTAGCAGATCTAGAATACTTTTGGGAAATTGTGTAGTTTGCTGGACTGTTGAGTTGTATGTGAGTCCCTCACCTTGACTCCAGTAGCTCCATCTCTACCAGGAGGACCATCTGATCCAGGGGTACCCTAAAATACAGAAACATATTTAAGGTTATGGGTTAAGGTTATGGCAGGCATCTGATTTGATGGATCAAGATCACAGTATCTTTTCCTGAGTAGATTGTGAATTGATGCCCAGCCAATGCCCTGGTGTGGTGATTTGTAACATGTCTGACCTCTCTTCCAGTCTCTCCAGCAGGTCCAGTAAGTCCAGGGGGTCCCACAGGTCCAGGAGGTCCGCGGTCGCCAGGAGAACCAGAAGCTCCTTGTTTACCAGGCTCTCCCTGAACAATATTATACATATAATTATTAGATTTTAGTAGCTCCTTTGACATTAAAAGGCAGACATAATAATCTTCTGACTTTCAACGGATCAGTATTTTGTGTCAATTGGCTAAGCAATAGAATCAATCAGAGATCAAAGATAAGTAACAAGGATAAGCCTCACATGTAAGGCAAACGTGGGTTAATTTAAGATAAAGTCCAATCTGACATAATCAAATTTGTAAAAGAAATGTTAAGAGGCAACCAAATGACAAATAGATTTTGTAAATCATAAGGACGTGGCCGTCATCACACTGTCAGACAGCTTACATGGAAGCTAAAAAAACATATTGATGAAAGCACGTACAGAAGGTCCAGGCAGACCAGCGAAGCCTCTCTCTCCACGCTGACCAGGCAAACCGACAATACCACGAGATCCGCCCAGACCCTGGGGACCTGAAGGCCCATCAGCACCCTATGGAGTCAGGAAAGACAACAGTACACACATGTCAGTAAGGTGCAGCTTTCATCAGTGAATATCAGGCTGAAATAGCGGGTGATTGAGCCTCAGTGTTGTCTCAGGTGCTTGTGGGTTCTTGTGAGGTACAAAATCAAACTCACAGGGGGTCCATCCTCTCCAGCCTCTCCCTTCTCTCCTTGTGCGCCAGGAGCCCCACGAAGCCCAGCGTCTCCCTGTCTTCCTGGGGGGCCGGCATCACCACGAGCACCCTTTGGTCCGTCTTTTCCAGCTGAACCAGCAGGGCCAACAGGGCCAGGGTTACCCTGTGATGGAAAGAAATAGAATCTCAGTGGGTTAGAGAAGAGATAGACCCAAACATGTACACATCTCATCACTCAGTAAATGTATTTCCCTTCTGGGAATGTGCTGAATTGAGAAAACACTCACATTAGGGCCAGGAGATCCAACTCTGCCAGCAGCACCAGGGAAACCAGTAGCACCCTGCAGAAGAGAAATATTTCAGTGAGCATTGCAGTTGCAGCTTGTTAATCTTAAATCTTGCAGCATGTAAAGGGCTCTGAGTCATGTGGACTGTCATGTCCAACTTCAACATGCATTTCTGGAGGCTACACTCCCATTGGTCAGCAATCCAATGATCATGAGGCTTGTAGAAAGTGACAAGCAGTTTATTCCACGAACATGACCACAAAAATAAAAAGAAGTAAAGCTGAATTTGATTTACTCATAACTAAAATACAGTCTACAATTGGCATGCCGCATCCTGCTCCATTGATACTTACTTTGCACTTACACCACTTCAAAAATTAAAAGTCCAATAGCACAACGGACTGGTGGAGCACGAGCCTTAATAGGGCAAAACACGCATCAAAGCACATTCTACAATGTGACTAATTACCCTAATTTTTATATTTCATTGTGTGAATTAACACAATTTACTTTTGCAATGAGAATCAAACACAAAACACTGTAGATAATACAACATGGCTCTTACAAGCATGAGCACATACAGCTTGTTGACCTGATATTTCTATCACTCTCATCAACAACTAAAGATGGTATGAGATTGGCAGGTGGGATTCAGCAAACATAAATCATCATCCTAATTAGCAGTGTACTCATTTAAGGCCTTATATCTCTGTATGTGAGTACACCAAAGTAAATACATAATGTATAACCTTTATGCTTTTGTGAATGTGCAGAATACCAATTCAAAGAATAGCATTTTGACATATCATAGATGTATTGTAAATAAATAAAAACAAATAATGTCTGAATCCCATTTTGCTGCTTTGGTTCCAGTACTGTGCACGGTAGCACACTTTTACACTGTCATGGCTTACTGAGACACCTGAATTCAATGGAGCCTAAAAAAGGTCTATTGTATTGCCAATAAAGACAAGAGCTGATTGAAAAGTTCTCCTCCTTTGTATTTAAATGATACTATCATCATTTTTTCCATAAGGTGCTAGTGTAGGAGTTTATCTTTATCTTATCTGAGAGTTTCGGATGAGTCCGAAATTGCTGTTGCTGCTGTGGGCAGTTGTACAGTATGTCATAAAGGGTCATACTACAGTATGTCATATTAGGTCATACAAATACATGCCATGTGACTTCACTCAGTGGCATCTTTGCACCTTACATTTGGAACTCACTTCAGCTTACGAGGCTGGCTCTGTCAGGCAACAATTTGATTTATTATATGTATTATATCCAACTTACTGACCTTAATGTTGTGTTTATACATTCCTCTAGGGCTGCATGCTGTTAATGATTATTTGCATCATCAGTTAATCTGCTGATTATTTTCTCTATTCTTGATTAACTGCTTGATCAATAAAATGTCATAAAATTGTGTAAAATGCCAGCTACAATTTTGACACCTTCAAATTGCTCGTTTTGTCCAGCCAACAGTCCATGCCCAAATATATCTGATTTAATGTTGCATAAGAGAAAGAAAAACAGCAAATCATCCCAACTGAGGAATTGGAACTAGAAAATGAGTGAATGTTTGATGTTTTGCTTGAGAAGTGACTAATGCATTATCAAAATATTTGCAGATTAATTGTCTGTCAAATTGCCTCATCACTTCACTACACTCCTCATGTTAACTTCTAATAAAGTGAAGTCATAGATTGATAGGTTAATGAAGGAGTGAGTGAATCAATCAATCATTTGAGGCCCAGGACTCTGGAGTGTACTGTATATGTATTGCAATGCGTAAATTCTGTATCTGCTTTCAGCAGAAGTATTATGCAATGGATTTTTCACAAGATTGAGTAAAAATAGGAGTTACTTACAGGAGCTCCCTGAGCACCACGTGCTCCTTTAGGTCCAGTTACACCAGTAGGTCCCTGAAAAAGTGGAACAATAATTAATTATGTTGATGTTACACTACAGTGACTTTAAAGCACTCTAAAGGGCAAGAAATGTGACCTAAGATATATATATATATATATATATATATATATATATATATATATATATATATATATATATATATATATATATATATATATATACATATATGCATACATGATAAGAATAAATAAGAATAAGAATAAAAGTACCCACCACAGGTCCAGGAGCCCCAGATGGTCCCTGAGGTCCAGAAGAACCAGCTTCTCCCTTCTGTCCAGACTCACCAAGCTCTCCTTTGGCACCAGGCTGACCATCTGCACCCTGGATATGTTATAAACCGAATGGTAATATTATTATAATTAATACATTTAATTTTGCAGTTATTTCCTTTGAACAAAAGGCACTGTGGTGACTTTACTTACAGGAGGTCCAGCAAAACCAGCGGGCCCAGGAGGACCAACTTCCCCGCGGTCACCCTGCAGGGGGACACAAGATATTGCTGGTCAAGTCCCTCTCTGGGGGGGAAGGTATTGATGCTGTTTTTATTATCAGCAATTTTTTACTATTACTAATTCTTTGACACTGTTTATTGGGTTTTGTTCATTTAGAATAAGGACAACACTTTTAAACATATACAAACATATTAAATATGAATAGGTAATAACAGAGGGGGAAATTAAATGAAAAATTGATAAATAGGATAATGTAATACATAATTAAACAAAAATGTGTGCATCTCCCAAGAACAACCCAGCCACAAGAGTTGTACCCTTTCCAATTAATTTAAAACATTTAAAAAATATACATATAATGTACTTTATGACATGTACATTTTCTGGTACATATACAGTATTTTATGTAGAATATGTACTGTATTTAACGTTCTACCTCTGTTATTGTCTTGTTCCTGGTCTTAGCCTGTCTTAAGTGTAATTTGCTGTGATATTATGATGTGCTATGCATTTTATAGGCTTTGCATGTCTGTTTTTCCTTTTGAAAAACCAATATTAATAATAAAAGAAAAAAGAAAGAACCAGCAAGAATTGGAGTTTGATGCAATCCGGTCATCATCCTATTCTCCCTTAATATTCACAACCATGTAACTCCTGCTGCAATACAAGTGCAGCAAGTGGCATGACAGCAGCAGCTCCAAGCTTTGTTTGATTTTAAGCATCAACACTGTCAAGTCCTATAAAATTCCTCATTTTAATCTTTTACTATAGAAGTTAGTTTTCATGTCTTTTTACTGTAGATCAAAACTATAAAAAGGGACACTTTCAGAGGGATTGATGATTGTCTCCAATCAAAAGCCTCTACACTATAAAAATTCAGCTTAGTGATCCCCCTTTTATGTTATTGTTAGACAATTAATGTGTGAGCAGCAGCATTATACTCTGTCCAGGCTAAAGGATGCTATATAATTTGAGACTTGATTAGAAAAGACCTAACACATAATGCTCTTGACACCAGTGTTTCTACCAACATATACAGGGAACATTTTGGAGGGAAGTAGGTTTTTCAGATTTTTTTAATAAGAAGAAGCTTCATTATTTCATGCCCAAGATCAGTCCTGGAAAAACACACCAGCTGATCCACTTGTGGTGTATACACGCAAACACAAAAAGAGGTACTTACAGGAGCACCACGAGCACCAGCAGCACCAGTTTGGCCAGAGGGTCCAGTCTCACCCTGGATAGGAGAAAACCAGTCAGTCAAACCAACCAACCAAAACAATTCAAAATTGATAACATTTGAGCTAACACTGTTATTCTTACCTTGGCGCCGTTGGGTCCAGATGGTCCAGGAGGACCAATGGGACCAGTCAAACCCTGAGGGAAGAAAACAGAATGGGTACAGGTTACAGAGAATAGAGTTTGGGTGGGATTGAAATTTTAAAAAATCTTTACAATGAGACCAAGTCTTTGTTTTGTACTCACTCTACCACCATCCTTTCCAGGAGCTCCCTCAGGTCCTTTCTGTCCGTTGTCACCCTGTTGGAGAAAGAAGAAAGCCACATGTTAGTCACACAGGAAACTACAAGGCCTCTGGCAATAAGAAGTCCTCTATTATAAGCAGTGGTGGAGTATAACTAAGTATGTTTACTCAAGTACTGTACCTAAGTACAAATTTAAGATACTTGTACCTTACTTGAGTCTTTTCATGACACTTTCTACTTCTACTCTATTACATTTCAGACAGAAATATTGTACTTTGTACTCCACTACAATAATCTGACAGCTTTAGTTACTAGTTACTTTACACATTAAGATTTTTGCACACAGTACATGTGTAGTTTATAAAATATGATGTTGTATTACAAATTAAACTAATGTAGAGCTGAAATGGTTTCACCATTAAACACAAAACTGTTTGAATCTTTTCCACTTTCTAAAACGTGAGGATTTTTCTCCATTGTGTACTTTTACTTTAAGTGCATTTTCCCGATGATACTTGGCAAGGCAAGGCAGCTTTATTTGTATAGCACATTTCAGCAACAGGGCAATTCAAAGTGCTTTACACAAAATCATTA
>NC_048413.1:8863757-8881103 GCF_013103735.1 Etheostoma cragini
GGCCTGTGGAAAGATACCTGAAAGAAGAGATGTGTTCACAATCTGTAGAAGATCAGAAGTCAAACAATTGGAAACATTAGTACTTACTTACTAAAGTACTTACGTACTTTTACGGACTTTTAGTACTTTTACTTAAGTAAAGGATCTAAATACTTCTTCGTCCACTGATCATACGGTATGTATGTATTTAACTCATGAAATAATTCATAATATTAATATAAAATTCCATTTTGACAAAAGAATCCGCTACTCACTCTGTCTCCCTTGGGTCCTGGGATACCACCAGTTCCTCTCTCTCCAGGCATACCCTGCAGGCCGGGGGGTCCCTGGGGTCCAGCCGCACCAGCTGGTCCAATGGCTCCCTGAATTAGAATTAGGAGATTAGTTGTCAGTACAAATCTTTCATATCTACTAGTATCTTATGAACAAATTGAAACTGAGTGGGGACCCTAGAAATAGAATCAGAGTAGAACAGTCGCACTGTTGCCTGCTCTGGAGGAGACTACTAGAACTGTTGGGTCCTTGTAAATTCTGGAGTGTGGTCTATCTGTATAGTGTCTTGAGATAACTCTTGTTATGAATTGATACTATAAATAAAATTGAATTGAATTGAACAGACATTGAACTTTTTGCATTGGTCATTTGACTATTCCCAAAGAAAATACTGCTCAGCCCTGTGCACTGACCATAGGATTAGAATGAGTTAGCATGCTACAACAGTCACCATCCTGCTATGTTGATTTGAATGGGAAGGTCTGTTCTTCTCTCATTTTAATTCCACTGTGGTAATATGCTGGTCCTCTTTTTCTTTAAAAATAACTGTTTATAAAAAGTATGCCAAAAAATCCTATTTTAAGTTCATTATTGATCTAAAATTCCTCAAAATTTCTCAAAAATGAGAACTTGACCAAAGCTGCAGGTTCATGACCAACATATTCACCAAGGAATGAATGGATAGAACAGATAGATTCAGATAGTTTAATACTTCATTCATTTTTTGGGAGTAATTTGATGTTTTGGGAAATACACATATTGATATAGTTTTTAAATTAGAAGTAAATTAGAAGGTAAAACCACTTTTATATGTACGGTAAAATATAAAGCTACAGCCAGCCAGTTAGCTTAGCTTAGCATAAAGACTGGAAACAGGAGAAAACAGCTAGCCTGGTAAAACAAAGGTAACAAAATGGACCTACCAGCACCTCTAAATCTCACTAATTATCATGTTATATCTTGTTTGTTTAATCACTACAAAATTAAAAATGTTAAAACAACACACTGTGTTAGACAGGGGGTTATGTGCCAGATGCCGTATTTATTTACCAAGGATGGTGAAGGTATCACCCGCCCTACTCTGCCTTCAATTGGTTTACCCTGAGTTTCTAACCCTAATCCCTAACCAATGTCACTCCTCTCGTCTAAACCTATCCAACCCAACCAAGAAAGGCAACAATTACTAGCCAATCAGAGGACAAGAAGTCCACCTTGAACCAATTTTGTTCTTATGGAATCAGAAATGCCTCAGAGCGCCAATTTGATTCTAAAAATAAAAACGATATCAAAGTCATACACTAACCTTGGGTCCATCGGTTCCAGGTGTTCCAGGAAGTCCACGAGGTCCCTGAAGACCCTGAGCTCCAGCACCACCCCGCTCACCAGGGAAACCACGTTCACCCTGTTAGGAGACAAAGAAACGGTATCAACAGGCGAAAATAGGAATGGTAGCAATAACTGAGAGGAGTGCTCAAATGTACCAGAATGATAAAACCCAGGTCTCAATGAATGAAACCATACCAACATAAATAAGTTGTATTTTTCATGTATGAACAGTATGTGTCACCAACACATACGTAATTGTCATACTTGAAATTACACTTTGCTTTGAAATCATTGGAAATGAAGATGTGAAGCTTTAACATGGAAACTCACTCTGGGTCCGACAGCACCAGGACTTCCAGCCTCTCCAGAAACACCCTGGACACAGAGAAGAGAGCACAGTTATATTCCTGTTTTTGAAAGTTACATTGCAACTGTTACACTTATATAAACTTATATATCGTAAAACTTCTGCTGAGTTTTTATTGTTAGTCCTAGTATAAAAAGCGAAAACAATCAATCGTATAACTAAATACAACTTCAATTGCAAATGTTGCGATGCAATTGAAAGTCATTTATCTAGGCTAAAAAAACTGCAGTGAGTAATGAGGCTTTTACACAGAGATCCTCATTCACAAACTTTAAAATATTTTGTATTTTCAGCTTTTAGTTTGATTTCCCCTGTATGACAGTGAAGCAACTTAGATATGGATCAACTTGAAAAAGCGGTGCAAAAATGAAATACAAAAAGTAAGAAATGTTAACTGATTAGATTTAGATGACCAAGATATTTACCTTGGCATATTGCTTTTAGATATTAGAATGCAATGTTACAGCAGTTACCCTTCACATAAATTACAAAAACAAATGAGTCAGGTAAGAAAAGGCAACCAGCTGCTGATAAAAACTGGGATATATCTTTTTGATACGCAAATACACCGAGTTATTTTTACCGTCTTGAACCAGAGACTGTTTTAGCTTGTCTTTAACTCTTTCACTCCCTTCATTTCTACGTAATGCTGTTATTTCCAGGAGTGGGGTGAATACTTAAAAAAAACATAATTTGGCATGTGGGTTGTACAATACAAGCTCTCGTTTACTTATAGTCTGTGTCCTGCGGGTTGAAGGAGTTTGACGTCAACAATACACCTACAGATGCAACAAATCCCGAGTAACAGGTTTGTTAGTAAGTCTCGCTCACCATGTCTCCAGGTTTTCCAGCCTCTCCTGGGGAACCAGACGGTCCAGGCAGACCCTGTTCAACAAAAGCAAAGGGATTGGGTATATCATATCTAGATAATTACTTACTAAGTCTGCTGTCTTCCTGAATAATTCTCTGTCCAACACTTAATTATATCCAAAGTTTGAACTCATACTGAAAATCAATGATACAAATATGATATTGATTTTTTTTGTTTTCCAGAGTGTGATGCGTTATTTGATGAGAAAGATAAGCTCACCTGGAAGCCAGGGGGTCCAGGCTGTCCTTGCTCTCCTCTCTCTCCAGCAGGTCCCTGTGATAGACCCAAACACAGGGAATCAGTCCAGGACTTATCACAGAAGACATATCTCACAACATGTGATCACGCTGAAATACTCACAGAAGGGCCAGGAGGTCCAGCAGGTCCAGTCTCACCATCTTTTCCAGACAGACCCTGTTCAGAGAGTATTTCAATTATGAAAAAGTGATCTGGAGACAAAGAAATTATCAATCCAATTCTAAGGTTGTGTTTTTCAGAGTGTAAAGTATTTATGGAGAAAATGTACTCACTCTCAGACCAGGGCGACCCACAAGACCTTTCTCTCCTGCCTTTCCAGCTTCACCCTGTTGGAGAGAAATCACAGTAAATGATCCATAGTGAGTATCTCTGCATTGCAGGGCTACAAGGTAAACAACAGTAGTGCTATTGGTAGTGATATTTGGCTACAAAAAAGCTAGACATGGATGCATTTAGACTATTTTATCAGGTTTTCATTATGCTGTATGAAGACACCCTTTGTGTTCCTATGCTCGACTCACATTGGCTCCCTTTGGTCCAGGGAATCCCATCACTCCTGGCTGTCCACGGGCTCCCTGAGGGCCGGGTGGGCCTGGGCGACCATCCTCACCAGAAGCACCCTGTCAAAGGCACGAGGTAAGAAATTAGCATTGAAACCCAGAAATAACAACTTGTGAGGTAAAACTTGAAAGTGCTCATTTTATATGCTAAGCTTGCACACAATATTATTATATTAGGGTGCACACACAAAAAAGGTTCAATACAAGGCTTTTATTTCAGAACTTCAGTGTTCAGTGATAAGCGTTGTGGTTGATGTTTCTTGTTTTCATAAACACGTGCTGTATTTTTGTCATATTTCTAAGTACTGTTCTGCTTAAAATGCAGCTGGGGAGCCACTTTGAATGTGTCAGCGGCTGTATTTTTTCAGTATCTCTAATTGTAAAAGTACATTTGTAAGGTACATTTTTACCTTTATGTGCATATGGCTGTTCAGGAAAATGTATATACATTTTGACACCAGCATACCATAACAAAGCAAACTGCTACTAATAGTCATTTCTTTTGCTTGTGATCTTTTAAAATCCCTTGTATCATTTCAGAACTGAAACACGCACAACTGTTCTTAAGCATGACAGGAAGCACCACTTCAGGATTATCATTGTACTCACAGAGGGTCCAACTTTGCCTTGAGGACCAGCATCTCCGGGACGGCCGGTAAGACCCTATGAGAGGCAAAGACATCATTCAAGAGGTGGGACAAATCTCGACAAAATCAATCAGATCAAAGCAACCACACTAAAGTCACTGTGTGACTGTTGTGACTCACTCTCGCGCCGGGGAGACCTGACTCTCCTGTGCGTCCAGGGTCTCCAGTAGCACCTTTGGGCCCAGCAGCACCAGGAACACCACGGTCACCAGGAGCACCCTGAGGAAGATAAGACATCAGTCAGTTCAACATCAGTCTGCTAGAGATATGGCAGCTCGTGTTATGACCAAAGCAGCATCTTTCTGGTGCTGCAGTATTTAGATTAAATCGACATGTTGACGGTGTCATTGAGGTGAAACAAGGACCCACCTTAGCACCAGCAAGACCATCTTGACCTGGGAAACCACGGTTACCAGGAGCTCCCTGGAAAGAATCACAGAAATACATTTGATTAGATTGGCCATACAATAGCAACAACTACTTCCTTATGTCACTTTTTTCCAATGTTATTGTACATCCAGATGACTTACTCTCTCTCCTGGAGGTCCAAGTGGTCCAGCAGTTCCAGGCTCTCCTCTTGCACCTCTCTTGCCTTCTTCACCAGCAGGGCCAGGAGGACCTTGAGGACCAAGGGGGCCCTGGGAGAATTAAGACATGTAAGTAAATCTCTGTAGTCTAATTCTAAAAGATGTATTACAATTATTATGGAATATATAGTCAAAAATCACTGAAAAACAAGTCCAGACAACTCACAAGCTCTCCCTTTGGTCCAGCTTCACCTTTGAATCCAGGAAGACCAGGGTCTCCCTAGGTATGGCAAGAAAGAAGAAAACCACAACAATGAATAATCATAACACAAACAGTGTATTGAGGTGTTCACATAGTTTTAGATTATTCCCAAGTGACTTACAGACTGTCCCTTTGGCCCCAGAGGTCCTGTAGCTCCCTGTGGTCCAGGTGGGCCACGGGGGCCGGGGAATCCAGGAGCACCAGCAATACCAGAAGCACCCTTCAAGGAAGAAAGAAACAACAACATATCAGAATAAAGTCAAACTGTAATTTTAATGAATTATAAATAATCATAAGGTAGTTTAGGACTCTACAGAGAGAGGACTTACAGCAGATCCTTTAGCTCCGGGAATACCATCAGTACCGGGGTTACCCTACATATGAAGAGAAGAAGCAATGCGTCACATTGTGTTGACAAAATATTAACAGAAAAGAAGCACAGTGTAAGAATGGTACCGTTGTATGAGTAAATTAAAATCGGCATGATCTGGATTAGTGAGGTTAAACAAACCGATGCTCCGGCAGGTCCGGGAGATCCTGGAGTACCGCCCTCTCCGCGGGGTCCCTGTGCACCTTCAGATCCACGGGCTCCAGTAGGACCAGCTTCTCCCTGACAGGAAACAATTCATTTATGATTAGAATGAGAAAAAAAGTAATTTATCATTTACCTATGAAGCCAACATGTGTTCCTTCATGTAGCACATATGTGTTGTATGTTCTTATATGTTCCCATATGTATAATTCTAAGTAGGTTAACTCAATTTGACATAACTACTAATTCATATTTGTCTTTCTTGAGAAGATTGTAGAGTGGTTTGTAGAATATACTTAAATTGAAATTTGAGTGTTTTTCTTCCAACAAACTGGACTAAAATAAAGAGAGATCAACTACTTTAGGAAGAACTAACTGAGTAATAAAGTAGAACCTGTGGCTGCAGTTAAATGACAATCCCCAGGCTTTTTTGGTTGCAAATTTTAGTGGTAGTTCATGATAATGTGATGTGCACAAACCTTGGCTCCTGGAGATCCTGGGAAACCTGGAGCTCCAGCAGGACCAACAGGCCCCTGTTGACAGAACAATAATCTGCAGGTTAGGGTGCATGTCTCATCCATTTGTTGCTTGTGTTATCAAAGGCATAACCACCTAAACAAGATTACAAAAGGAAAATCAATTGAATGAATTGAATACAAAGTGGGAACTATGATACTCACAGGTGGACCAGCGGGACCAGGCAAACCATCATTTCCACGGGCACCCTGAGGAGTAATAAGACAGGATGGTCAATGAAGGGACCATAACATTGTATGCTTCTTAAAGTTGTTACAAACATTGTACAGAAAACAAAAAAATAGTGATGCTCAGTGGATTGGAGCAGCCATGAGTTTGTTACTCACTGCAGATCCAGCAGCTCCAGAACGCCCCCTCTCACCAGGAAGACCACGTGGGCCCTACGACAGAAGATACAACTGTTCAGTTTATCTTGACTATTATGGAACACACAGTATACAGTAGCTGTAATTTACAAAACAAGTATTTATCTTCTTCAGCATCCCATTCTGTTACTGTATTCATTTGACAGACCAGATAAAGCCCTGGAGTCTCACCATGGGTCCAGGGGCGCCGTTCTCCCCTGCAGAACCAGACTCGCCCTGATGGGAACAACAATCAGAAAAATTAGAAGAAGTGAGCAAAAAACAATTAAAGAAGTTGCTAATCAATTATAATTTGGTTATGTTATTGCACAAAAGATACATGTGGTGGTTTTACCTTGGCTCCTGCGGCACCAGTTTCTCCCTTAGCTCCATCCAGACCAGGATGACCCTACAGGAAAACATAACGGGACTCATCAGCACCTCACACATCAATTAGTCTTCAGGTGTAATAAAAGAGCATAATTTGTTCTGCTGCTTTTGTTTAGCAGTAAATGTTAAAACTCACTCTGTGTCCTTTGATTCCAGGAAGTCCAGGAGTTCCAGGGAATCCACGAGCTCCCTAAAAATACAAAATCACCACATTTTTACATGACAAAAACATCTCATCTCTGTTTTCTTCTCCTGACTTTGATATATGCTGTAATCCTGAAGGTAGTCACCTGAGGCCCTGCAGGTCCACGCTCACCAGCTTTTCCTGGTTTACCAGCTTCGCCCTAGAAACAAACAGGAAGTGGGATGAGTATTTCTCCAAGCAGTGTACAGCAGCTGCTTGATACAGTGTAACTGCACCTTAGAGGAAAGATGTACTGCACCAGTACTGCTAGGAGAAAGAGAGTGCCCCCTAGTGGTACATATGGTGAAAGGGGTAGGGAACTTATACAAAAGATGTGTATATGTTTGATCAAGTCAAGTATCATTGTAAAATAATAGTAAGGCAATAAAGTAAAATGTTAACATTATTCCTTGGGACATAAGAGAATAACTTTATTACATCAAATGTTTTACTCTGTTCTTAAAAAAAATGTGGTTTGCGTTGACCTGTGTAGGTTTTGCACTTATGATTTAATATGCAGTGGGTACGAAGATAATAATACTAATAATAAACTTTATTTATACAGAACTTTACAAAACAAAGGTACATGGTTAAAACAGGAATGGAAAATGGAAATAAAATACCCAAAAGTAACACTAAAAATAGAAAGCAATAATATTCACAAGATAAGAAAAGTTGGTCAATAAAATAATTAGTAAATGAAGCCTTGACACTCACATCACTTCCAGGTTTTCCAGAAGGTCCAGGTGGTCCACGAGGTCCCAGTGCTCCCTGTTTTAAAAACACACACAGATTAACCCTAAGTATCAGTCATCTCATTGATCCAAAGATTATTACAAAGTCATAGTTACAGACTTTGGGATGCAAAATGCAAACACTGCCTTTACACTTTCCAGCTGTTGCATTACATTTTTAGCTAAATTTGGTGACGGTGTCAATGAATTTTACTGAGTGAGAGAAGTCAAACAGCAATAGACTTATATATGATAGATAGATATTTATTTATTTAAATATGTTTATAACAATTTTATAATGAGCATATGCTTCCGTGGAAGTAGGTGCTGTTGGTAAAACCTAAACATTACAGCAAATGTGAGCAGTATAGTATGAAATCAGTCTGTCGGTCGCATAGATGCATTCTGGGATATGTGTTAATACTTACAGCTGGGCCAGGCTCTCCAGCCTCTCCAGGGCTACCTTGGAAACCCTGTGGTCCCTATAGGTACAAATAAAAATGCAAATAATGTATTAATTTATGCCAACAATTCTCCTCTGCATATTTGTACAGTAGCTGTTTGATTAGTGCTGTAATGCATGTACTTACAGGAGCTCCACTAGGTCCAGGGGGGCCACGAGGTCCCATAGGACCCTGAAAGAGAAACACAAGACATTCAGATAATGTTTTAAGTGTGACAAATTAATCTAAGAAGTAGCTTGAAATCTATGTGTTGGAGTGAAAACACTAGACCACAAGGTGGCAGCATTGCAATGATTATTATTTACACTTCTCTTCAGCAGCAACTCTAAGACAAGCTTATTGTTATAATGAGGTTTTGTTGTTTTTTCATTATGAGAGATAGAAATGTTTATATACCAAAAACATACACATACACTGATCCTGTGAGAAATGTTCACTGTGAACAGCACTACTTACCATTGGTCCCTGCATCACACCCATCTGAGCACCTCCAGCCTTCTCATCAAAACCTCCAGCCATCTGAGCAGCAAAATTCTGTAAAACACAAAACAGACAGAGACTGAGAGTCAATTAGGATAGTTTATCCTGGCTGAGCTGCTGGGGCTTAGTAGGTCATTACACAAAGCAGCAAGTGAAGGACAATTCTGGTAGTTCAGTTGCCATGAAAGAAAATAGGAAGCATACATTTGCCTGCTAAAGTAACTCACTATTTTTACCCTTCATGATTCTGTAAAAGAATACTATACAAGTAAACTGCAGTCCATTTAGGACAGTAGTGTGCCTTCACATGCTTCCCTCTTCCTTTTTTGAATCAAAAGCGAATGAACTCATTTTGAGATTCCTCTAATGAACAAGACAAATGTGGCAGAAGAAGTCTCAAAGGAAGCACAGACATTCATTCATTCATTCATCAGTTCAATGCACCCTGTAATTTGCAATAGTAGAGAACACAATGGGTTTAGTGATGCTAAAGACATAAATAATGCTTGTGATTTATATCAACAATTTACCATTAAGTCCTCTCTATATATTTAGACCTCTGTTTTAAATGTTTCTTCCTACCATTGTGTTATACGTGATATGGGATTAACAATGTGCTGTTGGGACTTAAATTTGAGGAGAAAAGGTGGTTTTGTTAAACTGTTTATCATGTGTTGCAGAAGTTCCCTCAGACTCACCCCTCCAAGTCCTGGTGGTCCGGGTGGGCCAGCGGGTCCTGGGTTCCCAGGGGTGCCAGGCTCACCATCTCTTCCACGAGGTCCTGCATTTCCCTAGGGAAAAACAGAGAAGGTGATTTTCTCCAAGTTCATCAGGAGTACTAAAGAAGATTTCAGGTCAGATGTGTTTTTTTAATCAATGCCTTTTACAACCAAACATTGGTTGAAGAAGCCTCATATCTGTTGCATGATGATTATATTTTGATGTTCCTTCACACGAGTAATTAAAACACTGCAAGCTCACACTATAAAGAATTCTGTTAGATCAATTATTAGACTGATCAGAACTGTTGTTGCTTGAACTAATATTTGGTAGACCAAGTCTGAAATCACACATTAATAGCAGACAATTTCTTCTAAATGATATACTGAGTAGATCGGTGGAGAAGATGGTGATGGTGTTTTTTGGGCACAGTGTGTTTTCTCTTACCTTATCACCCTTTGCGCCAGCTTCTCCACGTACTCCCTGCTCACCTGGGGGGCCCTGCAAAAAAAAAAATCTATTTGTCTCAGTAAGATTCCAAGGATGGCCATAACTATTCAGAGCAAAAACACATTATTGTAGTGTAGAAATAATATAATAAACAAAGAAATGTCCCCTTTTAATCTCAATAAAATGAATAAAAATGTATAGTATTTACCATAGGGCCTGGTGGTCCCTTTGGCCCGACAACCTGCACAAAGGGCAATAAAAAAGATTTTGCAAATGACTCATTTTCATTACAGAACCAATCTCTCATGTTGTTTCCAGTTGGACCAGTTTCTGAACAACTCAAATTAGAGAACATTCCAGCGTTGTAGGAGGTGGACATCAAACTAATCTGATGAAGATTTAGTTTGACAGGACAAGTTTTGTCAAAAACATCACCTCCTCTTAACCTCTGGAAATGGACTGACTTTGTTCATCCGACATGTGCACTTGCAGCAAAGTTGCTGATAGGATCTAAGAGGATTTGATAGGGTTCATTATGTCCAAGGAATGTGGGGTTTTTCCTCATGTAATAGAAAGTTCAATGAGGGATTGTGGGACATTGTAGTTAGCCAGCGAGAAACTACCACGCTATGATCCAAAATGTTTAAATCTCAAGAAAAAGTGGGATTATCAATGAATAACAAATAACTACACTTGTTCAGCGTTTGAAAATAACTCAAAAAGTCAAGAGAGAAATGTCACATTCAACAAACCTCTCAAGTACTTGAGATATGTTTGCATTGTATAGATAATTGTTACGTAAATGATTGAGCACAATGAAGGATATATAAAGATCCTATACAAGAAAACAAAAGTCTGTAATTATGTATTCCAAATAAAAGCACCAGAGAAGCAAAATTTGTTGTCTGAGCTAAATGAACACTCGGGCAGGTAATGAGTTTGTGTTTGAAGCAGTTTAGAGTGGACGTTTTCAGTACAACAATGAGACATTACTTCCCTGCAGAGGATTCATACTTACATCTGCAATCTCTCCTGGTTCACCTTTCTGGCCCTGATTGATAAGAGAAAGACGGGATATCAGTGGGCTAAACAACTTTACTGAGAAACAAACTACTTCAAGCTTCAGCTTTTATAAGAAAATGTTATTGTATAATGTTTGCATACTGTTACTTGTTGAGTGAATGGATATCAGTCAACCTACTGCCTCACCTTAGCACCAATCGTTTCTGTGTTCAGATGGATGTTTGAAGGGGAGGAAAAAGAACAAAACATTAAACGTGTACAAGTACAAACAACTCAGACACTTGATTGCTTTGAATCCTAGTTTGTGATTCTTAGGAAAGGAGACCTGCAAGCAAATCTAACAATGCTAAAGTGATCAAAAACCATTCACCAGACCCAGAGGCAAAGAACCCATCCAGATTATGCAGTATAAATGGTGAAATGTGACTCCAAGAGGGATGAAGCCAAAGCAAACATGGACTAGGAGACAAGAATAATGTATTTATGTCCAATCATTAAAGCAAAATAGTGAAAGTAAGAAAAAGGTAAGCAAGCTTTAACAGCCAAGCATAACTTATTAAATAAAGCATGGCAGCCAGTGCCAGTAAGCTTTTTGATAATGTTATATATTGTGTAAATTTATACCAAACATGAGGGAATGAATTTATGTTTCAGTAATCTTAAACGTATTCTTTTCCTGATGGCCTGGATAATCCACAACTGAACAAGACCTCAGATGTCACCTAAAGTTGTGATTTGGGTATATTAACCTTTTGGTATATACAAAAACACACCTGTATATGTTATCTTTTTAACAGCTTTGTATCAATTTGATTAGATAAATAAGTTAAAATCATTGTCATTTTCATTCACCAGGAGGTCTCTTAGGACGCCACCGGACTACAGTTGCTCCTGACAAGGTTTGAACCTTTGACAGGTTCCTTTATAGAGTCCTGACATGACATAAAAGACTTTGGTCCCTCTCTGAGGACAACTTTATGTTGTAGAAGATGTCCAAATGAGTCCATTAAATCATTGAGTTGAGGCTCAGTGTGGATGCAGGCTTCATCTTAGTCATGAGGTAAAAAAGCAGAAAGTGTCTCTACAGGTTTAGGTGAGAACCAGACAACACATCTCAGGATTCATCCAATTCTTCATGGAAAAGGCTTTCATTGGGAATAAGAGATCCTGACAATGTGGCTTATATGGTCTCCATCCAAACCAAGCATGTAGAGGGCCACTTTGGAATCGGGAACATCATTAATGTTACTGACTTATTCAAAATGATGAAAGTAAAATGTTTTATAACAGCCAAATCAATAGATCAGTGACTGCTGCTGCTCCAATCAGGCACACTATTTAGATCCTAAGGCAGTTCCCCATTCAAAAGTGTAAGCCAGGGTAAGATAAATGCAAGCTAAAAAAGTAATTTATTTATGGGTATTTGAATAAATAAATTACAACCAATGGGGGCACTGGCATCAGCAGGGCAGATGGGACAGCACTCTCCAGATGGGATGAGAGGGTTGGCACATTCTTTGATCTCCTCGCAGATTATCTCATCACACAGAACCGCTCCGCTGTCACACACACAGATACGACACGGCTCGGGCTTCCACACATCCTTATCATTATACTGCTGGCCGTCCTGGATGCAGCCACCTGCTTCCTCTGTAGGTGGCCAGCAGGGGGCGCGTGGCAGGTGGACAGAGAAGGAAGAAAGAGAGGATGGTTCAAGAGAGAATCAGATAGGAAAAGGAATTGAGGTTTATACAGTGTTGAGGGTTGGAAAAGCAGATGTTAAAAAAGAGAAGGAAGTGGGAGTAAGAGGATGAAAGGGGGTCAAAAGGCATGGCAAGAAAAGGGGAGGAGTAATAGCAGTGTGGGGGGTAAGATGGAGGAGTGGTTAGTGAATAAAGGAGGAAAGAGAAAGATAAAAGTTATCCTGTATCAAATAACAGCTCTGAACACTTCGTAAAGTGCTGCAGAGTGCACAAAAAGTCACATTCAAAAAAACAGCATGACACGATAAAACATACGAGTGTGATTGCATGATGTTCATGAATAGAAAGTTCTTTGTTCCTTACCCTGGTACAAATCAGTAGCTGTACTGTATAACTCATTGAGCAGGCGAGAAAATGCTCCAAGTTTTCGTATGGAGATTTTTATAGCAGCATAAAATGTGATGTCAACAAGAGCCGCAGTTAACAGCTGTGTCTGAAGCGCTAGTTGAGGTATTTCACGTTGTTGGCTGAGTATATTTGGCTGAGTATATTTAACCTGCAGGTCTGCTCTCCTGCTCTTATGAATGAACCTCTCTTACAGGGTACTGTGTCCAATTGACAAGCTGCTGCCTTAAGTAAACACTGGGTCCTTCTAAATTTCTCCATCTGTATCCCATGGCGGTGTCAGAAGCAGTGCAAACACTTTGGGGAATTAAGAATGGGTGATTTGTTTAAGGTATACATAGTTTAGGGCTGGGCCTACTAACTGCTGTTATTTATTTTTTTAAGCATATTTGTGAAAGTGACACTTAGCCCAAACATGTAACAATGAGGTTTGATTCCTGAACTGAAATATTTGCTTTCTACTTCCCCACCACTTCTGTTTTACAATATATGGGTTACTGTAATGCCAAAAGCTTATTAAGGCTACAAAAGAGGGAATTGAAAGCACTAACGTGAAGTCCATCTTGCTATAAATACAACTGTATGTCCATCATCTGTTGACTCCCTGCTGTGCTCTCCCTTCCCGCTACCCTTTGAGCCTGCTAGCCTGGGGTCAAGCACTGTCTGGCCCTGTCACTTCACATCATCAAAACCCCCGAATCAGCTCCAGCCAAATCATGTAGGTGAGGTTTACGTATATTTTTACATGTCTTTTAAAACAGTTAAAGAGAAAAAGACGAAAATCAATAAATCCTGATGTCAATCTTCAGACGTACAGAAGTGTTTCTGCCACATAGTGGTAGAAAAAAAGTAATCCAAAGACATTTAATGTAGCAAGAGGCCTGATTAAGCCGATCTACTGCTGAAAACTGGGACTACAGAATGAGCAAACACAGCAGTGTGGGCTGAGCAGCAGGACCCAGGTGAGGACAAACAGACACTTGTTCACCTGGTCCTCCATCCCACGCAGATGTGCCTTGACAGCCTCACCTTTCCTACAGAAAGAAATGGACTGGCATATTTGGAAAGACGGATTGACATGATGCATTGGAAACAATCAACAACTACATAACTGTAAAAAAGCATGTAATGCTGGCCTTAGCACAAAAAAAGAGTTGTGCACTTCCTGTTCTTCATTTGACATCAACAACATTGGCATTGTATCTGCTTCTCACTATTCTTCTGAGACATCAGGTAGAGAAGATTGGGAAGGCAAAACAAAGTTGGTGATATCATCAGAATAAAGATCCGCATTTCTTTTGTAAGTAAAAAGAAAAGAGTCAAGAAAAACTTGCAACTTACGGTCGTCCTCTTCCTGACATCTGACCACGGATAGTAAAACAACTTGGAATGCTACAAGTAGCAGAACAGTCCTTGAGTCCACAAAGCTGAACATGTCTAAATATTAGACATGCAGTAGCTAGGGTGAGAAGTGAAGGATGAGACCAGGCGTTCAGTCAGTGGTGTGTTAAGTGTGTGTTCCCAGAGACTTATGGCACCATGCAGTCAAACCCTCCAAAACCTAAGTGGAATCCAACGCGGGGCCCCAGCTGGCACTCTTCACCCACCGCGTCAGGGCAAGCACCGCGGTTTTATGTCCACTGTGCCTCGTATGGATCTTCGTATATTCCAAAACACCAGTCCTTCCCCCAGACCCCCTGTCAGGTTGAAACCTGAACCTCATCTCCCTCCCCTTCAATCCAGCAGCATCTACTCTCCCAGGGTTATTTTTTTTTAACTCAAGCCCTCCTTCTTCCCTTGACCTGCTTGGCCTGGCCAGGCCAAGAGATGCACCTTCACTTTCAACTTAGAAAGGCTTCTACTTGTAGCAGAGCACAGGTCAAGCTCTGACTCAGCACAGGCCAGGGTGTCAGCTAATTCCAAAAAGCTGTCTGAATCAAGGGTGACAGATTTTTTGGGTGATTTTCAGGGCAAATAATCTGTATTACAATGACTCAATTTGTAATTTTCTATAATGAAAGTAATAGTTTAGTGATGAGTACACACTACTTTCAAGGTGCATTCTGAAAATCAGATATGTTATGGAGTACATATATGCACACATACATATGATTATGTTAGATGTTTAAAGAAAATAGTTATTTACTGCTTGATCTTCATCTGAAAGCTGATTAGACTAACTATAGTATTGTCTTCATCAAATTATCTTTACTATGTCTATGTATGTATCTTCAAGAATAGAACTTTATTAACCAAACCAAAACAATTTAAAAGAGAATTATACTTCCGGTCGATTTTTTTTTACTCAAACATATTAGACACAAAATCACTGTGTGATTAAACATAGTTTTCCTCTAATTGCTGTGAAACTAAACTGGAAGTACTCTCTCAGACGTGTTGCTTGACTGAACATTGTGGCTTTCATCTGACTGCTAGATACAGCTTGACATTTTTTTGTATATACGAGGTCTCAAATATTCTAGCAAGGGCAAAAACTAAGTGCTAATTTCTCGTAAATAATGAGATGCCATGTGCAGTTAAACTCTCAGGTTATAGGAACTCAAAACTGGGTCAGTAGGGTTGTTTGTTGCAGTCTAGTCTCATGGATTATAAAATAATCTGCAGACTTTAGACAACGGTAAAGTGTTGAGCTGACCAACCCACAGTGCAGTTATGTAATGTTCCCATTGCGGTCAAACGTTCTGAGAGCATTGTCTGTTTGGACCAAGACCATTGGCAAGAGGTTGTGAGATCCAATTAAAAAAACAATCCAACTGTGGCTCACATAGAAGGACATGTTCCTGGAAATATAATTAAAAATGTTCTGCATTCAGCAAACAAATATTATAATCATGTCTAAGGATCACTTCCCCATATGTAATTCAATTGTCCAGTAGGTCTGTAACAGGATTTGTTTACCTTCATAGAAAATTCCTGATAAATTAGCACATATATGCCAGAATTATCTATTATGAAGCTGAGCCAGAAGGGTGATGAAACGTCTGTGTGATCTTTATCATGTACCTCTCTCTAGATAGGCCAGGTGAGTGGGCTTGAAAGGGCGTCTTTGTCATGAGGAGAGGCACGGTAATTCCAGGGTCACAACCTTCTACTGAGCTCCCTTCATTCCACATACAGGAAATAAAGATTTAAAGCTCTCTTCTACCAGATGTATGAACTGTTTGGTATATTAGAATTGTGTTTATGTAAGAAGTTGGTATAACACTGCAGCCTGCTTGTACTCCAATTTTCTTGCAGTCCTCATCCTCTGTGACTATAAAGAGTGATCATTACAGGACAGATCAGCACAGTACAGTATCCTGGTTTTGTAGGATCTTCTGGTTTTAGTAATCTCAAATTTACCAGGACATTACAACCAGTTATGATAGCGATGAGTCCAGCAACAAAAACATTTCAAGAATTTAAACAGCCACTTACCCAGCTGAATAAATAAACGAAGGCCCTTAGACAACAGAGGGATTATACAGTGCCATTCTGCTCTAACACTGGGTCTAGTTTGCTGTGTCAGGTCAAGTCTTTGTTGCTGGTTCACGTAAAGAAAGACGAAGTTGCAGTACTGCTGGAAGGGACTTTAACTTAGGGAATGACTGAGAGCCTGTTATATTACAGATGTTAACACAGGTACAGTACGCTTGAACAGCTCCTCTTGGAAAAAAGGCAGGAGTTTAGCACAGTACAGTAATAGCAAGAGAAACCAAACCACCCTGAACTCATAGCAGAAAAGAATAAAGTGACTACAAAGAGCAGTGGATTATGCCTTGTCAGAGGAAGCTACTCTGAGGGAAACAGAACTCACATAACTCTAGAGATGCTAAAGAAGTGACTGCCACCATATATTGCATCCTACAAGTGCAGAGGATTTATAATCTCAAAACAAGAGCACAGCTGAGAGCTGTGGAGCCGTCCTTCAACATTCATCCGCCACTGCTCTCTTTAAAACCATGTTGCAGCAATGTCACTGAATACCAAAGCAACTACAGATCTGTATCAATGTACAGCAGGAATACTGAGTTCATTTCAGCTCTACACATCCTTTTTTCTCTGGTGCTCTGACTGTATACTGCCTTCTGCCGTCTCCCAGCACACACAATAGGCCTCTGTGTGCACGGCCCGCGGAATGCTGCGAGATGGCAGGGCAGTGGGATAGCTGCATGGTGAGGATGGGGGTTGGTGGGTGAGGAAGGGTGTGGAAGGTAGGAGGATGAAGGAGGAGGGGTTGGTTTGAGGGTAGGGGAAGGGGAAGAGATGTCAGTGACGGAAGGAGGGTG
>NC_048413.1:8881113-8895997 GCF_013103735.1 Etheostoma cragini
CTTTTACAACTGTACGGGTACATAGAGGCTCCAGAGGTCTAGAGGGTGTCTAGGTTTCGGCACAGTGACCGCAGCAGAGGGGTGGCTGTGGTTCTCTGTGTACACACAAACTGGTGATGGGAGGGTAGTCAGCCCCCACCTGGGGGAGAGGAGAGGACAGACAGGCCCTGAGAGCTGACAGCGTCTCACAATGTATCCTGTCCCTCATGAAAAACTGACTGTGTCTTGACGTTCTGGTTGTAATTAACCAAAAGGGAATCATCAATGGAAAGATACCATGCAAGTGCCAACAGCCCGCTCAAAGAGACCTGTAAGTGAAATAAAATCAACGCTGTCATGACAAAAGGAAAAGAAGTACCTTTAGAAAATAGTAACACATTTTGATGAATTCCCCCCAAGAGAATATTTAAATACTGTGATTTTTACCAAATGCAATGAGGATAAATAGCCATGCCAGCACCCCCATGAGGCTGTAATGCACATCACATACCTAAAATGTAATTGTTTGTTGGATAAAAAAATATGCAAAACAACTTTGCTACTCCTGTCTTATTGCTGGGGCAGAGAATATAAAGTTTGGCATGAGGGCAAATACTTTATCCTTTGTAAACTGCCGTTTTAAGACATCTCAGACTCACTTTGGCAGCCTCAGCTCTGTCGGACTTGACTCAACTTTCAGCTCACGTTTTGAAGGAAATATCTGGCTCTTTATCTGCTAAATGCTACACTATGTTCATCAGCTAGTCTGTCTGCTATTGTATGTGTGTATGTGTGTGTGTGTGTGTGTGTGTGTGTGTGTGTGTGTCTGTGCCACTATGTAGGGTGAGGTTTACCTTAGAGAAGAGTTGGAATTCCTTTCACCCTGGGTGGTGAACGGATAATGGCCCTTACCTTTTACTTTGAGAGATGTATTAAACAATGCATAAATCTCTACAAGCCTTTAAACACTTTCTAATAAGGAACTAAGTTTCCCCATGTACTGTTCTTCTTAAGTCATGCCTCTATTATTACCATGCAGACAGTTTTACATAGGACAGTGGAGCGGTTTCAGGCTTAACTGAAACTGGAAATGGATTAAATTAGGTGTTTCAGGCACATTGTCTTTGTGGTAATAAAAGTCCAACATGAGTGGTGTGTGGTAGTCGGAGTAGTGTTTGAGGGCCTGGAGGGGCTTTGAAGAGAAATAAGCATCAATCCTATGAAAATGGCGAGGTAATAGCCAAGTGTAATGTGGATACATTATGTGTCCAAGTGCTTTAAATTGCTTTAGAACTAGTGAATATACAGTGAGGGGGAAAAAAGTATTTGATCCCCTGCTGATTTTGTACATTTGCCCACTGACAAAGAAATGATCAGTCTATAATTTTAATGGCAGGTTTATCTGAACAGTGAGAGACAGAAGAACAATTGTTACCAATTGTTTCTTGGTGACTAAGGTCCAAGCTGCCTTGAGATCATTGACAAGATCCTCCCGTGTAGTTCTGGGCTGATTCCTCACTGTTCTCATGATCATTGCAACTCCACGAGGTGAGGTCTTGCATTGAGCCTCAGGCCGATGGAGACTGAAAGTTCTTTTGTGTTTCTTCTATTTGCACCAACTGTTGTCACCTTCTCACCAAGCTGCTTGGCAAAGGTCTTGTAGCCCATTCTAGACTTGTGTAGGTCTACAATCTTGTCCCTGACATCCTTGGAGAGCTCTTTGGTCTTGGCCATGGTGGAGAGTTTGGAATATGACTAATTGAATGCTTCTGTGGACAGGTGTCTTTTATACAGGTAACAAGTTGAGATTAGGAGCACTCCCTTTTAGTGTGTACTCCTCATCTCAGTTTGTTACCTATATAAAAGACATATGGGAGCCAGAAATCTTTCTGATTGAGAGGGGGTCAAATAATGATTTGCCTCATAAAAATGCAAATCAATTTATAACATTTTTGACATGCATTTTTCTGGATATTCCTGTTGTTATTCTGTCTCTCAATGTTCAAATAAATCTAACATTAAAATTATAGACTGATCATTTCTTTGGCAGTGGTCCAATGTACAAAATCAGCAGGGGATCAAGTACTTTTTTCCCTCACTGTATCCCTTACCATGTTTATTACCAAACATTTTATAGCATGCACTAACTGTTCTAAATAAGCTGTAAATAACAATTTATAGTTGCCATCTCTTTTTAAGTTCTCAGATTTTTTTTTTATCCCTGAGTAAAATGTGTGTTCCTAAAACTGTTACAATCTCTGTTTAGCAACTACTACACCCTTTTCCTCTTAAAGTCCCCAAAACTAGTTGTCCAAATTGTTTCTAAACTAGGACTTTATGCAGACCGCCAGATTACTGAGCCTGAATCAAAGCACCAGACCTGGTATGTTTCTTTTCCTGTGTGAGGTGGAGGGGGGAAGAGGTTAAGTTTGTGCAGGCTTGGTGTGTGCAGCGAGGGGGGCTTTCTCACACAAGAAGGAGGATGAAGGGACAAAGGTGGCATTCATTGGCCCAGGAATGAAAAACATTTTTGACTGAAAACAGAGAAGCTACAACCGGCAAAGGTAGTGCAGAGAGGCCCTTGGTTAGCATGCACCCCTTTGGAGAAGTTGCACACCTAGAAATGCAGAGCACACCACCAGAACCTAGTGAGGCCTTGTTTATTTGCTAATGGACATAATACCAAGTTACGCACTAAAGTCTGATTGGAAATTAATACTGCACAGTCTGCAAGCACTTTTGGGGTAGAATGTGAATGTTAAGCAGGTGTGCTGTAAAACTGAACATGGGCGTGGTGGGCTATCACCAGTATCCTTGACCTATTCGATTCAAATTGCCTTCATGGAGACGCCTTGGAAAGAGGAAAATGGAAAAATAGTATATGGAATGGAAAAATAAATGGAAATAAATGAAAGACTGAAATTAGTTCAAAAAGTAAGATAGGAAATATTTAAATTTCCAACTGATAATAAGGTATAAGATGCTCCATCACAGTCAGCCACTGTTTTCCTGAAGAGCATCTCACACAGAAGCTGACATCAAAGACAAGAAGCCAGGGCTCAATCTCAAGAGATCACAAATTATACAATAAATTGCGTTTGAAGCACAGGAAACCTGCCAAAAAAACTCTATGGAGAGAAAAGATCTCAGACACATGACTTTGATGTGTCCTCTCAACAAAACAACAGACTCAGAAAAAACAGAGACCTACCTGAGCATAGGGTCCTGGAGTGAGTATGCCACCTAGAGGACAAGATAGTAAGGTTTCAGTGCATCAGTGTGGGAAACTCACCACGGGGTGTCACCTTTTAGCATCAGTTAAAATGATTCTCTCTAATGTAAACCTGTTTAATGACCGCTATTATTATCTTATAATGTTATATATCATTTAGCCTACTGGTATTACATTGTTTAGCCTACTAGACTAGACAACAACTCATTTACCCCAGTCAATGTTTAGGTCAAATGATGTATTACAAATTAACTATCTTGAATGAATGAATACTGACAATTGAAATCATGAAATATGTAATCTTCTTAAGAGCTAATAGTAAAACATATTAGTAGCATTATTATTACTGTCATCCTTATTATTACCACCACCACATCATCATTATAATTATTAATGATAATCATAAAAACAACAACAGCATCAGATTAATAATAATGTTGTTTTTGTGGTAGTTTTAGTAGTAATAGTAATAGTTCAGCTACAGCAAATACTTTGCAAAGCTACATAATTGACAGCGATACCCAGGCTTGAATGGTCTAATTTCAGTGATAAGGATTTTAAAAAAAAATCTTTATCGAAGGAATAGTTTATACAGGGGTTATACAAGATAACAATACAAGAGTTTTCCTTCTATGTTTTTGGAAAATTTCAGCAACTAATCAACAAAAGCCTGCAAAGCCTATGCCAACCCCCACCCCTTGAAGAAAAAATAAATGAAAAAAATAAATAAAAAGGCCTGCAAGAGAGAAAATATGAAATAATGACAGTCAACATAGTGCATGAGACAAGTTCAAGAAAAAGAAAGAGAAAAAGCTGCACACTCAAGTGCTAGGGGGGTCACTCTGGCCGTTATTTGTCTCACACGCTTCTGTCCATTTGACCAACAGAGGATCTGTGATAAGAGTTAGATAAACTTGCTGCTGCAATATGTCCACTTGTCCAAGGACAGTTGTTTGGAGATCCTTGTTTGTGGATAGTGGAGCTCTTCCAGCCTTTTAACTCAATTTAAAAGCAGTATACAATCAAATATGGGACACAATTATCGCTACAGTAATGTATTTTGATACTGTCCAGATTGACATAATCCATCTTTCTTTTTTTTTTCTTGGAATATAATACTGCAAATTTTTTGATGAAGCACTTAAGTGAAAAAAATGCTAAGTAACCTATAATCAGAGACTAGACTAAACCAAATCCAAGTAGGAATATATAAAACTGAAGTCTGAACGTTTTTCCCCTTGTTAATCAGCAGCTGCAGTAGAAAGTGATATCTAAATCAAACACCGGTTTGGTTTCAGAAGCTGCCGGTTACTGACCCCACCGTTTAAACAGCCCCGCCCCCGATCCTGTACTTTATCTAGTCTGTAAGTGACAGCAGCTGCTATTAAAGCTCTGAGGACCAAGGGGCATTGGTCACAAATATCTCTCTAGATCAGCTACTTGGGAAAAAAAATACTGAATTATTAAATTTTAAGCCCTACTTATCACAATGCACTGCCTGAAAAGTCTGAGGACAGCTAACCCGGGAATCTTACAGCTATTTAAAAATGCAGGGATTTCCGCCAGAGTTGGAGCTGACAACATTGTTTTGTCCAGGACGCAGCAACATGTTCCCTGCTGGGCTGCAGCATCACCACACGCCCACAAAGCCTTTCACTACCAGAAAGATCCTGATGTGGACCAAGGACACCCCAAGTAGGTCACAGACTGTCTCTAGATGAATAAATCACCATTAATTAGCCGAAACATTCCCACATTATATCAATGAGTGAAATGTCAGGTGTATTGTCTAGCTGCAGTGGTCTCATAATTCATGCTAGTAGCTAACTAGCTTGAGTAACTCCTACCATATCATCATCAAAATTTTATAAGTATGCAGGAAAATCGGAAAATACGTTTTTATTATCTCTGAAGGGCAGCATTGAATTATAAGTTCAACTTTTTCGATTTGAATATATTGTGGGAAATACGCATACCGGTTTTCACTTGCAGAAATGAGAAGATCGATACCACCGAAGCTCTAGTTAGTTTAGCTCATGGATGTATTAGCTAGCTATATTGGCTTAGTTTAGCAATCCGGCTGAAACAGCTATCGTTAGCACGTTTCTGTCCAAAGGTTAAAAAACAAACCCCAGCATTTCTAAAGCTCATAATTAGCATGTTATGTATTGATTTTTTAATTTGAACAAAATCGAGCGTGTACTTTAAAGTTGTGGGTTTAAAGTGTTTATATGTGGTTAAAGTTACATTTTGACTAGTTATTTGACCGGAAACTTTAGATAGGCTAATTTTAGCCTACAAGCCGTTAGGAAATTACTGCGCCCAAGCCGCTGGTTGCCCGGCAACATCAGGCTAATGACAAGAATTCAGAAAGTTAGTATTTAGTACAGAAGTGCGCGATTTGGAACACACTACCAGCTTAGCTAGCTAGTGCGCCCTGTCACGCCAAACCAATCAGTTTTTGTCAAGGCTAAGCAAACAACATAAAATGTGTTAATTATTGAGGTGCTTAATTGTACCCAGATTTTTTTTTTAGAGGAAAGTAAACTTTCCCCTCGCTTCCATTCTTTATGTTAGCTAATTGTGTTTGGCTCCAGCTAACATTACATAATATTAGCTAGCTATTAAACAGAGACAAGAAAATAATAGCAATCTTGTCATTCACTCTTGGCAAGAAAGCAGACAAGTATTTTCCCAAAGAAAAAGAAAAATTCACATGGTTATTGAGTTACACTTAGGGATTAAGTAAAAGAGCTACTGGCAGATGGCATTTGGGTGTTTCTTTCTAACATTACCATTTTACATTTTTCAGCTCATGTTTATTGTTGTTGTTATTTACACTAAAATCGACAAAGGGAATACAATTTTGAAGCTCACGTTTGTATGTTTAAGGTGTGCTAGATCCAAACAGTAAAGTAGCCTGAGAAAGCCTACTATATACTATATAGCTACTGTAAAAACCCTTAATTGTACAATAGTATTTTATTCATGGTTTACAGGTGATGGCCTATCTCAAAAACACTCTGAACTGCGTCAATGGCTCGATTTTGGCCAGTATTTGTCACAACGGCAATGTTGTCAACATGAACGTCAAACCACTGCTCAAGGTTTTGTCTTAAACATTGAAGCCACTCCAAATGTAAAGATCATAACATTGTGTGTGTTGTTTGTTTTTGCAGGAGTAGGTTCATGTCCAGTATGGAGGATTTACTTTTCTACACTATCACGGAAGGCAAAGAGATGATCCCCCTGTCCCAGTTCATCACTGTGAGTCAACAACACACTCACACTTCCCCCGTCATGCCATGGACTGTTTTGACTTTCCATGACACATGGTCATACAAACACGCTCTGCCCTACAGCAGTATTGTATTTCCCAAAAGCACCTAAGAATTTAGTCACATAAACCTTGGAGAGTGATGTAGTTGCACACAACAGGAATAAAGAGTGTCTCCAGCTGAATGCAGGGTAAAGTTTAGAAGGTGTTTAGGGACTTTCTCATGTAATAGGACTAAATATAGTAGGTGTGACAGTGAGCTAATCATCATCAGATAACAACATGCATTTTTCATATTGAAGTGGAATTATTTTTGGGGTTAAATTTACAAGAATTTTTTAAAATGTTGAGGTTGCAGCAAATTAGATTAAAGGCATTTCATCTAAACCTATGGGCTTATTTAGTGACTAGATTGTAAGGAACAGATCTCCCTATACATGGGCCCCCCACACACACCCATACATACACACACACACACACACACACACATACACACACACGCACAGACAGACACGCACAGACATTACTGAAGAGATGTCAAGCTTCTGCGATTGTGAACCTGTACAGTTGTACATATCTCAGAAGATGAACATGACAGACTGTGTTTTTTTGTGCTCTCTGATAACTAACAAGTTGTTGCAAATCACCACACCCTCATGTATTCATTAGCTTCAGGTGGTGTGCAACCTTTTAGACAGTCACATAAAAAAGGCTGGCATGAACATCTGGTGACCTCGGTGCCTATGGCAACTCAGTCATTTTAAAAAGGAGCATGCATTTAGGAGAAGAGACTTGTGTCAACACAAATGGCTTGTTGTCACACCACAGATGACTGGATGTGTTTGTAGAGGTGCCTTGGTGAGGGCATAGACAGTGAAAGTGTCAGTATCAATGTGTGTATATCACTGCAAAAACAGTCATCCGAACAAGCCAATTAGAGTCATGGTCAGCCTACCAGAGTTATGGTTTGTAATTTCAGTTACTGTTGTAGCAATGGCAAGATAGGATGGGAAATCACTGGACTAGTATCAGGAAAATGAGACTGAATTACGGAAGGTTTTGGAAACAAGTTGGTGAGGTAAGATTATAAAAATGTATCTCCTCCGAAACATTCAAAGTGTATGTATGTATATACTAAATAGCAGGCTAACACACTATAATTGAAAATGTAACTGAGGATTTATTATAGTCTTGATTAGTTGCTATAAAACATCAGAACATAGTAAAGAAAGAAGTCATTAAAACCTCTAAGTCCAAGTTTACTTGTACTGTAAATTGCTTGTTAGGTCCGACCAACAGTCTTGAAAGTTCGAACCATGATCCGGACCAAGGCTCATGTTTTTGCTGCATTGTTTACATGCAAGCAAACTAAAGAACAATACATGACATAAATATGTCCTGTTGTCATCACATACGTGAGCCGCGTCTCCCGATACTAATTTGATTGGTTTGTAGACGGGCTTCTCTCTTTGATGTTTTTTTTTTCAGCTCTTTGTGTTTTGTTGTGTTGTTGAGAAGAAAGGACACAGGAACATTACTTGGGTTTTGAGGAGCTACAGCATTTATTCAGAGACACTACACTAATCTACATTGTGTATTTACTACCACTTAACAAGTAAACTGCTCATTTATTCTCTGCTCTGATTGCTGACAGCTGTCTGCTCTGAGCACCTCCCCTGTCACTCTCTTGCTAAACCAAACACTATGTACACACTAAGCACTGAGCTATTCCTTAAAAGAGCTACGTTTCTCTTATAACAAGCCAACAGCTGGCAGAATCTTGTATTTGGTCCAAAAGTCCAAACTGTTTAAAAAAATAGGCCTGTAATTTTGGTTAGGCTCAAACGGAAAAGTCTAAAAATCCTGACCAAACAAGGTAGGTGTGAAAGGCCCCTCAGAAAACCAGTACATTAAGAACCAATGCATTTGTATCATGTGTTTGTAAAATCACTTTAAATAATTAATTTATATTCAAAATTGTTTTTGAAAAACTGTTGATTGACTTATCAATTATTTCGACTACCGTAATCCTTTCAGCTCTACATGACAATGTGGATTTAATAACAGTTCATGAAGATATAAATATATAAAGCATATAGGGTACCCTGCTATTTCATCAGGTAAGATATCAGGTAATAAACTCCATATCTTGCTAGCCATGCTATCATTCACAAGTCATATCTATGTCTGTTTTGTGTGGTTATACAAAATTGGCTCGGATACCTGAACAGAAATCTTTCGGTTGATGGATAAAACTCTACAATAAGCACACACAAAACCAGTAATGGCAGCCCCAACTTAGGCATCTCCTGCCCTGAAGCTAAGAATCACTCACAGACAGTCAATAACAGCAACAGCTAGTTACAAAACGTATTCAATCTGCCACGTTCCTCTTTTTTCCTTTACCTTCAATTAAGATAAGCGCTAAAGGCGTACGGTGTCCCCTGGCAGAGGGCTCTGCCCATCCATCCTATCCAAGAAGTTATTTACTATGCAGCCAAAAACCTGTGGTATGGTATCAAGGCATTATCAGTTCTTGGTGATATCTGGCTGCTCTGGCCTTCCTATTGAGAGGATCTGGGTATGTGATTGCCCAGGTCTGAGTATCCTATGTATGTCCTATATTCATTCATAGGACATATCTCACCCCTTTGTAAATGCATCACATGAAGGTAATTAGCAGTCCTTTATGCACGTTCTGCCCACTAAAAGCTCAAGGTACACATCTTCACATGTTCTGGGTTTGTTCTCCTCTTGGTCAGTTCTGGAACAATATTTCATCCAAAATATCTGCCCTGATTTATGATACTTTACCTGTTACTGTACTGTTACTGTCAATGTTTTGATTCGTAATGATCTGTCAGCCCTCCAGTTCTCTAAAACTCAAAAACGAGCAAAAAAGAAGAGCGACAGCGAGTGGTTTGCTCACTGAATCAGTTATGAAATGATATGACTCTGGAGCTGATCTGTGGGCTTGTCGGGAGGGTCGTGCACATGGTGTCCCCAAAATAGACACACGTGGTTCACATTGAATGTCAGCTTGACGTGTGACTTAAGAGAGGGATTCCAGTAATTCAGTCTATACCTGTATTTCTTCCTAAATCCCACGTGGGCAACCCTGAGGCTTTGAAGTTCCCTAACTATATCCATCTACACGTTTGATATCCTGCTAATTGACATTACATTAACACTGCTGTCCATGACCCAAAGAGTTTGATAAAGTCTGTCATCTATGACTCCCTTCTTTTTCTCTCTTGTGTATAAATTGCTCAAAACAACCTCATCTTCCTCTTCTCCAGGCTTTGAGAAAAACAGGTTTGTTGACATCTGACCCTCGGTTGCGTGACTGTGTCCGTCAGATGCGACAATCCTCACGTGACTCTGCCGGCCCAGTCATGATGGACCAGAAGCTCTTCAAAAGGTGATAAAAGCTGTGATTATTTATGGAAAAATAGTTGTGCACGCAGTTATTCAAAGGGGGAGTATTCAACTCCTTTTTGTATTTGTTTAAATAAACACTCAGTTTATATCAATGCTGCATAACCAGCTTTATCTGGTGTTAATTTGAATGTTAGTTTTCTTCTTACTTAGAAATTGCATATTGAATGACAGTGTGCAAGATAAGGTAAGGTTAAGTCTTTCATACTTTATTGTGGTTAAGTAATAGAGTAAAAGTATGTGGTCAACGCTATTTCAGTCTAAGAGACTGACAGAGACAGGTGTTTTATAGCTGACAGCTGCTACTAGCCAAATTCACATGCACACGTGGCAGCCAAAGCAGTAAATTGTCCAGAAAGGCAGAGTAGTCTTTAGAGCTGTTAATGAAGGGGATCATTCTGGTTGAGCTCCAGACTGTAGTAATAACATTAGTAGACTCAACTCATCTGTAAGCTCCATACAGATTGCTGTCCAAACGGTATCATATTGTAAGTGTAATTCATTTAATCCCATCCTTTGGCCTGGAACAGCATGAGGGCAGTATGGTAGTCTTTGTCAAACTTAATTGTCTGTGTTCATTTTTTTTTTTATTTGTAAGGTTAAACATTCCTAAAGAACACTCAAAAGCTCACTATAAATATGCTACGAGAAATAGAGAGAGCTAGCTCTTTTTTTTTTTTAGAAAAAGACCCATATGAATAATGCATGCTCTTTTCGCTCTCTTCTCTAAAACCTCCCTCTAACATCGCCTTTGATTATTGAAGGCTTTGGACCACATATTTTGGTTCAGACCAGCTGTGACAGAATGCACATACCTTTCCTTGAGAGCATACCACATTACTACTATGATATAACAATGACAATCTATAAAAACTACAGTATTAGGATCTGCTGGTATACACAGGTGTGTTTGTTTACCCTTTTGCTGTGTATTTATCGGTTGGAAAAAAAGGGAAAGTGCAAGTCAGGAGGCTTGTATTACAACGCCTAATTATTAAAAAAATATTAGGCATAATAATAATAAAAATAAAATGCTATCTGTCCATATACAGCTGTGTTCAAAATAATAGCAGCACAACATCACTAACCTCATAAATCATAGTTTTTGGTAGAAATGACATTTCTACATGTCAGTCTGTGTAATAGAGTCATAGAAAACCTACAGACCCAACAGTCATGACACACATGCTGCTCATTCTGTGTAATTGAATCTGTAATTGAAAGGGGAATGTTCAAAATAATAGCAGTGTTGTGTTCAGTGAGTGAGGTGATTGATTCTGTGAAGAAACAGGTGTCAAATGTGGCCCATATATAGGGAAGGAAGGTTGCAAATGTTGAGCATACTGGTTATAGTGCATTTCACACAGAAATACTCAGCAAAATGGGTCATTCCAGACATTGTTCTGAGAAACAGTAGACTTTGATTAAAAAGTTAATTGGAGAAGGAAAAACATATAAATAAGTGCAGAAAATTATAGGCTACTCAGCCAAAATGATTTCAAATGCCTTAAAATGGCATCCAAAGCCTGAACAACATAGGGGAAAACGGTCAACCATTTGAATGGATTGAAGAATAGCCAAAATGGTAAAGGCTCAACCAATGATCAGCTCCAGGAAAATCAAAGAAGACCTAAAGTTGCCTGTGAGTACTGGTACAATCAGAAGAAGGCTATGTGAAGCAAAGCTATCAGCTAGAAGCCCTCGCAAAGTCCCATTGCTGAAAAAAAGACATCTACTAAATTAGTTGACATTTGCCAAAGGACACATTGACTGGCTAAAGGAGAAATGGTGCAACATTCTGTGGACTGATGAGAGCAACTAAAAAAAACTAACTTTTTCTTTTTGGGTCTAGTGGCAACAGACACTTCGTCCAACGTCCCCTACATGAATTCAAGCCCCAGTACACTGGGAAGACAGTGAACCATGGTGGTGCAAATATCATGTTATGGGGATGTTTCTCATACTGTGGTGTTGGGCCTATTTATCACATACCAGGGATGATCGACCAGTTTCAATACATCAAATTACTTGAAGAGGTCATGTTGCCTTATGTGTGTAAGAGGAAATGCCTTTGAAATGGGTCCTTTAATAAGATGATGACCCAAAACACACCAGTAAGCGAGCAAAGTCTTGGTTCCAGATGAAGAAGTTTGATGTTATGGAGCAGCCAGCCCAATCCCCAAACCTCAATCCAATAGAACACTTGTGAGGTGGCATCATAAATGCTTTTTCTGAGGCAAAACCTAGTAATGCAGAGGAATTGTTGAATGTAGTTCAATCGTCTTGGGCTGGAATACCTGTTCACAGGTGCCAGAATTTGGTTTACTAAATATGCAACTAAATGCAACTAAATATTAGTGCAGTGATTCAAAGTAAAGACATTTTTCAGGTAATATAGTAGTTCTAGTTTGTAAAAATGAAAATTAAATTCTCTTTTCCTGCCTCTGGCCGGCAGAGATCTTACAGGCTGACATCTCAAAACCTAGATGAATAAAACTACAATTATCTGTTTGGTTATATAGCACTAGGGGTTAGTTGTTTGGTTGGATTCAGTTTGAGTATTTTTTTGGTTGCACTGCACGATCTGTATTTGAAGTTCTTGGAAATTCATCTCATGATGTTTTAACGTTTAATAATGTGTCCTCTTGTAGGTGTGTGGGCAACAACATCATGCTGCTGACTAAGGCTTTCAGAAAGAAGTTTATCATTCCAGACTTTGAACAGCTGACCCAGCACATCAATAGGATGTATGACAATGCGCAAAAGCAGGAGGCAGGACAAGTAAGTAATGAACAAACAGACACACTGATTCATTGTCTCCCTGTTCATTACAATAACACTCACGTTTCTTCATGCAGGTAGCTGATTACATTCCACAGCTGGCTAAATTCAGCCACGATCTCTGGGGTGTATCTCTGTGTACGATTGATGGGCAGAGGTACAGTAACATCTTCACTTTAATGTGTGTTTCCATTCTGAAAACCTCCACCGTGTGTATTCACTTACTAACACTACTCCATTACATCCTCATGTCATGCAGACACTCTGTGGGTGACACCAAGGTTCCCTTTTGTCTGCAGTCATGTGTGAAGCCTCTGGAATACGCCATTGCTCTGCACGAGTTGGGCAGCGAGCATGTTCACCAATTTGTGGGCAAAGAGCCCAGCGGATTCAAGTTCAACAAACTGTCACTAAATGACGAAGGTAGGTGGTTAGCGTAATCAAGACTTTCACTCCAGTTACCCTCTCTACACAAGAACAAGCACTGACTATAGTACAGTGACTAATCCTGGTTTTGTAAAAAGTAAATCTACACAAAAGACGTATTTTCCCCTAGTATGTAATTTAAGAAATCTTGGCAACTCTTGATCAGTAATTTCAACAGACTTTGGTTGTTGGCAGAACAAAGTTGATGCAAGAACAAGTTCTTATTTTACTGGGTAAAAATTGTCCAGATGGACCTTTAGCCAAATTGAGCACCATTTTATCACCTTACCTTTGTAGCCAATTGCTATTACATACCCTCTTCTGAAGCAACTGTATGTGTTTAGTTTTAGCTGATGTTAGGTTGTTAAGTTCCTCTGGTGAAATATCACCTGTAATCTCAGCAGTTTATTTCTCTTGTGGTTGGGGGAAAGTGAGTGATAACACACTCTTGTTTCTTGTGCAGATAAACCACACAACCCGATGGTAAATGCCGGAGCTATCGTCCTCAGTTCTTTAATTAAGGTAAAATCCAAAGGCATGTCAGCAATGAATACATTGATTCAACAGTAGATGCAGAGGTTTTCTTTTAGAATTTACAGAAAAATTAAAAGATTTTCTGGATAAAAAAGAGTGTAATCTCTGTTTTTAAACCCAGGTCTTACTAAATGTTTTTCCCCTTTGAGTGTTACTGTGCAGGGTTGCGTTCTGCTGCAGCCTCTTGCTGAGCTTAAACACAGTTCAAAGGGGCAATCTTATAGGCCTTCAAAACTAATGATGAAAAACAATAAACTAAACAAGATAACCAGACATGTTCCAATTTTTTTCAATTAGGCACAACTGTCCACTTGGACTCAAAGATAAGGGTTAGAATTTGGTGTTTAAAGGTCTAGGTTATTGTGAACTCACTTAACACATTTTTTGTCAAAAATTCATATGCTTAATATGACAATATTTTACACAAATGTCTATAAGAAGGAACTGAACACATTTTATACCTTAAAGATCAACTTTTTGGTAGAATTTCAAGCTTATGAACTCTTGCTGTGTAAGCTGAGGCAATAGACCTGAGGCAGAGAAGAATGTTTAACTCTATGTCTCAATAGATGACAACAGACGTAACAGTTGTATGATAAGACACTGCTGCCTCAATTGTCCCCATCCAGCCAAGGTCAGGGGAGGGAATTACACACCTAACATTCATACACACAAAAACTGTAGTAGTGACGCACATAGAAACACTGGGTAAGATGTTCTTTGACCCAGACGGCCACAGATCAATGTGCTGCATGTGATTTGGGTTAGGTAGGTAAGAATAGTTGTTGTAAATGATCCAATAGCATCTTCACTATTTGGTAATCTTTAATCCTGGATGCCTCGCATGGGTTTAAATACAAATTCAGTAGGACAGGAACTTGAGAGTTGGGATGGCATTTACTGACATTACACCGTGTTTAATTGGCACTGCTTAATCCTAATTCTACTTGATCGAGATTCAAAAAAGGCTAGTTGTTAACACCTATCTTATCTCATCTTATCTTCAATTTGTGTGCCCACCTTGAAACTGTGCTGATTGTTTAGACCTTCTGTGCTTCCGGGTTGAAATTGTGTGTGAAGAATCCATGTTTTGCCAAAAAATACACTTAATATCCTTGATTAAATTCCTTCAAAGTCTTCAGTATATACAGTGGGTACGGAAAGTATTCAGACCCCTTTAAATTTTTCACTCTTTGTTTCATTGCAGCCATTTTCCA
>NC_048413.1:8896097-8936881 GCF_013103735.1 Etheostoma cragini
GGAAAAAGGCTGCAATGAAACAAAGAGTGAAAAATTTAAAGGGGTCTGAATACTTTCCGTACCCACTGTATATTATGTATGAGTCTCCACAGACATAAACTGCAACTTGACTGGTTTATGGAGGCATACAACTGCAAGACTTTATATATTTTTTTTAACATTTCTGTTAACTACATCCTGAGAAGAAACAGGAAGTTGTGCAAAGAATAGTTCAGGAACCTGTTGCACCAATTTTGTTAAGTGAAAGCTGCGGTGTGCAACCTGAAATCACTTCCTTCTTGTGTTAATTTTGACACATTTCACTAATCAAAACAAATACTGTTTATACTGATTAATGCATGGGCAAGTGATAGCCCTGGAGCAGTCACAAATGTATTTGAAATGTCCTAACAAAACACTTCATGAAATGTAACACCCCCACTATTTGCAATCTGTGCCACAGCAGTGCTTGCAGATTGCTTTCGTCCTATGAAATTTTAAGCTTTCTGGTTTTGGAAAATTACATATTCATTATGGTTTTTGAAGGCCTAAATGATTGCATCGTTGAGTTCAAGCGCAGTGAGAAGCCACAGAATGCTATGTTTCTTAAATCTGAAACTATTGGTGATGTTGTCTAATCACTCATCAGTTTATTGGCTGGTCATATGGTGGCCGTAGCAGCTGAACTATGTTCATCACCATCTGACTGACCAGGTTGGAACTTTTTGTAAGACATGTAGTGGTGGAGTTTAGCCATATGTGGTTGTCTATTTTTTTCCTCTGTACTGTTTTTTGTTACGTTTCTCAGCTGACTGAAGAGATACTCTGGACTTTTTATCATATGTGGGTCAGGTTCAGCAGCGAGGGAGTGTCTGTGTGTGTGGGTCTGACTGCAGGGGCGTCTGTGTGCTTCTGGCCAATTACAGCCCTCAGAAAAAAGTTGTGCAAGCCACCCTCGCTTGTGTGTGTTAGTTTGTGGAGGGAACAATATTTGCATATAATTTGTATAAATACTGAGGAGGTTATACACTTAAAAGCTTGATTTCTTACACACATGGTAATATTCATACCCTAGTGGGAACAGCTATACCTGCAAAAGTTTAAATGTCACAAATGTATATTTTTTGTTCAGAGAAATGAAAGAAATACAGCAAAGTAAATTATTAACCATGAGGTTAAGCGTGAGGCTATTTCTGTAACTCATAGAAGTATTTTATATCCTTAACCTCACCATAAAATATGAACGGGGCTACGGTCCGTAGTTAGTAACTTTACAACTCTGTAATATCCCTCCCTGGTCCGTGAAATTCAAGCACAGACATAAAAAGCCCAGGCCACAGTGTGCATATTGCGACACTAACTGAGGGACACAAAGACATCATGTACAGGTCATAGCTCTACGCCCACCAAAGACTGGACTAAAAACTGCTTTGACGTCAAAGAACTCAAACACTGCCATCTATAGGGACTCACTGACTGTTGGCGTACATAAAACTGGCATCAGAATGTAATTTTTTCCCGCCTCTGTTGACAGCCTCATTCAAATAAGGCAGAGAGGTTTGACCATGTGAGTAAATGCTTTTCATTTTCAAACTTTTCTTGATTCCATGTATTTATTTGATTTTCTTACTGTACCAAGTGTAAATATAATGTCATTGCAGGTGATGGAGTTCTTGAAAAGCTTGGCTGGAACAGAGTATGTGGGCTTTAGCAATGCAACGTAAGTAATGTGCTTAAAGAAGTGCAACATTATTTTAGCATTCCTAAAGTCCTGTGTCACATGAAATGTAACTTTCTGAATACTTGTTACCTTCTTGCAGTTTTCAGTCTGAAAGGGAGACTGGTGATAGGAATTATGCAATTGGTTATTACCTCAAAGAGAAAAAGGTAAGTTTTGGCAGTATTTTATGTTTAATTACAATCACCTTAAGCACTTGTTCAATGCTCAGGTTTTCAGAACAATTAAATGTTCTGACTATGAGCTGACTCTGGTTTTAACCCATGCAGTGCTTTCCTGAGAATGCAGATATGACAGCAGCCCTTGACTTCTACTTTCAGGTATGAATCTTTCTCTTTAACATTGTTGGATGAACCATTCAAGGAAAAGTTCTACATTTTGGGAAATAAGTCTATTATATATAGAACCACAAAATTAAAACACAAACAATCAGAATTTACCAAAGCCAAAAAAATAAATAAAATAAAAAAGGTAAGTTTGAGAAGGAGCGGGGGGAAGCATACTTGGCTTATTAGGTCCTGCCCCTACTTCAGAATATCATATTATTACAAAACAAATAGATATGCAACAACAATAATTACAACAATAACTTACAACAATATACAACAATACCATTACATTACAATTCCATTACTGTGTTTCGGTCAATTCCTTTCTGTATTGTAGTAAGTATAGATTTCTTTAGATTTATATCACTCTCATGTCTGAATGTCTGAATAGGAAGCTATGGCTGGGACACGGTTATTTTAGTTAGGCAAAAAATGTCCTCTGGTTTCTGTGAAACTTCTTTTCACTTTTTTTTGTCTTTTTTTTTTTTTAACTAATTAATTAATTTATTCATTCATTTATTTATTTATTTACAGATTGGTTTTCTTACAGATAATGGTAATTTGCCAGGCTAACTGTTTTCTACTATTTCCAGTCTTTATGCTTTACTACGTTAACCAGGCTGCTGGCTGTAGTGTGATTTTTGGTGTCTGTTTTTTTCAGTTGTGCTCCATTGAGGTGAACTGTGAGTCAGGAAGTGTCATAGCTGCCACACTGGCCAACGGGGGTATTTGTCCAATCACAGGGGAGCGTGTGCTGAGTGCTGAAGCTGTTCGCAACACCCTGAGCCTCATGCATTCCTGTGGCATGTACGACTTCTCCGGACAGTTTGCCTTCCATGTGAGTCGCCAGATACTCAAGGATCTGTTTGAAAAAGTGTTTGCTAGTGTTTTTTGCTCTGAGCACTCATGAAATTTTGAATACCGGTTGAGACTTTTCTGTTTTCTCTACTTGTTCAGGTGGGCTTGCCTGCTAAATCTGGCGTTTCGGGTGCTGTTCTGCTGGTTGTCCCCAACGTCATGGGTATCATGTGTTGGTCTCCACCTTTAGATCGGCTCGGAAACAGTGTTCGTGGCATTCACTTCTGCCAGGTATGCAGTTGCTGTCACAGTTTTATTGATTTTTCTGAAGCAGATTTTTCTGTGTCTGCATGCTTCAAATATTCCATCTTAATGAACTTTTAAATCATTAGGAGCTGGTGTCTCATTTCAACTTCCACAATTATGACAACCTGAGGCACTTCACTAAGAAACACGATCCCAGGAATAGATCAGATGAAGATTCAGTAAGTTGTGACAGATGTACATGCTGCAATTTTCGTTCAGGCTAGTAAGAAACATAGATATTTATTTCTTGTTTAAGAAAAAATCCACTATTGTGCAGTAATGTTAGCCTTTTGATCCATTAGAACAAGTCAGTGGTAAACCTGATGTTTGCAGCCTACAGTGGTGACCTCGCTGCTCTCAGGAGGTAAGCAAAGACCGAATCATATTTTCATTTTTTGTCACTAAGCTACAACGCTAGATGAATATGCCACAGTTGGATGATGCGATCTTAAAGGAACACTTTGACATTGACAAACATATTCACTTTCTTGCAGAGAGTTAGTTTTAGAAGATCAATATCGCTTTCATATCTATATAATGTGAAGCTGTAGCTAGAAGCAGGTTAGCTCAAAAAATATATATTTATTATATTTTGTTTGTTTCATTTGTAAAAATTAAATTTAAAAGAAATTAAGAGAAAGGTTGTGTTTTATTAAATGTCCTTACAAAAATGTTTATGAAATGTAACACCGTCACTATTTGCAATCTGGGCCACAGCAGTGCTCGCAGATTGCTTTTGTCCTCTGACAACCTGGCTTTTTTAAATTTAATTAAACTAAAAAGATATAACATTTTAAAAATTGAGCTTAGAGGTGTTGGTAGACAGATTTTGTTATCTTCGGACAGAGCAAGGCTAGCTGTTTCCATTTACTTCCAGTCTTTATGCTAAGCTAACCATCTCTCAGCTGTAACTTCATAGTTACCATACAGACCTGAGAGTGGGAACTATTGGCAAGAAAACAACTAGGCAGAGTCACTATTCTTTTAAGAGTTAATTCTCTGCTCATTAAAAGATGTCCTTTCCATGTGTGCTCCCTCACTTCTGTTCTTTCTTTTGTTATCCCTGCAGGTTTGCCCTTTCAGCAGTGAACATGGAGCAGAGGGACTACGACTCTCGCACTGCGCTTCACATTGCTGCTTCAGAAGGTGACACTTCATTATTAGTTCATTCATTCTTCATTAATCTCAGTTTTGATATTCAAGCAATTATTAATGAAATATGGCCTTGGGGGTTGCTCATGCACTGTTGTCTTTCAGGTCATTTAGAAGCTGTTATCTTCCTAACTGAAGTATGTAAAGTGAATCCCCACATGAAAGACAGGTAGGAATTTGTAATATAAACTTTTTCATCTGATATTAGCTTAAAAATGGTAGAATGGTAGATAAATATGTCCATCTCCATATTACTAACCATAACAATCCATCCATCTCCATATTACATTGTGGTTGCTATTAGATGGGGAAACACACCTCTAGATGACGCCATGCAGTTTGGCCATGATGTTATTGTTTCAGCCTTGCAAGAATACACAGACCGCAACGCACCATACAACACAGAGGAGCAGAAGACCACACTGGAGACATACAGTACGTTAAAAAGCATTGTCTAAACTAGAGACGGTCCAATACCTTTTTTTGTTTCCCGATTCCCAGTGATGTAGTCAAATGTATTGTAGTTGGTATGTTGTACTGTGTATATATTGGCCAGAATCTCGAGCATCAATGACTTCATTTCCTGTATTCGGATACAATTTAATGCACCAATTTACGGAGGAAATACCTCTATTTAGCCTATGCGTTTGGGCAAGTAGTGGCCTAAAGGTTAAAGAAGCAAGCTTGACCGGGATGTCGCCGGTTCAATTCCTTGACCGACATGATGAAATCTGGGTGGAGAAAGTGAAGCAGCGCTTGTCCCGCCCTCATTACCACCACTGAGGTCCCCAACCACTCTAGTGGAGCTGCTCAGTGGCCAGCAGATCAGACTGTGGTTGTACTGGGCTGCTTCCAGGGATGAATGTGTAACTGTGTGAATGTGACAGGTCGTCATTGCAAATGAGAATTTGTTCTCAACTGACTTACCTGGATAAATAAAGGTTAAATAAAATTGGCTTGTGTTGCAATTTTAACTAACTGTTTTTGTGCTAAGCTTCTGATAGAAAATGCCACTATGATGTAAATATTTGATATAGTGCGCCTATTTATTGTTTAAATATTGAAATATATATTGCTTCATTGATGTCATTTAATCAGGCAATTTTATGGTCCTTTGTAATATATATTCCTTAAGCTGCTATATTAATTAAATAGGTGATACTGTTGTATTTGTGCCTGTCTCACTGGAAGGACTGTTTCATTGTGGTTCATGGAGGCTCATAGGCCAGTTTATTCACTGCTGATATCTTGCGTTGATATGTTTGTTTTCTTTATAGCTCTTTTTTTATTGGTCACTTGTTATTACGTCTGCATATTTCAGATGCTGATAGCAGTGCACATTTGGGTTACTCTTACATAAATTACATAAATGAGTGTTGCATGCTAGACACAACGATGTTTAAAATTTGACATGAGGAAATTAAAGCTTTTGCTTGTTAACATGTGTATGCAGTATGTGTATGTAGTGAACTATATAGTGATAAAAAAATGCAATATTATACAGTTTAATGATCTCAAATGAATGCACTTTATTCACATTGCTTTATTTCATTTAACTCAGTAAAAGGCAGTGAAATGAGTCCTCCTCCAGATGACTTAAGCTTTAGTCTGTCACTGTAAATGTGTATAAGCTTGCTATATGTAATGTAAATGTTATTTTTATTAAACAATATACAGTATGAACATGGGACTAAAAACGTTATTGTTGTGGATTTCAGCTTTGTAACTGTGTGGGTATTTTAGGAACACGGCATAAAAAAAAATTTGGCAGTTAATGTTGCTCTCAAAAACAATCCTACATCCTTTTCACATCAGTTAGTCTGAGAGGTAATACATGAGGTACACACAATAACAGCTTCTGTGCTAAGATTGCCTGAGATAACACACAAAGCATAAACTTGCATTGATAAGATTTCATAACAATGACCATCTGGACCACGGAAAATTAACCATAATCTGTAATTAAGCTGTAAATGATTACTTAGATATTGCTTTATTTCCTGTTGTGATAAATGCTGTCATGGTATCAAATACAAGCCCACGACCATCACAATCATCACAGCTCAATCCTGGTTCACTTCAGGCCCTCAGGCTCCTCTAGACCAGAGTGTGTAAGCAGCTCCCCGTCCCAAAGTCCAAACGCGGGGCAGAGGGGAGTCTGGAACTGGACCTTGATGGTGTGAATGATTGTGGGTTTTTTGATGTCCACCAGCCCCAGAAGACCCGCTTGGTAGTCAAGCAGGATGCCTATGCGGTCTGGCTTGCCCACCAGCGGCACAGGAACTATCTTATTGCTGGTCATAGCAAACCACTTGCGCTGAGCATAGCCAAACACCCAGGAGGAGCTGTTGGTTCCCACACAATCCTCTCTGGACATCATGGCCTCGGCCACACCTAAACGAAACTCTTGAGACTTTTTGACAGTCACCTCCCAGTAGTGTCTTCCACTGCTGATCTTCTCATCGCCAAACACAACGGCCCAGTGTCGGAAACGTTCTGGGTTGTCTGGCACATAGCTGAGGTCCAGACCCAACATGCGGTAGATGACGGCAGTGTCTTTCTTGAAGAGGTCCAGACTGCTGTGAGCTGTCTGCTCATCGAGCCTGAACTGAAGATCTACAGAGAACAATAAGAGTGTAAGAAGAAAAAATGTTTTTCATGATGACTTTTGGTAATGATATTTGACACAGAAAACCTTATTGTGTTAGTACCCAGATCTGTCTATGCTTGTGCTTACTTGCATCTATAAAAAGTTTTCCATAGTGTTATTCATGGATTTATTTTTTAGATATCAAGTCGTTCCATTATTTGGATATTATTCATGAGCAGATCAGGTCTCTTTTAAAATCAAGTAAATCGCTGGCTCCCAAACTGAGTTTAATAAACCTGGTTTGACATTTTGAATTTTAAATTAATTGCTGCATTGTACTGATGGAAAAGAGACACCATTATGGTTATTAGCACTTATTATCACACCTGACCTTTTCTTGGTATGACAAGTCATAGATGGATCTGACACTAACTTATTAAAACCGATCCGAAGTTAGCACAGGTTTTATACATCCATGGTCAAGACCAACAGGGAATTGAGCAGTAGTGGGGTATAAGAGCAAATTTAGGGGAACAGGTATGTGCTCGGATTATCACATGGGGGTTAACTGTATGGGAAGTGTTAAATCGCGCATTAATTGTGTAATTTTCTGGTTTTGCATCTGTGCAAAGATAACGTTATAGTTGTTGCGACGAGTTGCATCTCTGCCGAAAATTACATCCGCCTCGCGGGCAGCAATTGAGCTATCTATGGTAGCCACTTGCTAGGCTAACTTTACTAGCTAGCTAAAACATTGATGATTCTAACCTTCCTAAAAGTATAGACTACGTATTATTTATCACCATTGGTGAACCTGAAGAATAATAGATTGATTTGAAACAGTTACCGCTAGGTTATTTCGCATTCAAAATCGTAGTTCCTTGGCATGCAAAACTCGGTCCAACACCCCACCATTTTTAATCACAAAAAAAGCCACTGTTGGGTCTACTCTATATTTTAGTGAAGACACAATTCACATTTCAGACTACAACCCCAGCTGTCCGTTTAAAAAAAAAGCCCACAACACTTGCTGAACTTTTGTTGGCTCATTTGTTTTGCCAGAGAGCTGTGTTAACGGTTTTGTTACTATGTATGGATACAGCCCATTACCGAGCTTGTTGTCGTGATCCGATTAAGTTAGGTCATAACGGAAAAATCACTATCATTAACAGTGACAAACATCATTAATTGAGCTGTCAGTAACTGTGCCTGTTGGGACACTGACCTCTGAGCTGTAGCCCAGAAGCTAACAACTCTTGCTTAACTTTTACAAACCATTTACTCACAGTTTCCTCTCGAGGTGGATATGTAGCATATCCTCTCAGGCAGACTGACAGGCTGCCTGTGTGTGACTGACCGGGAGGTGACTGTCCGTCCTGCCAGGCGACATAGACGGGCTACTTTAGCGACCATCGCCATGTTTTTCACTGCCGCTGTTCACATGTTTTGCTTCTTTCTTGTTGTCAAAATGTAGCAGCAGCGCGCTGTGCTGCCCCTGCAGGCCCGGGGAGAATCCTCCATCAGCACCAAGGACAGCAGACAGCCCCGTCAAAACTGGACCGTCTCAACATTTGCAACTGTGTCACTTCTCAGTAAGTATACCTCTCAACCCCTGTGTTGTCTTCCCGTTAACCATGAACTTGTGCTTCCAGGTCAAAATTGAAAATCAATATTTTTTGGGGCTTTTCTGATGGTTTTGTTGCTTTTTCTGATTTATTTGTCACTTTTTCCACGCTCTTGGCACTTTAAAAAAAACCTGAGCTGGTTTAATAATAGGTTTTATTATTCTTATTCTTGGAATTCATGGTCAACAAACCTCATTTATATCAAATTATGCATACGGTTTTAGTTAAAAAGGCAGAAATTATGAATTATTTTGACTACTATTAAGATCAGAGGATGTTGAGTGGATCACAGAGGGGTAAATGTCAAAGTTTAGTCCGGATACTGTTTTGAAACCATTAAACAAAGTAATTAAAATGCTAAAAGACTAAATAAAACACCCCAAAAATCCCATGAAAGTAATGTTGAATGGAATCATCCATGTTATTTTTGGGCAATTCAATTGAAAGAAATCCATTTTTTTGATATAAAACACTCTGGAATGGGTCAATTTGACCCGAGGACAACACAAGGGTTAAATTCCACTGATCCACAGCCAACTATGTCTGAATTTTGGGAAAATGTGTTTAATAGTATCCACAAGACATTTAGAAGTTGTTGATATGGTACAGCCTTCAAAAACCCATAGAGTTTTGGGTTTAAATGTTTATTTAGTGTTAACATTAGGATTGCAACAAACAGTTATTAATCTGATGATTTATTCTTGATAATCGTTTGGTGTATTAATCATCATAAATGAGTGAAAAGTCCCCACGATGTCTTTCTTGTCTGTTTTGTCTTAGCAGGTATTAGCAGCACTAAACTGCATGTCTTCAGTAAAGAGCTTGGACAAGCTGAAACAGAATAAACAGTATGATACTATAGTATGATACAGGCAGTGTGGAAAAAGAAGAACAACCTTACAGCTACTTAATGGAAATTAAAAAAGGGAAAATTGGATGTTAAGGGGCGACATTGGTCAGTCCTCTGGAAATAACAACTTCTTCTAAACTCAACTAACTAAAATAGCTGTCTGACAATTAACGTTGTTATTATTTTCCCTTTTGATAGTATCTTGTGCTCTATGTTGGTGTAGGTGCACACCTATGCAGCGAGCGAAACAGCAGTAAAAGAAAAATACACAAGTGTAAAAGTAAAAAGAGTAAAATACGCAACAGTTATCCCGACAGTTATTCAACAGCTACCTAAAATGTTGTTTACAGACAGCTAGGCTAGTGTATAGTAGCTAGTTAGGTTAGCAATAATCTCATCATATTGAACAAAATTTGACTAAATCTCAAATCAACAACCACAGAATAGCTGTAATAAAATAAGTACCTGCAGATAATGCTCCAATAGGCGGATTAATGTACTCTAGAGTGTAAACTCCTTCCAGGTTGCTAAAATCCCCCACATTCCCAGAAGTATACTGACCTCCTTGATTTCATTATAAAAACTCAATATCACATAGATTTAATGTTTGGCATTTGGCTGTAAACAAAAAGCAATGGGGATCCATACTAATTGCCATCTTTAAATGAGGGAACTGTGGGTTAAGACAGCTGTCATAGTATATTTATACTTAAACTTCAAACTCATATTTGGATTCAATAAAAAACAGCACCATATGGTCTTTGCTATATTATTACAACTCTCTTACTCTACAGCAGTCGCGGAGGATAAATTCAGATCATTACTTAAGTAAAAATACAGAACTTGAGTAAATGTTTATGTCTACAAGCATACACCTTTGTAAAAACTTTGCTGACACTTCATAAACATATCAAGTTTATATATTATTATATAATACATACTGTATCTCTGCATGAGTTATAGCTGTTTATGCTGGATTTGAGATAGCAACTGCTCCTGGGCAATGTGGCAAATGTAGTAGTACTTTAAATGTCACAGATAAGAATTTTTATTTTTCCTGCTGTTGCATTTAAGATGGCTGATGCATCTTTTATGACATTTAATACATATTTTGATATATTAACAGCTTGATTCAGCCTAGTTGCGCAGCTAGATCCATTTTTCACACCAGTATCCAGCTGGGGAATAAATGTCATTGTTTATTCATGGTCCAATCTAAATATGGCACATAGCATTATTTTTCCTTTGTGGTCCCTGATGATGACTTTGTTTTGGAGAGGAGCTCTCGCTTCCGACACACACACCTCACACACACTCACACATGTTGGGTTGCGCAGAGCCTTCCCATTCAAATCTCTTTCTCAGAGTCAAATCTGAATTTAATTTATTTCGAATGTAAGAAACATGACGAGTCATGAAAAACATACATCCCTACACTACAACAATACCATTTTATACTATAAGGAAAGGGGAAAGAATTCAATAGATCATTTATTGATGATGATTGATAATTGTAAAAGAAATATAAGCAAAGCCAAAGATTCTCTGCTTCAACTTCTCAAACGGGAATACTTTCTGTCTTTTTAGTCTATAATAATAAAGGTTTATCTTTAAGTTTTGGACTGTTGGTCGCATAAAACAAGCTTTAAATGTTAACGTGGGCTCTTAGTGCTATGCTTTTATAGTAATGTTCTGGTTCACATTTTATAGATTTTATTTATACATTTTATAGACAAAACTAATTGATGAATTCTAAATATATATAACATTAATCAATGAAAATAATTATGAGTGGTAGTCATAGTGTATATTACACTAAGGAGCTCAGTACAGTTTGATGTGTTGTTTTTCCATCAGGCTGTGACACGCTCCGATAATTAACCCTTATGTAATTTAATTTACCCGCTTCAAAGTGTTTTACATCAGAAAAATTTATTTATTTCAACCAAACTGCCCAAAAATAACATGGATGATTCCCTACAACATTCTTCAGGTAAAGTTTATGTTTACTTTCATTGAATTTTTGGGGTGTTTTATTTAATCTTATCACATTTTAATTCTTTTTTTTTTTTTGATGGTTTCAAAAGAGTATCCGGACTAAACTTTGACATATACCCATCTGGGATCCCCTCAACATCCTCTTATCTTAACTTTTAGCTAAAATAATTGAATAATTGCTGCCTTTTTAACTAACAGCTTGTTTATAATTTAATTCAAATGAGGTTTGTTGACCATGAATTCCAGGAATAAGTGTGAAACCTATTATTTAACCAGCTCGGGTTTTTTAAAAAGCGCCAAAAGTTGGAAAAGTGACATCAGAAAAAGTGACATCAGAAAAAGTGACATCAGAAAAAGGACCAAAAAATTGGAAAAGCATAAAACAAATTTCAATTTGGACCTGGAAGGGCAAGTTCATGGTTAACGGGAAGACAACACAAGGGATAAAGACATGGTCGAGTTTTAACTTGCACTTGTAGTTGTAGTGGTAGGTGAGAAACTGTGATGACTGACAAAGGTTTTCCTGAGGTGTTCCTGAGCCCACGTGATAATGTCCTTTACATAAAGATGTTGGTTTTCATGGAGTGCTGTCTGAGGGATCGAAGGTCACGGGCATTCAATGTTGGTTTTTGACTTTCCTGCTTAGGTGCAGATTCTCTGGATCTTTTGAAGATGTTATGGACTGTTGATGATGAAATACGTTGTTTATAAACTGTTTTACTAATTGCTAACACAGTTGTTGTGAACGACTGAGCCTTTGGGGGATGCTCCTTTTTATATCCAATCATGTCACTCACCTGTTTCCAGTTAACCTGTTCACCTGTGGAATGTTCCAAGCAGGTGGTTTTTGAGCATTCCTCAACTTTCCAAATCTTTTGTTGTCCCTGTCCCAGCTTTTTTGGAACACGTTGCAGGCATTAAATTAAAAATGAGTGAATATTTGCAACAAAAAAATGGTTTATCAGTTTGAACTTTAAGTATCTTGTCTTGTATTCATTGAGTATAGGTTGAAAATGATTTACAAATTATTTTATTCTTTTTTAGTTACGTTTTACACATTTGGGGTTTGTAAATTAAATTGAATTGGTGTTCTTTTCCTTTTCTTTGGTTTTAATTTGGATTGTTTCTCCATCAATCTTTCTCCCCCTTACAGTATGTAAACATATTGCAGAAGGATGCTTTACAAACAGTATCTACACTAGAAAATGGTAGTAGCCCAATGTCCATCACATGCTAAGGAGACTCTCTCTCTCTCTCTCTCTCTCTCTCTCGCTCTCTCTCTCTCTCTCTCTCTCTCTCTCGCTCTCCCCCTCACTCTCTCTGTTTTTACGCGGACTGCGGTTTTGTTCAGTAGAAACTACCAACTACAGTAAGTCACCGGTGAACAGCAGGCGTCAGGCCACCCTGCTGTCCTCTCCCGTCCACGGCCGCTGCTGCCACGCACACACAAACACGAGCGGCGGAAAAAGCTCACGACTCACCACAAATAGCCAACCGTCTGACTCCCAAACACATCGGAGTGGAAAGAGATCTCTCGACTTGACCTGGAAATCTGCCGATTTAAAAGGACGCGAGTAAAGCGCCGCTCCAGAGGAACTCTTAATAAATGAGCTGAAGTGTCAGAAGGATTTCTCTCTCTCTCTCTTCGGTCTCGTGCAGGAATGACGCGTGCTTCACTGGACTCGGCCAGTGAATTCGCAGGCTGATGAAACACTTTGCCAATGCCTTTTCTTTGCTTCACTGCAACCCAGCGAGAAACCTGCTGAACACCACAGTAGCGCAGTGGGGATGGACCTTCGTCTTGACATCTTGGTAATGCATGGGTTTCAATGGCCATGCTTTTGCATGCCTGCTTTTGTGAAATGCATCACTGCTGCTCGCAATTCCTGCTAGTCTGACTTTTTTTAAAGAGCGGCAGATGCTCCAAATGTGTCTCCATCTATCTGCGTGAGGGATGGCGACCAAACCGCGCCAAGTCCAAGAGTGGTTATCTACACGTTCGCACCTGTTCGGCTGGATAACGACAGTTTATGCCACAGGTGAATGAATTTCGGCTCAGTTTCTCCTAACAGTGTTTTGAAGCTGTTTTTTCTGACTCTGGCATTCTGATCGAGCTTGTTGCACAGTGGTAATGGATCTCAAAGTAGATACCGAAGAAATGGACACAAATCAACCTCCACCCATAGAAGTTTTTGCGCACAGCTCGACTCTGCACGGGATCTCTCACATTTTCACATACGAGCGGTTCTGCATCAAACGCAGCCTGTGGGTCGTGTTTTTCTTGGGGTCTCTGGCCTTCTTGCTGTACGTGTGCGTGGACCGGATCAACTTCTACCTCGAGTACCAGCACGTCACCAAACTGGATGAGGTCACGACCCCGATCATGACGTTTCCGGCGGTCACCTTCTGCAACCTGAACGCGTTCCGCTTCAGCCAGGTGACGCGCAATGACCTGTACCACGCAGGGGAGCTGCTGGCCCTGCTCAACCATAGGTAACCACCAGAACCAGTGAAACAACAGGAATCCATGTTGAAAGCTGTTTCTACTGCATCCTGCTGCTTATTCTTTTGAATCTGGAATTTATGTTCTCTTAATATCAAGTACTGTAGTACAGTATGCCATATCCTCATTATAAATACTACTATAGTAGTAGTTTTACGTTGCAAATACGAGTGATGGAACTACATACATTTACTCAAGCACTTTACTTAAGTACAAACTTGAGGTACATGTACTGTACTTGAGTGTATCAATTTTATTCCACTTTAGCGTCTGCAAATCAGACGGAAATATTGTTTACTTTTTACTCCACTATCTCCTAAGCAGCTCTTGTTACTAGATAATTTGCATATTCATATGTAGACCCAAAAATATTAATGTTCTTGTAAAGAACTGTTACGTATTGAACTACCAAAAACATAAAAATGTTTAAATTAGATCCACGTCAACCAGATAGGCTGCCACAACTGTAAAAGGCTGTCAGAAACACTCACAAGGGCCAATTTTCTGCATTTTGATAATCAAAGTACATTTAGCTTATAACGTTTTCAATGCAGGGCTTTTGCCTGAAATGGATTATTTTTACATTGTTTTATTTTACTTAAGTGAATAATAATAAAGTGTAATGTATACTTTATCAATTTCACAAGGGGAAATTACAATTTACACTCTGTTGTTATTACACACATTACACACAGGCTTGAATTACACACACATGCTCAGTACCTACACTAAATGGAGAGATGTCAGAGTGAGGGGGCTCCATGGAAAGGTTCTCCTTTTGATCTGAATACTTCATCAACTGGCAATTGTGTCTCACTCATCTAAAAGGCTCCAATAGTTTCTACCTTGTTGAGTCATTCGGTGCTTGGAGAGCTGGCTTGTCAGGTTTGAATTAACTAAGGTATTACAATCGGAGAACGGCAGCCGTCTGGTTGGTGCATTGAGGGCTCTGGATACTGCTTCCTTTGATTACAAGTGAAATGGCAGATGCTCTGGGTATTTTTGTCAGTTACAGTATTTATTTTAAACCCTCATGTTTCTGTAACCTCAACAGAGCTGTAGAAAACTCCACGCCTTGCACATTAAATCCACTTTGTTTCTGAACTGTTAAAAACTTGACTTCTTTGGATAGTTTAAGTTGATTAAGATCATGCATAGGGCCAAGAGGCAGACATGAAAGAGGAACGATCTCATGGAAGGGCTGTGCCTAATCCTGGCTTTTAAAGTTCTTTGATAAACATGTTGCTCTCCCCCTACTGTTGTAACATTGTTCCAATTAGCAACAGAGACAGCGATAATGAAACAAATCAGCAATGGTGTCATTCGCCAATTCTGTGGCCTGTGTCTGACGTTTGAGGGATCAGAAACTGGGTTCAGATGATGTGAACCTCTGACAGGCTGTCAGTTAAAGAGATCAAGGACAGGAGTCAGCAGCATACAGTGCTGAATGCCTCTGATGGCTGTGCTTTTATGAGGATATACAGCCAACTTCTATCCTAAATCTTTAATGAAGATCCCAGACTGAATGCTAAAATTATCTCTTTTTTTCTGTGAGGCTGGTGTGACTGATGATCAACACTTGCCATCTGGATTTCTTTTTATACTTAATAGATATACTAATATCACATTTCCAGGCACTGGTTCACAAAGAAAACACTTCCAATTGGGAGACCAAAGTATAAATGGGGCTGAGCCTCCTTCTCCATGTACACATCTCAGCTCTTACAGCAGGTTTAGTGCTCATTATCCTGCCTCCCTTGACAAGGTAGAGAAGCGATGCAGCGGCACACTTAGCTGTTATACCCCCGGCCAGAAAAGAAAGTGCTTGTGGCATGAAATCCATTTAAGACTGTTCTACGCCCACTTCCCATGTTTGGAGTCACTGGTCTGGGAAATGTCTTGTGGCATGATATTTAAGCTGCACACATCCTAAAGTGTAAGCCTTCGCTGATCCAGTCAGCTTATTCTTATGGGATTTTATCTTATAAGTGTCTTCTTGGCTTGTTTGTCCTCTACACAAACAATGGGGGGCGAGGTCCTCTGCCTAATTAAGTTCTCTTTCAGTTAAACAAAAACACTCCCAGCCTCTCCCATAATGAGGCTTAGGCTAATCTTAATGCCACAAAATAATCTTTAAATTAATTTACTTGACCTGATTGAGGCTAGTCATTATTGATTTCATGTTTGATCGATTTCAGTTGGAGTGTCAAACGTCCCTTTGCCCTCAATGAAAAATGAAAAACGTAAAGGGTTGCTGTACCTACTTCCAAGTTTTATAACCAATTTATAGTGACACTGTAATTATACATCATATATCACCAGCTCTTGCTTAAATGAAAAGTGCATCTAATTCTTATTCATCTAATGCTTAAAAACACATTGCAATAATAGTTACACAAAAAGATGAATAAAAGGCCATATTCATACAAGAGTGGCTCCATTCATATGAGAAAATTTCATTTGAGGCAGTGTTCTGAAAAATCTGCTCTTTGGTGAGGCCAATAAAATGGTGACATTTTTAATAATAGCACAGTGGGAGAGCACAGCGAGGGTAGAGGTTGGGTGCATTTACAGCTATTCTGCTCTCTTTTGATATGAGGCAGCGTGGTCAGATCTTTTTGAGCTCCATTAAAGAAAAGGAAAGTTCCCAGTGCCACTGAAAATGCTGGGTGGGATTTGGGTTGTCTGGGTCCACTCTCAGTTACTTGCAGGCTTCTTATTCTTAAAGTAGAGAGAGAGAGAGAGAGAGAGGACTATAGCTAATAATATGGACAAAATGAAATTACACAGAAGTGTAACTGACAACTAAGCCATCAATAATGTGATGATATCTGGGGCTTAGCTGTTATCATGCAAGAAAACCATTGAGATTGTATCATTATTAATAAGTCTCATGATGAAACATCAGGAGGCATTCATGGTTTGTTTCAAAAAACAATCTAATCAATTTATAACATTGTGTCACTTCACTGTTATACAGCCTTTACTGCAAGTTCAAGAAAAGGCAACCTATATAACTCAATACAACAATATCATATAGCCTATAACACAATATATTAAAGTGCTCATATTATGCTCATTTTCAGAAGTGTAGTGGAGCGTTTAGCTGCTAAAGAGCCAGATATTTCCCTTAGGAGTTGGAGAGGAAAAACAGAACTGAAAGAGATTTAATGTTGGACTTACACTCGCCAGGTGGACAGAAACACGACTCCAAATGATATGATTATGATAGTGTTGCTTTGTAATTGCCGGATGTTTAAACAGGCATCTGTTTGCTAACAAATTCACCATATTAACGTAAAAATTGATGATATGTCAATGTTATATTTTCAGCTTTTTTTCCACTGCCCCTAAGTGGCCAAAGAAAACCAGTTATTGCAGTTTTAAACAAAGTACAGCAGAGGCAGATGGGAATGATAATGGTTTTTTAGGTAGGTCATGAACTAAAGTACTGGACAAAGAAATGTTGACTTAATTATTGCACTAGAGGAAATAAAATTTGGTAAACACCAAGTGATAACTCATCCTGAGGGGGACACAAGTGTCTGTACCAAAGTTCAAGACAAACAATACAATAATGGTGGCAGAGGTAACTTAAGGTAAAGTCAAAGCGTCCTTATAAGAAAACATTGTGTTGGAAACATAAATGTCTGTACTAAATATCGTGGTAATCCATCATGTAGCTGTTGAGCTATTTCTCAGAACAAGTGAAAACACTGACCTGCTGGTGTCTCTAGGATTCTTCTTCTGGGGGACCATGAATGTTTGTACCAAATCCCATGGCAATCTGTCACGTAGTTGTCAAAATATTTCTTTCTGGACCAACATTGCCACCCTTCTGTGGTGGAGCAACATTGCCACCCTTGGACTCACGCTAAAAATCTTCAATGATAAACAACAAAAACAAAGAGCATAAAAAACAACTAAAACTGCGAGATCTTAGTTAGTCTTTTTATGTGGGATTTTGATCAAAGTAAAAAATGCCTTAATTCATGGAAATATATATTTCTTGTATTGAAAGAAGTGACAAAAAATGAGCAGAAAGTTTTGTAATGAGTGCATTCACTCAAAGTCAAAAGTAACATGATTCCCCAAAAAAGACTTTTAGAAATTCCCTTTTGTTTTTACCTTTTAATATTTTAGTCAGACTTGCTTTAAAGTTTTAGAATTCATATGAAATTTTAACAAAATGTTCTCATGACCATTACAATCCAAAACAAACATGTTTCTCCAAGTTTGAATCCCGTTAAGTGAGACTGGAGTTGAAGTTGTAGCCCGAAGCTGCTGCATCAACAGTGAATGGACGACGAGCTTTATGGGCCCGTACAGCTCTCGTCTGAACTTTATTATGTAATGTACAATAACGCGTTAAACTCTGGTAGTGCCATCAGTTCAGAGGCAGAAAATGGCACAGAAAACCATCTTGTACATTTTTACTGTCTGTCTTCTGTCTCTTGTGATTCATTCTGAACTTTATTATTTTTAAGCTTTGGCTGAGAGGAGCAAAAGTTCACAGATAAAGACTCATAAACCTTCATGAAGTGTGCAAAAAAATCTTCCATGGCTGAAATTCCTTTTAAATGAAGTCCACTTTATCATCCAGCAGTGATTTTTCACTGTGAAGTCATCCTGTTCAAGTTAATTCATCCATTCATACAAAGCTACAGGGTATAACATTTGCGCTTGAAAAGTAGGAAATATTTCTTTGACCTCGCTCTCTGTCTGTCTGTTCTTTCAGGTATGAGATCAGGGACATACATCTTGTGGAGGAGAGCGTCCTGGAGAGCCTGAAGGTCAAAGCCGATTTCCATAATTTCAAGCCGCGACCCTTCAACATGTTGGAATTCTACGGCCGCACCGGCCACGACATCAACGACATGCTGCTCGCCTGCAACTTTCACGGCACCGAGTGCAGAGCGGAGGACTTCAAAGTAGTAAGTTGTTTGCCGAGAAGATTTTATTCGATCGTGACTAAAGGATAAGTCTGGTGATTGTCAAAAAATCCAGTTAAAGACCAAAACCAACAATGAATTCATCTTGCTAATAAGTATTGCCTGTGTTGCCAAATCTTGGAATAGCTTGTTAAATTCAAACTAACATTTGAATTCAACATGTGGGAGGACTCGTGTCGTGCTGTTATTACACGGGGAAAGATGAAGCTAGTTAGCCTATCCCGCTAACAATAGCACTGATTCCCGCTAGACCCTCCGTACGTAACCCCGTGTGTTAAAAATCACAGACAGGATAAGAAAGAAATGACGGGTCAAATCTGGCGCTAAAAAGAGTTCCCAAGTAAAGCACAATTTAATCCAGTTTAAGTGAAAAACATTACAGTGCCCAGGTTTTTTTTTTTTTTTTTTTTTTTTTACATATTTTTGTGCCTTGTTTTTAAAGATTGCATCTACAGTATATTTTATTCTGTGATTGTAGAGTAGAGTGCAGACAATGCACACTGTATAAATCATAGGATTATCTATTTATAGTGAGTTAAAGAATGATGAACCCCCCCCCCCCCCCCCCCCCCCCCACAGCAAAGAGAGCAAACCTCTGAGCAAACTGAAGAAAAAGGCATGTAGTGTTCTAACCTGGGGATACCTGCTGTGTTCTTGTCTGTGCAAGCTGCTGGTTTCAATCGAAACCCTCGCTCGGTGTAAATATGTCACAGTAGGTGTTGTTGTGGGAACATGTTTGTCTTTTATCAGTGCACAGACAGGGCTGAGAGGGGGGTAGGGGCTCAATTGGGGGGAGGTGTCAAATAATTAAAGGACAATTCTGGCACAAAATAAACCTAGGTGTTATTAACATATGTGTACCGAGTCGACCGTTCCCTGGGACATGTTTTCATGGTAATCAAATGTGTCTCTATAATAAAACTAACTACCGCAAACTGGTGATTAGCTGTGATGCTAGCTTTTGAGGGTGAATTGCTATTTAAGACCACTAACAAGGCTCAAAATAGCACCACACCTCAAACAGTAGCATGTAACATAACAACAAGTAAACCGAAGCATTGAGAACTTTGTAACTGTACAGGCAGTTTTTTCAGACAGTAGTGTTCATGTTTACATGCGGGCGCCATCTTGGAAGACAGTCATGATCAGTTGAACAACGAACGTCGTGTAACCAGTAACCAGTAACCAGTAACCAGTAACATAGCTCAAGCACAGCGTTTGTGGTACGAACCCTCATTATGCTGCCATGGAAGTGTGGTGCTATTTTGAGCCTTGTTTGTTGTATAAGAGAGAGATTTACACTATAAATAATTTTTAAACAAAACGTTAAAACCTAAACACAACTTACTTTTAATAACTTTTTTACCAATTTATTTTAATTCCCTGACACTCACAAAACTGTATCATACTTTACAGATTTCTACAAAATAATCATTTCAAACAGAGGCCTTGGCCTTCTTTAGTGTTCACCAGATTTATCACAAAAGCAGGCAACAGCAAATGAAACTATATGCCACGATGGGCATGTTTTTTATGCTACTAGTTTCAAGTATATATTCATAATAACTGACTCCACCAAGGAGAGGGACATAGTTTCACTAATAATCTGTTTATTTTGAAATGGCAATACATCATTTTAAAGATTTTGGTGTTACTGGAATTAATAACAAAAATCTTCACACTAAACTGAAAAAGGCTGTTGCTTTTACAGGACAAAAACACTGCAACAATAAGGAAAAAACACTCTTAGTATTAGACGAAGAGACTACAATCAATATGATCAAGTTACTTTTGAATGCAGGACACTTTTTCATGTTGTGGTTAATTATAAGATTTTGGTCTTTTTTTGCTGTCAAATCTCCTTGTACTCTAATGGAAAGAAAACTTCCAAAATACACATTTAGATGGTGTTTGTTTTAGGCCTACTACCCTCCATCTGCAGATTTCTTCTGAATGAACCAAACAAGCTAATGTGCATCTTTTCAGTTTTATATGACATTTCAGGGGGAAAGATTGTTGATGTAAGTCATTAACTGGGGAAATACTGTGGTTATCCGTTTTAGTTATTTTGTATATCACTTTCACTTGCAGTGCCTTGTCAAATGAATGCAAATTGGCAAATTTTAATTAGTTCTCGCCTAATTTTCAAAACCAAGGGGCATATGTGATGACATTATTAGACACAAAATTTACTGCATTCACCTATAGTGTCTCCATTAAGTACAGTCCATTAGCCTGTATGGCTGTGATATATTGTCTAAGCTAAACGTTAGCTATTTATTACATTATTATTAATTATTATTACATTGGCTCATGCATGTTAGCAAGACACAAGTGAACTACATTTGCCTTTCTGTCTGCCTGTCTGTGTCAGATGTGCCGTTGTGATGTGCACCCTGCTGCAGGGAGACAAGGAGGGAGAGAGGGGGGGAGGGGGGTGGGCTTCGGAACTACACTTAAAGTCTCATCATTTGTCTCATCCGACATTATATTAACGATTTTTATCTAATAAATATATTTGTTTGGCAGAGAAGCTGTGTGCAAATTGGAATATATATTTATAGCCTATTGATTCATTAAAAAAAAAAACATTTGGAAAAAGGTCACTTTTCAATCCAAAATTAGATTTACATTTCTGTAATTGATTCTTCTTTTTCTTGTTTTATGATAACAATTGGGGGGTGTATATATCAGTTTGCATATAAAATATGATTGGAATCTGTGCCGACAAGTCCTTGTTAAAATTTATGATCACTTTTTCTTATGAGCTTTTAAATTATTTCATGGAATCCCCACAGGTCTGTGTATTTTTTTCATCTACCTTTTCATCTCTTCTATTATTCTTTTCTATTTACAGGACAAGGCTGCATTGTACAGCATTGTCCTTTAGAAATGAAATCCTTGTGGAACAGAGATGTGAAATAACGCTGTGGAGCTGGTGAAAGAAATGTGTTTTAAACATTATATATATTACGAGTGACTGATGCTCATGTGCGTTTTTCCCTGCAGCAAAAAGTAGAAGCTGTAATGTCTCTGCCATTAAAGCCTGCTGTTGCTGCTGGCGCACCCAGGCACTGTTGCCTGCGGTCACTGGCATCAGACGTGGTTTTTAATTTGGAGCTGAACATTGATCATTCCACGCAACAGCCTCACCTAAAAGATTGGATTAAGTTTAATGGTCATTTATCTTTCCCACAGAATATTCCTTTTCATCTTCAGTGGACTTCTGTGGTTGTAGATCCTCTTAAACATATCATAGCATCAAGTTGTTTTTACCATGATTTAAACAGGAGAACTGAAAAAAAACAGGCTGGCCTAAGAGATTTATTTTTGGTGTTGGAACATTATTACACACATTCATACACCAACGAGGAGCCCTACATGCAGCCACTTACTGTAGCAGCTGCTCTGAAGTAGCTTTGAAGTGATAAATGCTTATGGGCAATTTTACTATTTTTTCTCACTAACCCAGTGAAAGGAAAACTACTGGAAGCCTTTTGCATGTCTCTACATGCAGGTTGAAGTGATATTAGTGTGGATCAACTCAATTATTAGCCTTTGGTAGCAGTTAGCAACTCTCGCAATGTTTTTTTAGAACTCTACATGGTCAGACACCTCCTTTCATTACAGAGCTACCACAGCCCTTAACTGTATCACCAGCAGGTCTCTGATGTTTGGTTGTTGTGGCTCCTATAAACCGTTGAACACATGGACACTGTGAATACATTTAAAGACCTACCTGTTTACACTTTCTTTTGTGTGTGTAGTTTTTCATACTTGTATCTTCTTTGTAATATAAGTCAGTTGTTTTTACAGAGCCCAAAAAAGGGTTTTATAATTTGTACATCCTCCATTTTTAATCGCTCGATTCAATGTCTCTTGTCTTTTTTCTACTAATAAACGTTTTTTTGCACCAGACATTTTGACATTTAGACACAGTAGGAAAAGCATAGGTGTAAGTAATATAGTTAAACCGGACTGAACTCCATTTTGCTGCTTGACTTTCCAGTTCCTGCACCTCTGCATGCTGGCTTTCTAACTGGGAACAGAGCCATCGTTAATGAGCTAATGAGTTTGCTCCTGCTACAGTATGACAAGACAAAATGTCTGCTGTGTAAAAGGTCTATTAAGATTATGTGGACCAAGACCACCTTTCAATGCCCCCACCAGAAAAACAACAAGGCCTTTAAATTAAAAATCCCTCAAACAGAACAGTTCCTTGCTCTGAGAGGTGAAGATTATGGTACTGTGGCACTTTAATGATGCAGTAGTTCTTGGCTCTTCTCCTACACCCAAACATTGCATCATGACTTTTTCCCCTGACAGGATTTGAAACAGCCTTCTTGTTTTGAGCACATGCTCCCGAACGTTTGGTTAGTGTTGCCTCAATAACTCATTCCAGCAGTGGAATATGAAATGTACACATATTAAGCATGTAAATAGTTTTTGTGTGTGTGTGTGTGTGTGTGTGGTCCTAACACCCACTCAAGCATCCTATTGACCTTTCCCTGTTTTTGTCTACTTTGAGGAGAATGGATAATTCATGAAGTAGTTCCTTTATGTGGCTCACAAGTCCAAGACCGCTTCTTAAACTGTCCCCACCTCTTCTGAGCTCTCTGCCGTAATGGAGCAATTTCTCATCTCTTTGAAGAGCAGTGCAGCGTTCAGGAAATTGCATGTGGCCAGAAACTGGCAGCAAAAAGGTGTTCCCCCTGGAGAGGTTTAAGGCCTTTATTTCTCTCCTCTAAACTTACCCTTTGTTATCTCCATCACAAAACTGGAAAATGCACTTCCTTTGAAGACTGTCTTTGATGCATTGCATTGTTAATCTTTTCATTGTTTCATTTGCAAAGTGTGTGATGAATAAGGAAAGTGGTATATCCCAACTGACTGGTCTTTGTGCAAAGATCAAAAGAAGAAAAAAAGAGGCTGATAAGAAACTATTTTATTTCAGGCCGGTTTGTGATAAGAATACAGACTCAGCACACGATTGAATTGACAGAATCACTCGTTTTAACAATACTTTCAAACGTGCTACCTCTAGGGTAGACTTTTCCAATCCATGGCACGTACAGAAAGTTGACAATACGTTGTCGTCCCCTGTCATAGAATTACAAATGTTAAAATGTTTCCGCATCTTTACAGCTAATGTGTCCTCCTCTGCTGAGGAAATGTTTAACAATGTACTAGTGTGATGAAAAGTAGCCCCCCAAAAGAAAATTAGATACAATATTTGTTTGGACGGTTGCACACAAAAAAAACAACCTTCAACCTGATTGTATCCAATTAAAATGACAGATTTTGCTTCTAAAGAATTCTTATTCTTCTTATCAAATGTTTAAACCAGCCTCTCATGTTACGTAGGAAGATGAGAGCAGTAATAGCAGCACTAAAACATCTGCTGAAACTTACTAAAAAAACGCTTAAAGCGGAAAAGCCATCGTCTCATCACACCAAGTAACTTCTTTCACATTGTCATTGTTATCACAGTAAACATTTATTATAGCTCCTCTAATAGTTCAATGCTTTGCGGAAAAAAAGGTATTTGCTATCTGGCAGAGAGATAAATGAGAAGATTGATACCACTCTTGCCTCTTCAGCCAGGCGATGATTAGCTTAGCTTAGCTTAGCTTAGCTTAGTTTAGCTTAACGATTAGACACAGGGGGAAAAGCTAGCCTAGCTCTGCCTGCTAGCAATTCACTCACTCGTTCACACGTTATATCGTGAAGCTGCTGGCTGGAGCTTCGTATTTACCACTGGGTGATGTCAATCTTCTTATCTAACTCTCCACCAAAAAGTAAAATCCCCAGCTTGTTAAACACCCTTCACAGCTTCAGAAGTAGAGTTGCTTTTCTCTCATTGATGTTTATTACATATTCCTCTGTTGATTGATTTAATTGTATAAGGTAGTAAAAAAGGATAACCAATCAGACTCGTGATAAGTTATTATGTTCCTTCGCTCAGAGAAGCACTTTGCAAAACAGATAAATGGCATTAGCAGTTTTTACGGGGTTATCGAAAGCACCCAGCGCTCCCCTTCTGCTCCTCATCAGTTGCGGAGAATCATCCCTGCTAATTGGACTCTGAGGTATTTCTGAAGTAGACTGAACACTGTGCCAATTCAAAAACCCACTCACCAGTGAACTCCAGTAAAGTAGAACACTGCTCAGAGCCCCACCCGTGACGTGTTCCCTTGGTCCGATGCGGGGCCCTTTTTTGTTTGTCAAACTCTGGCTTTGACAGCTTTACCCGGGGAATAGCTGTTTCTGAGAGCTCCAGAAGCACACTGTCGTGACAGTTGTGTTATAATTTCTGTACCCTGATAGCTGCTGTCATGTCTTAAGAAGGCAACATGCATTTGTAGATTTTGTAGACAAAACGTGAGACATGCTTTGCCTCAGAAAAGAGAAAGCTTTGTGGTATGAGAATCACTGCATTTTGTATCACTTATCATTTGCGAGCTGTGCAATTGTGAATGTATAAAGAATTATGTTTAGGAAATACATATATATATATAACCCCTAAAAGACAATTTCTGCATTTTTAGCCTGTTCACTATGAATCCTGTATATCTTAATTATATCTACAATGACGTTTCAAGAAGTCTATTTTCAAAACGTAATGCCATGCATTGAATACAATGGCTTTCTGAAAGATAAAAATTCTAAAATGTAAGGTATGCTATGGAAAAATGGTCAGCACTAATGTTTCATATACCTTAACCCTCTAGGGGTGGAATAAAACATACAAAACCACCACTATATTGTCGATGCAGTAATGGTCTTCAGCCAACCGGAACTCTCAAAAAACAACCTAGGGGGTGACAATGAGCTCAGATTTCTCTGACAACTCTGGCCGTGTTGGGAGATGGAACAGAAACAGAATCCTAGTTAGGCTGGCATTTCCTCTGGGTTTTGTGGCCTTCAGCGACAGATGTGAAGCACAGCCACCACCCACACCGCCCAGCGGCATATGGGTCAGCACAGCTGCGCTTCACATTCTGGCTCCTGAACCTGTCGCATCCTCCTGCGCTGAGCCAGCAAAGTTATGTCATCCCCTGGCCACAGTGTTTATCCTCATTTGTCCCTCTCTTCCTCCTTTCTTAAGCAATTTTCTGCATTCCCCCTTCGTCTCAACCCCTGTGCAGTACATCCCTCACATCAGTCCCCTTGGGCATGACAATCCTCATTATGTTTTCATGTCGTGCTCTCTCTCCTTCTCTCTCTGTCTCTCTCTCTCTCTGTCTTTCTTTCTCTCTCTCGGTCTCTCTCACTCACTCTCTTTCCCTCCCTCACTCTTATGCCCTTTTCTTTGTTCTATTTGCTCCCATGACATCCCCTTTTCACCCTCCGGCTTAGGAACCCTGAGTTTACAAAAACAAAAAAACAAGACAAAACCAAATCTTAATGAAGAGAGAATAAGGTGAAGATATCACGTACATAGGAAATCACTTTAACAGCCTCTTAAATGTCTTCCCACTAGGATTAACACATGAACACATTGCAAGGATTAAATTAATATAACACAGTGCTGAACGCAGGGCATTTAGTGCTGACCACTTCTGAAGACTGATTGAGGGGCCGAGTAACCACATTACCCAGATCAGCAGGTGAATACTCAGGGCTCATAATGGAGAGTAATCCTGTACTCAAAAGGCAACTGTCAGCAGCAAGAATGCCATACGCAGCAGGAGAGCTCAAGCCAACTTTATCTAGTGTATTTTAATATAGGAACTTCACTAAACATTCAGCTAACTTACATCCCTGCAGAATAAACCCGTCATGCATACTCTTTAAAGTTATCATGTGAAAACCCATACTCAGAGAAAACCTCTGTAGTCAATTTCCATCCAAATGTTGCAAAAATGTAAAAAAGAATTAAGAAAATGTGAATGAACACACGTTGCCATGTTTTTACCTCCCTAGCATAAAAACAGCAATGTTTTGCCTTTTTTTTCCTTCAAGATTTCCTTGTTTTCAAATTTTTGCACAAAAAAACGATTGGAAACGCATTGGAAACGCATTGTCTTTTTTTCTCTCTTTTTCAATTTCCGTCTTTTAATCACTTACTTTGTTTCTTCTTGTTGCAAAAAAAACTTTTTGACATCAGAGAATCCTTTCCCTTAAGGCCAGGGAAACTTAGGTTTTTAAAGGCCCCATGACATGGTGCTCTCTTTCCTGAAATTCAGCCTTGGTTCAGAATTACAGCCACTAGAGCCAGTCCCACAATGAGCTTTCCTTAGAATGTGTCATTTCTTATGGCGTTTTTCCACTGCTGGTAACAGCTCGCCTCGGCCCGCCTCGGCTCGCCTCGGCCCATTATGCTTCCGTTTTCCATTGCAGATTGAGTAAAGCCTCAGCGTGGCTGGTCACTATAGCAACGCGTGATGACGTAATTTTCAGCGCGGCTCACAACAGCACGTCGGCTACGTGCCGCAGGCAGAAGAAATGTTTTGTTTCAAAAGAAGCTGAAGGAAGCAACGAAAATCACCGCTAAAAAAAACAGGAGTTTGGGAATTCTGACGGAGTTCAGACGCGGACATGACTGTTGTTCGCCGACACAAAAGGGTAAGTTAAGTTTCCTGGTAACGTTAGCTAACATTTGCATGTGTTCAGCGTCGCAGTCAGTATTTACTATGCGCTATATAAAGTACATGAACTTTAGCAACCATGATTACACACCAACATGTTTGCTGTGTACTGTTTGTGTTTCAGAGCATTCACGCTCTGCAAAACCGCCGCCGCAGACCGTCTGGTGGGCGACGTCCGACCGGTGAAATCTCTGGCTCTGACCTGCTGGTCTTCGTATAATCTTTATGAGAGTCACGGACAGGCTTATGACAACGACTGGGATGCATCTGGGCCAGCAGAGCCGGGGGGACACTGTCACGGGGTGCAGAGGAAGAAGACCGGGAAGTTTGGGAGGGTTTGATGCGCTACTTGAAAAGCTAAATAAAAACTTTTGTTATATATATATTTTTTTGTTTTTTAAAGTAACACTGTGCAATATTGGAAACGACATGAAGCCGCTAGTAGCCTGAACCGTTGAAAAGTGAGAATAGTGCAGAAAGTGGATAATCTGTCGGTGTCCGGCTAGATTTGTTTTAAATGTCCCGTTTGTTCTGGAAACACACTCCGCACTCTTGTTTGCTAAAAACGCAGTCATAAGTGACGACCAACCAGCAGTCTGCAGGTTTCCACGTCACCTTTTGGGCTCGCCTCGGCTCGCTTGGAACCTCGACTGAGGTAGTACTAAAAAAAGTACCTGGTTGCAGGTCCCAGGGACTTTTTTTCGTAATGGAAAACCAAAAAAAGCGAGTAGAGCCGAGGCGAGTTGAGTAGATACCACGCAGTGGAAAACCGCCATTAGTCTGTAGCTATTGTGCAGGAGAGAGGGGGGGCGAGGTGGAGGCTGGGGGTGTGGTCTTGACCAACTGCCAATTTGCTCATTAGAAACCCATGATGTCTCTCTCTCATGGGTGGGCTAAATTCTCTGGGCGGGCAAAGCAGAGAAAGCGGAGGAAACCTTTCCCCTTATGACCTCATAAGGAGCAAGATTCCAGATCGGCCCATCTGAGCTTTCATTTTCTCAAAGGCAGAGCAGGACACCCAGGGATCAGTTTACACCTATCACTATTTCTAACCACTGGGGGACCATAGGCAGGCTTGGGGAATGAATACTAATGAAAACAAATAAAAATAAAAAAAACTCATAAAGTGAAATTTTCAGGCGATGGGACCTTTTTAGGAACAGTAGGGGGAAGTTTAGTGCAGATAAAAGTAGAAGGAAGGATGGAAGAAGAGGCGTGATGTTTTTTCACAAAAGGCAAGAATCACATCAGCTTTCACTGGGAGAGGGATTGATTATCTGCAATCACTGAGCTTCAAAACATCACCAGTTGTTTTAGCATACTAATAGCCCCATTTTAATAACAAATCTGCAAATTTTAAACATCAGAGACATCTTATCTCGTGTTGTTAAAGGGCGGACAGCCAACCAGCGTCTCCATGACTCCAGCTGGTTTCGAGACGGATCAGTAATGCTGCTAAAGCACGCTCTATTTGCCCGGGCCTGAGAGGGGGAAACACTTTTTCAGAAGACATTTCGGACCAGGGAAGAGGGAGGAAGGGAAAAAAAGAAGCACAGCAGGGCTTAAAATAGCCCGGGTTGTCTGCACTGCTCTGCACATGGTTTATTTATCCTGAGGATTACTGCAGGTGACTTGAGGGCCGGTCTCAGTATGGGCTGAAGGCAGGCTCGCATAGGACTGGCTGTGACTCAACGCTGGATGGCGTTCAGAAAGAGGAATGATGCTGCAGTTCAGTTCATTTCTGACAGAGAGGCTGGTAGTCAGTGGTGGGAAGTAACTAAGTACATATACTTAATCCTGCTATTTGCAAAGGATACAACAGTTCTGCAAGAGGAGGCCACATGTGTGGACCGCATTGGAAGGAGTTTTCCAAATTTATCTTTTTGGTCTATCCCATTACAAAAAAGGTGTCTTCCTTCATATTACCCCTGCCCTGGCCTCTAAATTCAGGATCCAGTTAAAGATTGTTACATAATTACTTACAGAGCCATTTTTGTGATGTTGTCAGCAGATATTTGAGGTCCTCAGATCAGGGCTCACTGGCTGTACCTCTCATTAAGCCCAAAACAAAAGGTAACAGAGCTTTTGAAACAATCGCTCCTAGACTGTGGAACACTTTGCCACATGTTTTGAGAGTGACTGCATCTGTTGACATTTTTAAAAAGCAGCGGACAACGCATCTATTTAGTCACAGTGACTGTATTATTTTTTATTTACACTTTTGTGTTTTACTATGATTTAATGTGATTTATTGTGCTTTTTCTCAGCACGCTGTCTGCTATAGGTGCTTTACAAATAAACGTTATGTTACTTTAAACTTTACTTACCTACTTACGTACTTGTTATGTTCAACATGTCTATGAGTTGTTAGCCGTTTCAACCAAAAAAAATAATTTGCCTCTGAACTTCCCAGTTGGTTTCATTTAAATAAGGCACAAAATGTTAAATTATCCAGTATTTGGATGGAGTATATTTACATTATTGTATGGGTACTTTTACTCAAGTAAAGGATCTGAGTACTTCTTCAGTGCAGTGTTTGTAGCAGGTGGATCAGGATGGTTAAAATCTTTGACATGATGCGCTGTGATGTGAAGGCAGTTATTGTTTAGACTGACTGAACTTATGTTTAATTAAAAACAGGATTCAATGGTTCTACGGTTACCATGTTCTACTGAATCACAACACTTTTTCTTCCTGATGTGAATTGATGTTAATGAAGCGCAGTAACACGCAGATGCAGAATATATGAGTATTGTTATATAGAGTGGAAAAAATGAAGCTATGTAACAGGAATTTAATAGAGACAGGAACATTCTGCGTGGTTTAAAATAGGTTATTCAGTCAGGTGCACAAGAATGCACAAACACACACACACACACATACACACACACACACACACACACACACACACACACACACACACACACACACACACAGCAGTTCCTTATAATCCTTTATTAACGTAAACACAGCTGAATGATAGCAGACAAGGGCTAAACCTGTAAACAATCAAATAATCCTGCCGCGGTACTACCAGCGCTGACAGAGACACAAACAAACAGAGAATTTAGAATACACCTTCTTTAATGTATTTTTTTTTCTTTTGTGTAAACTGCACAAAACTGTGTACAGCCAGATGGGGGCTCAGTGTGGGATAAGGTCAGAGAAATGGACGCAGGGCAGGACAAAGTGGGGAAGAGACAGATGGGAGCAGTTGTAGTGACAGGTGAGGATGTAGACTGTAGCTGGTCACTCTAGGTGTGAAACACGGTGCAGAAATAAACTGAAAGAGGCATAACAAACGGATGAAAGTAAGGGGAGAGAAGAAAGGAAAATGAGCCGGAGGCATTTTATTGAGAACAAAAAATGAGGGTTATAATGAGGTGGTTTTGAATGGAAGGAGAAAGCGGTGGAAGATGGGAACAAGTCGGAAAAAAAGGAAGGCTCTTTCTGCGTGTCTTCCCCTGACACCACTTTAATAACTAATTTATTTTAATGTACAAAAAAGATCCCATTAAGTTTTTTGTATTATTGTCTGGGGGAAAGTAGGAGATATTAATTTACTTGCCAGAAAGTTCAGACACAGGTGCACACATGCAACACACACACACACACTGAAACACAAACCTACACACAGATAAAGAAGAGGCAGTGGCAGTCACAACAACAACAGCGGCAGCCTCCCGGAGAACAGCCCGGAGACTGATTAGTATTTCCTGGATGTTCTTTTGCACTTTTATATCAACCTTAGACTGGCATTTCCACCGCAATTACTGAGCTAATCAGTTAACCAGCGTTGGCCTGCAGCCTAAGTTTAGACAACATTTCTTTCCGTTGGTTTGCCTTTTTAATGTGTCTGTGGGAAATGACGGAACGTCTGCATCATCGTCTCATGGTGTATTGTTGATTGGTTTAGACCGTGGCTCCTCTGGATGCTGCACTTTCCTGAAATATTATCATTGTGACATTTTGAGATTATTGCACATTATACATTGCAGACTCTCAGGAGAGTTCGGTAACAGATAGAAAGACATTTACAGGCTGACAGGGAGGAGGAAATAGGAAAGAAAAAGGACAAACGGGCCAGGCAGACACAGAGCAAAACACCTGCTATGACATAGTTGCATCCTCTAGCAATGCTAGAGTATGCCCATCATTTGCTAACAGCTAGCTATTTGGGACCAGGCTATTTTCAGATACAAAAGAGTTACATACATTGCAGACATTGCTAATTGAAATGTTTGAGTGTAACCTCGATGTAACCTCTCCGGTCTCTCTTCCTTCATCTGCTCTTGAATGTTCTGTATCGAGCAAAGGAGAGCAGGCTTTACCCAGCATGCCCTTCAGGGCTGTAACAATATTGGCGGTCCCGTCTCAACACACCACACACTGCGTACATAACTCACTGCTTATAAATATGTCCCGTAGATGTCAAGATCTCATGCCCAACACTGAACTTCCTTTGGTCCTCAGCAACACACTCGCCAAGTGTAAAAGCAATGAGATGAAAAAAAAGAAAGAAATCCAAAGACAGACAGAGACTCGTACTATTTTAGTTTAATGTCTGAAGTTTAAACCCAATTAAAGATCTCCCAAGAAAAGTTGTTTAATTATGTTTCTTTTTCATTAAGTGCAGCAGAATTCAAAGTTAATAGTTTTGACCGGATAAATTAAATCACTGACTTTAGACAATTAGCCGGTGTTCACTGTTCCCACAATCAAGCATTTATTTTCTTTTGTAGCATGCAACCTTTGTCTTGGTGTATATTGTATTTATTATTGTTTAACAATGTTATTATGCTGCACTCTTGGTCTCTCTTGATACAGAGATTTATTTTAATGAGGCTTCCTTTTGCTTAAAGTTTTTTTTACGATTGATATGGCAATTTTTTCAAAACTTTTAACAACTTTTCCTGTTGTTTACAGCAAAAAAAAGCTTAAATGCTGACTGTACAATGTCCAGCACCAAACAGCGGACAGACTAGCTGGGGAACATATTGGAGCATTTAACAGCTAAAGAGACAGATATTTCTTTCAGGAGTTGGTGGAGAGAACAATCTGCACTAAAAGAGAGTGAATGTTGTACTTACATTTGTCATGTTGACACAAACAAGATTGCAAATGAATGCTGATGTTGCTTTGTGTCTGCTGGAAGGGAAAATACTGAATCCCTTAAAAAGAACTCATAACTCTGCGGTTTGTAATTCTGCTTGCTGCCATAGAACCTCATCTATTGATTACTAATCTACAGACTCCATTGGAATCTACAGACTTTTTAACAGTTTTTTTAGCACTGATCCAGAATGAAAATCTGCAGAATTTAGATTTTCTGCTAGGCATTCTGAGTTTTATTTTATTTTATTATTTGTTAAAACGTCTTTGGAGATTCCGTGTGGCCCTGCTGATCATTACAAGTGTTTGTGTGCGATTCATCACAATTAGTCCACTTAACCCCCATCTCTACAACATTTTAACCCCCTTTTTTTACTCCGGAATTACACACACACAATCCCACATACACGTCATTCTGCTGTTGAACGCCAAAGGTAGTGTTACGCCTAGTTTGGCAGCACCGCTCTCCCCATAGGAAAACAATGGAACGGCCGCAAATCATGTGTAGCTGGCTTTAAGGCCCAATACACACACATACACACCCAGGACATGTAAATATGAATTATTATAATAGAGAGAGACATCAAAGTGATGTGGATGCCATAGCCAGGCGCTCCAAGCAGTTTGGGGGTTGGAGCCTTGCTCAAAAGGGAAGAGGTAATCTGGCACCTCTCCAGCTTCCAGTCCACACTTCATTTTTGGTCCGGATGGTCCGAACGGGCCAGCCTCCGGTCCCCCAAGCCAAGTCCCTCTAAACTGAGCCAGTGCTGTTAATAATCTTTGTCATTCTTCACTTCATACAATACTGGTGTAAGATGTTGAAATGCCTCTGTCTTGAAACTGTAGACAAACATGTGTTCTATATGGATATATGTTGTCTATATATAGAATACAAGGTAAGATAAGATACATACAGAGAGATGAGAAATGATCCTTTTTATCTCTGAATATCAAACACATCGTTGGCATGATAGAACATTTTTTTCTCCGTTTAACTCCCACACTGTCACAATAAAAATGATGCAACTGTCCTTTTTTATATAACGAAATGAAATCAAACACATCCCTCATGCTACCATGCTTTGACATTAGGTAAAACAAGCATTACCAATTAGTGAGTGATGCTCAGACAAGCACCCAGAATAGAGGACATCAGCCACTGCAGTGAGGAGAATGACAGGTATATCTGGAAAAGTAAATTGGCTTTGCTTTCGTTGTTTACTCTCTGCTGGTCATTGTTTCTCTGCTGCTCTGATAAGTGGAGCGGCGCTGATGTTGAGGCCGAGTGGTCAGGCGTGCTGCCTCGTCTGGCTCTCTCTCACTCTCTCTCTTTCTCTTGGTGTCCTCTGGTTGACAGGGACACACTTGTTTAACGTAGGAGCAGCAGAAACTTGTTATGCTCGTCTAGACGTCAGTCCCTGCTGGGTGCAGATGCTGCTGTCTGCCCCGCAGGACCCCGCCGGTCCAGCTACTCTCCATCCTCTCCACCTGAATGACACTTCAGTGCCCGAATAAGGGATCAGCCATGTGTTATCATGTTTGCAGTAGGAACAGCAGAGAAGAACGTTGATGGAATGGTGCGTGACACTTCTTAGACAGCCGTGTTTTTTTTTGTCTCTAACCTCTGACATGACTTCGAGGCTTCTACCTTTTAAATCTTGTGAGCAGCCTTCAAAGCCCAGTACGTTTTTGTCAGCAAAGTGATGCAAAAAAGTTAATACATTTCCGAAGACGACCTGATATTAAAATGTAAAAAAATAGATAGCTTCTGTAACTCCATACAATCTAATTTTTCTCTTTTATAGGCCTTTCTGGAAAAATGATTGTTCTTCCTGGGGTTTCTACTTTCCATATTATAAGACAAATCTCTTGTCTTGTCTTGTTTCTTTCAGACGTTAAAACCTTTGTTTAATGTTGTTGAATTTTATTTTTTAACTCACAGAGTGGCAGCGCTGTTAGCTGTAAGGTCTGCTTTGTGAAACTTCCCCAGCGTTCAGACCTCTCTGTGTTAGCCGGTAATCCTGACGTCTGAGCTGTTGTTGCTTTTTCTGTCGAGCCGTGACATTTAACGCGCTATGGTCTAGGGCTTATGGGAAGTGCTATTAATTAAAAGCTGCTAAAAAACAGGAAAATTAGATAAACAACATCTAGGTATTACATTACCATTCTTGTCTAAACACATTGGATACTACCCAGCATACTGTTGTAAGCTTAGGTACCAAGCCTGATGTCTACATTTTAGTATTTAACAGTGTCAGTGGTTTTTAAATTAGTTTTTTTTCTCTCTGGAATAGAACTAATAAAGTCACTTTGTCTCTTTAAAGCTGCAGCTTGCATTCACTGATTTTTGGAACAGCAGAAACAAACTATGAACACACTAACATATCAGTGGACTTTTTTACACTTGTCAATTTACACATTCAGCAGTTACGGAGCAACACCAGCAATCATTTGGAGTTGTGTTTCTGTCAACATGATGAATACGAGTCCTGTGTTTCCTCTTCTTTTTTGCTTTATTTTGCTTTACACTAACTCCTGAAACAAGTATCTGGCTCTTTAGCTTTTGAACGTCGCGCTGTGTTTACTAGATAGTGGCTAACTTTGTCTGTTTGCCGTTCGGTGCTGAGCAGGCAGTGTAAGATTGGTTTAGAAAGTTTTTTCATTAAAACGACTGCATACAGCACCTGAAAAACAATGCAAGGAGAGTTTTGAGAGTGAACCAAAAAAATAACTAATAACAGAAAATAACAATGCGCTGAAAGTCACTAGAGTCATGCTATGTCATTAGGAGCGACCCCTTTTGTAGTCGCACGATCCTTTGTTAATATAAAAATACTGACAATAGCACTTTATATAAAGCTTAAGAATAGCTTTAAAAGAAAACTTTTTAACCATCATTTGAAATTATTTATAGCTTAATGTAAAGAGAAATATGTGTTTTGGGGGAAGGTTCATTAAAATAGTAAATAACTAAGGACAATAACCTACTTATGGAAGGCCACTTGGCAATTAATGTTGGCCTGGTGGTGGTGGCCTTTCTCATAAATCTATTATTCCGTGCTAACGAGGGAGTCATTGGGTGCATGCATGTGCGTCTTTATTTTATATTTTTTTATCAGTGCCCTGCCTTATCACCTCTGACACCTTATTGAGGACGCTGTTGTTTTAATTATACACTGATATCAGTGAGGGGAGATAAATTTGAGTGGCGTTCATTATGTGTTGTATTAGCATTTAAAGACAAATGAGTTCCACTTTGTGAAAGCGGGCTGCACAGTTTCTGATAGGAAAAGGGAGAAAGGATTGCGTTATAAATAGAGGAGGACAGAGAGACATCGGGACAAAAAGGGGACAAAAAGAGAGAGGTGTCAGGACAGAAAAGGTCAGATGGTCCCATGCTATAAGATGCAATTTTTACCTTTTTAAGTAATAAAAGATTTGTAAAAAAAACTGGTGAATTTATCTTTGGTTTTATTTTTTGTCCGAACAATATATATATATATATATATATATATATATATATATATATATATATATATATATATATATATATATATATATATATATATCTTATCTTCTGTCATTAATGTCACTGTCATTTACAACTAAGCAGCATCCTTTCTCTTCTGATGCTTGTCTTATGTTACCACGCAGTTACAAAGCCAGAATATAACCGAACAGTATTTCCCTAATGAGAGGCTGGACATAGGAGAGAACTGTGATTTCACAGGCCAACGCTGAGTCTGAACGAGCTGAGCGTGAAGAAAAAGAAGCGAGGTCATATAGCGTCAGGAAGGGAATGGGTCTCGCCACATAGAAATAATCGGAATGTGGATTTTGGTCTGACTGCACCATTATAGAGTTTGGTTGCAGTAGAGTTTTTTTCAATTTTGTATTCCCATTTAAAAATGATCTTTTAATGATATCTTAATTGCTGTACACGGGGCTATAGATACAAAAATCCTCCAAAATTGACCCATAATCTGAAATTTAATTTGTTTAACATGCAGACTCCTCCGTTTTCTCAACAAACTCATCTTTAGCTTCCAACCAGGGTCACCCGGTGGGGAAAGGGGCACGTTTTTTTTAAGAAAGAAAGAAAGGTTTCCAGTCAGTCAGACCAGCTCATCAGGACCAAAGGTTTACAGATAATGTACACTCATCGAGGATGCTGTGCACTGTACCTCTCAATGTGGTAAATGTGAACAGCAGTTAAGGGAGGAGCCAGTAGTGGCTATGTGGAGGGGAGTTTGAATATGTATCATAGTTTATATGCAGCCAGGCCTATAAAATCACTGATGGTCAGCATCGCTCTTCTTTCCTGCTTTCGTCCAAGCCTCAGCAGTACTGAGCTTGTTTTCACACTGCTACTAATAACAGTATTGGATCCTGATGTTTTCAATAAAAGTTGAGTTCAAACTTCCCCTCTATTTCAAAAATGCCTCAGTATCACAGGCAGTTGCATATTGTCAATATGCAGATGCTGTGTTCCTGCTTTCTCTCTGATTTATGCAGCAACGAGGCGCTCATCAAGTCGTCATTTGATTGCTTCGTGTGTTTCGATAAAAAAAGATGCCATCGCCTTGAATGATGCCTCTCATTAGCTGCGCTTCAGACCAGGGCTGTTCCTACAGACGAGGAGGACGACTGCAGTATTTGTTTTTCTTGTCTTTTCTGTCCCTGTAGGATACCCTGAAAAGATCTTTACTCACAGAAAATGAACAAATAAACACACATATGCACTCTCACAATAATCTGACACCTGTTGTAGGATTGTGTTTAGGTGTACAGTGAATCTCAGTATAAACGAGCTTTTAGCCTCCCATTAGCACCTTTTTAGGTCACCATGGCAACCTCAGCCTGTTAAGAGCCTGCACAGATTGACCCTCAACTTTCCCCAGCACTACTCACTTGCTGTAAGCTCAGTGTGATTTCTAAAATGAACCAGTAAAAAGGAAAAAAGAAAAGCACCGCAGCCGAAAGCATTTTTTCATCCACCATTTTTGTCTGATACGACAGGAATTAAAATCTATAACAACCATTTGAGGGGAAAAAAATCCGTAGAAATAATTTAGAAGAGACAATCTTTTACAGATGCAAATCAGTTTCTTATCCATTTGTCACAGATTGGTACGCCTCTGTTTATAATTGCTCCCCTCTGCCAATTACTGGTTGTGTGAAATATTATTTGAAATAATTTTCAACAGCTTCCAATTATTTTTAAAGTTTTGCTTGCTGTCTTGTTAGCGTGACTTTTACATCAGGGTTCATTTCTAGCTTTAAGCCAAACTTTTTTGACTTCCTTTGTGACTCAACGACAGTGCAGTTGTGATTGTTGGCCCGGCCTTCTATATGTTTGAACTGGTTGTGCTTCTTTAAAGTCCAATGCAAATTGAATTTGATCTGCTACAGCAGCATACATATATCTGCTCTGTAAATCACTTGTCCTGTGTTCTCCTTTACTTTATGCATTATGCAACATTATGAGCTGATTACGGCTCTGTGACTACCTCCGCTGCCGGCTTAAAAGCGCAACAACTCTGCTCCCCATTCCATCTTTGTAACTTTCACACAAACGACAAGGCGGATTAAATGCGTTTCGCCGCCTTGATCAGGTTGTGTAAAAGGGCCTGATGACTAACGCACTGCATCCTGCTATACAAGACAAGAGGAAGTTACTCACTTTGGTCAGTTTAGATGCTGATGTGGTCCTTAGTCTTCAATACCTCTGCTACAGTGTCTGCACATGGCTTGTAAACTAGTTTGATAACTTCTTCTGTGCTCCCCAGCTGGTGCTTAGCCTGACAGCTGCTGTCAATAGGCTCGTTCTAGATGAGCCGGATCGGCGCCTGTTGCATGCCGGTTAGATTTGTGTCCGACTAGATCCCGACTTGCTCTGACATCATGTACACATAGGCAACGTTAATCTCACCAGATCAAGGCAGCCCTAGTTCTGAGACGCAGGCAGCGCAGTTGCGTTTTGACCGACTGCGAGACTCAGGGGGTAAGCCTCTCCTCTCTAAGTGTAGCTCCTATGGCGCCATTTTAATGCTACAAACCCATCACCTGCCATTAGCGTCCTATTGACTACCATTCATTTTGACGTCACTTTGACAGCAAATAACTTTACATCTAAAGCGTTTAAAGACTTTATTTGTCCTTTGTTTATTTCCAAAGAAACACGACAATGTTTAAAAGGCTCCATTACATTGTAGCTCACGTTATGGCACTGTAGCAGACGCTTTTGTAAAAATAGGCTGACGATTGTGTCATAACAACGCGATTTGCTGTCGCATAGGCAACAAATCACCACATTGTCAGGAGAAGCTCGCAGACAGTTTTGACTTACATGAGCTGTTTAGGTTTAATTACTAATGTTAACTTGCATTTTAGTTGTGTGCATATGTTATCTCCTTACATATACTGTACCTACGCCCTCTGTCTCTGCAAGATTGGGAATGATTGAGATTTCTCTTGGAAAAGCTAGCAGAAGACTTTCAGACAGGTTGCTCACGTCTCATCTACGTTGTCAAGCTCAGTTGGAGGCTGCACAGTAACGCTCAGTCCTAACTGGAAAAGTGCTCCTAATATCCTTCACTGGTCTCCGTCCAGAGCAACGGTCTTGTTGGTCCATTTCTATAACTGTCTATGTGAAAGACCCAGGCGGACCCAGAGCATGCTTGGAAACGCCACACTCTCAGCTGATTGGTTTGCAATCAACTCAACATGATTACATTTTTTATAAACTTTTTATTGATTTTGAATTGTAGGAATTGTAATTGCCATTTGTCTGATTTAAGGGGTTTTCTGTACAGAACACAGGTTGTGTGGCTGATAGTTACGTTTAGAAGTCAGAGAGACTAAATCTGTTCAGATCACAGATCCTCTACAGTGTTGTTAATTAAAATCAGCAACACATTTCATGTAGAGTAGTTTGACAGCTACTCTGTCATAATTAAAACGACTAGAGACTGTGTGCAAGCTGATATAGGGGTCTGATTACATTTTCTTGAATCGGAATCGCACCATAGTGTTTCTGTCACTTCCTGTTCAGCATGAAGGCTGTCGAAATCAACCGGAAACTGTCTAACTTGAGGGCGGATTTTTGTCACCGCCCCCGGCTGCTGCCGCCTGCTCTCGTCCACCTAACAGGCGAGGCGCAGGTCATCTGGAGCGCGCCTAATAAAACACAGATACCAACAAGCCCTTCAGCCAGCTGGGATGGAAAAAATAGCATTTCAGATATTTGCCCAACAACCTTTTTTTCCTCCCTTTAAAAAACTATACATTGAAAAACATGTTGACATTATTTTAACGGCAGAAAGGGATAAATAAATGTGATTTCAGTTGGACTGAAAGTGTGTGTAGTAAATGTTTGCTGTCCTTCTCTCTCTGACAGGACACAGCAGGGAAGCCTATTCCACCTCTCTGAGTATTCATTTCCCAACAAAGAAACACCTGCAGCGTGAGGCAAATAAAAAAGGATTGATTCTTTACGCTGTGCACAACATAAAAATGAATGGCTAAACTATGGCTCATACGTCTTGAAAGTATTCTCTTCCAGTTCCCATCAAAATAGAAATAGAAAAAATCGTCAGTGGCCAGAGGGTATCTTTAAAAAAAATCCAAGACTTTTAACTTATCTTATAACCTCTAATTCTAATATACTTTGACCGCCATGTAAGTTTCTGATTCTGCGAAAAGCATAATAAAGTCATTAATAAAAACTCCCTGTGGCTCTGCTATTAAATTAATAGAAAACTCATAGATGACAGGGCATGTAGTTATATATGCTAATTAATGATTGCTGCAAATAAAGTATTAAAAATGGTACATTATTGCAAGAGTTGTTTTGTTCTTTTGGCCACTTGGGGGCAGCAGAAACAAGTTGAGAATACAATGTTATATTATCACTTTTAAGTTTATGTGGCAAACTTGTAAGCCAACTGTTGCAGGATTATACTACATACAGGATTATTTTGATTTTGTGCGACGTGTTGACCTTTGTGTGTGTGTTGACTGTTATCTTGCCCCCCAGCTTGAATCTTCCCTTGTCACTTTGAGATTGGGCAGGTAGTGACGGCATGAACGCAGCGTGTTTGGGAGTCCAAGTTGCTTACATGCACCATCTGCGAAACGAATTAATCTCTCGGTATTCAGCAACAGCATGTGACAGGCTGGGAAATCTAAAGCCTCAGCAGATATCTCTCAGCAGAGTGGGAAATTTGTCACACAGAGGAGGTTCACACCAGGGGAAGAGC
>NC_048413.1:8936891-8945386 GCF_013103735.1 Etheostoma cragini
CCCCCCGACAGTTTTCCCGCCCTCTAAACTGCACCAAAAAGTCCCGTAATGAATGTATTAATTTGTCCCACCTTTGCTGAGTGGTATTTTGGGAATAGCAAAATGAAAGACAGTTGATGAAGAGGAGTTTGTTAAGTGCAAAGAAGCAGAAAGGTGCTCTGCGCCAGCAGTACCTCTATCTGTCTTCTGATATTTTCAAACTAATGAGGGTGATGGCTCCCTTCTCATCCTCTGTTGGGATGCAGTCCCCATTGATCAAATTGGCCCAGGGCCACAGTGACTCGACCTGTGTAGTTTCCATCCCTGGGCCTATATACTGTACGAGCTGGTCCCAGCTAAATCCCCCTGTGGCGCTTAACTACTTCATTACAACCACTCAGATGTTGAATCATAGAGCTAGTCCTAAAATAAATCTCTGAGTACTCTATTGTGCAACTGAACTATGTATGTGTGTTTTCTACGAGGGGTTTCCAGAGGGAATGGAGAACATGTACTGTATGTCATGCATTATCCATCAGCGCATCCCCAATCTGCATCTCTGCATGTATGGGTACTGTAACCCTTTGACATATTACCATATGTCCATACTTGCTTACGCTCTTCATCTCACCATAGAACATATTGTATTTGACTTATTTACGTGGTTATTTCCGAGGAATTCGTCTGACTTTTGCACAGCATGTCATAAAAGGAGGTTTCCATTTTGTCAAGCTCTCACAGCACACATTAGGAGCACAATGGCATCACTGCACCTCAGCAGCACTGTGAAAAAAGTGGTCTAGGACTTTTGTGAAGCTTGTCTTATCAGCATGATTTACAATTTAATTGAGCGAGGGAAGATGATATTGATTTAATTTGGTGTAAATTATGAAAAATGTCAAGATGAATGTGCAAAGTGAAACACGCAATTTCAAGAGCCTTCTGGGGCCATTAGAGAGTTTAAGTCAAACGTCAGGTGAAATGTTTGGAGACCGCCTTTTTGGCTTTCCTAAATGAATTTTCCTCCATCCTGCTAGAAGCTGATTATGGCTCATTATTATACAATGCATCTTATTAGACATGCACCAAGGAGACATGCACACAACATTTAAATATTCAAATGATCACAATTATAGAGACAGACAGACAGTATATTCACACACATTCTTACACACACACACTGTACCTACCAACAAACATCTATCCATTTTAAGCCAGAAATATTTTACCAGCCCTGTATTACACCTAATAATATGTCATCACAGATGACCTTTTGTCTTGGGCTCTGCAGCCAGACGCACACGCAATCATCTGACTCTAGAGACTCAAGAATCAAATTCATTATTAGGCTAATTAGATAATTCATAGAGATCCATTTTGTCTGTGGTGTACACTTACTTTGCTTAGACTATAGCAACAGATATCTAAGCGCAGTTCAGACCAAAAGAGTCGCGTCAAGATGAAACCGTTTTAGAACATTGCAGGGAAAAGTTGCAGTTACATATAATATATCATACATTTGTCACAAAACTTGCAACAGAAGCATAGAAATTATTAAGACCTATTTGATTTGGTTACCGTGGTTACAGTAGTCAAAAGTCTCGCTCCTGATCGGTTCACACAGCCCTTGATTTATTAATTTCTCAAAGTTTCAAACATGATCTGACACCACCACATCCACCACAGATATTAAAAAGAGGATTTGGGGCTGTCTGTCTATACGTCTGAACGTTCTTGTGAACATGATATCTCAGGACTCCCTAAATGGAATTTCTTTACATTTGGCACAAACTTCCAGTTGGACTCAATGATGAACTGATTTTGGAGTTCAAAGGACAAGATCACTGTGACCTCACGTCTGGCCCATTCTCATGAACGTGATATCTTAGGAGCACCTTCAGGGACCGTCTCCAGACAGACATTAATGTAAACTGCAACTTGACTGGTTGGACAAGGCATACATCCGCAATGCGGCAATTGTAGTTAATGATATAATTTGCGATAATTAGCTTGTTACTCAATAATGAGCCCATGTCCTACAATAGAAAGCTAAGAGAGGCAGAGGAGAGGTTTCTTCCCTCAGAATGGTAGACATCTTCACATGGACCTTCCATAAAGACCTTATGTTTAGCCACAATATCAGGTCTTCTTTGTTCAAATACATATTTTTCGTCCCCTGTGCCAGAAGGCATCCAATGTGTATGTTTATGTACATCTCCATTTCATTTTCAGATTTCATGTTCATTATCACCTCATTCATGATCATCATATTGTTGTGTTCAATCTAAAATTCATCTTACGTCTCAGTCATTCTACATTTGGTGCTACTATGTAGAATGAATTCCTTGCTTTACTTCCTCTAAACTCTGTTATACTCTATTAATACCTTTGTTTGTATTGCTCATACTACACTGTGTTTACATATTTCTTTTTGCATAACCTACTCATTGCACTTGACACATAAGGATTTAATCCTTGTTAACTGTGATGTCTGCTTAAAGCGCCCTCGGCTCCTGTGACTGGGCCCGGGGATATTTATCCCTCGATGTTTACTCAGCTATGCATGACGAGAGGGCGGTGCACATTGGAGTTATAGGGCAGCTGCTGTAGCTGCTGCTGTGATGGTCCCTCTGCCTCCCGAGCATAGGTTCTGCACACGACTGGCACAAGCAGGCAGGCAGGAGATTTGTAGACGACGTTGATGATTGAGACATGCAGAGGAGGGTTGTAACAACCCATATGGAGGGATGGAGAGAGAGGAAGGAGAGTGGGTGATGATGCTGAGATGAATGTTACGTGTCACAATTTGCAAGCAGTGCAAGTACTTTTAAACTGCCGTTTAATTTTATATATAATTATATCATAAAAATGAACTGTGTAACTGCATCGCATAACTGGCTGAATGTCTTTGTCCTCCAAAGCAGCCATTTACCATCTCACTCTGCTTTTGGTCACTTGGGAGAGAATAAAATGGAGGCTGCTAACTGCAAGAGCCTCTATAGAAAATTGAACAGCTCTGAATGAATGTGAACTGACAATTCTAAGACATTTATGTCCCCCATCCAAATTCACAAGACCATTTCCATTATTCACCAAGAGGCGCCTGGACTGGAGGAATTTGAAAGTATAATTTTTGAGTAGTTGTTTAGAGTAGCATTTGAGCAAAAATGTCCCTCTATCTTCATTTTGGTGAATAGCAGGTGGGAGAAATCCCTCAGGGTATTTTTTCCTCTCAGTGTGTGGTGCACGTCCATCCACCAGAGAGACCAGGCATTGCATTAAACCAACAATTAGTTGTCCTCAGAGACAAATAGTGGCCCCGCAGGCTCCGCTGCCTTCGCTTGATCGGCTGTATTATGTTGTGAATCTTCTCTGTTTTCCTCAGAAAGGGACTCTCTTTAATTCTCTGCTGATTTGGTTCCCAGTGTGCACAGGGCTGGTGTGCAACATCCATCTAATTTATATGAAAAATTGGTGCCACATTCTGATATTATCAGAATATTTTCATTGCTGATTTATCTGCCTATTACTTTCTGGATTTATTCATAAATCATTTGGTCTATAAAAGGCCATAAATAGTGAAAAAAAGCATATTTGCAGTTTCCAGAGCTAAAAGGTGACGTCTTCAAACAGTCTAAAACCCACAGATGTTAAATTTAATATCATAGAACAGTAAAAAAAAACAGTAACTATTCACACGGAACTAGGGGAGTTTGGGTGTTTCTGATAGAAAAATAACTTCAGCAATTTAATTATCAAATTAGTTTCAGATTTATTTCTGACGATCAACTAACTAACTTAACTAATTGTTCCTGCTCTAAAAGGGTCATATGTTGTTACTAATGAAACAACCTTTTCATCTCTTCTCTCACCTGCTGGATGTTGCAGTCTTACATTATGACACCTGCCTGGTTTAACCCCTATCTTAATTTACTCTGTCATGACAGCGCTAAAGTCAGCACAGTCCTGATTTTTTTAGATAGAGGCAATTTTCTGAGGCTGATATGACTTTAGTGAATACACACTTCCATATTTCTTCATATGATATGCTCCCCGCTCACCTCTGTTCTCCCGAGGTGCCCCTTAACCGGCGTTATGATGCTATTGTCTCTGAAGGTGATAGGTACTGAGTGCCCGGACAGTGTCTGAGAATAGGATGAGAGAGGAGGAGGACTGTCTCTACTGGCCTGTGAAATATTCATCAAATGAAGCAGGGGCGGGTAGGGAAGTGGGGCAGAAGATGGAGAGGAGTCCACAGGGGAAAGAACATCGTAGTTCAGGAGACACTAGGGAGGGAACAGCGCTGCAGACCAGGGAGGAAGGAAATGTAGGAGGGAAAGAAACGCTTCTATTGTGTGGGAGCTGGTGGTTAAAATCCCAATTATGACAGATAGAAATCCAGCGGAGGAGGTGTTTATGATGTTTCATCTATAAAGCAGCAGGTAAAGTAAGAGACTGGTAATGGTTTCCTAGAGTTATTAAATTCTGACATTCAAACAGATTTTAGACTCATTTTCCTGAAGCAGTGGAAAGGTTTAGGTAACATCATCTCCCCTGTTTTCTCCTCTGTTGTCGATAAGGTCAAGAGGACTGGCTGTCCGAACTGATTAGGTGATCATTACCCTGCCCTGCCCTGCAGCCTGCACCGCCCCAAGGTGTCACCCAACACTCAATGCTCTGGACCTAATGGTTTTTATTTGCATGATCAATTCTTACTCATTATTCTGACTTTGACCTCCAGAAAAAAAATGCAATTGTTCAGTCTCTTCACAGTTCTACAGACCACTGGTCAAATGTTTGAAGGATAAATTGGCGGTGTAGACAAAGCTTCACTTTTAATAATAATTAATATTTATTAAAAACAATTTCCAACAAATACACTATACTCCTGTACTCCTGTTTGTTTACTAAAAACTACACTGCGCAGCTGTTTTTTTTTTTTTATAGATGAAATCTTTGTAGAAAAATCTATGTTCAGCAGAGGAGGAATCCTAATGAGTTTGGCAATCCTTTGACATTTCCCCTGGCACCACCACGGGGTTGACATTTGTGATTTTGACTGAAATGTATCAAAAAATAGATGAATCAGCAACAGGTGATCAGCAAGGTTACTGCAGTTCATCCCCTGGGGACCCTGAATGTCTGCTCCAAATTTCATAGCAATATGGAGACATTTCAGTAAAAAACTGAACTGTAAAACTCAGGATGAAGTCAGGGGATCACCACAGTCACTGAGCTTGGGACCATGAATGTCTGTACAAAAAATGAATGGCAATCAGTCCGATTTATGTTGAGATTTTTCAGTCTGATACAAAGTGGTGGAGCTACCCTGCTAATGAGGCTAAAAAAAAAAAACATAAAAAATATGCCTGTAAAGCAGTCATTTGTAGTTTTTCACTTTCCTGGTCATTTTGAAGCTGCTGGCACAAAGATGGGAGATATTTATGCAACTGTTATCTCAGTAGTGTTTTTTCAGTACAGGAGGGAACTTTGGTTTTCTCCCTCTAATTAAGAGAAAGAGCTTCTGTATGAAGCCGTTTAGTTATTCATGCTCCCAGAGGAGCCCTGCAGTTCACTACTACCTATTCTTGTTTGTCTTGTCTTGACTTCTTTATTTTGACAACCAGTGACTCAGGTTCTGATTCCTTGATCAGAGCATCATTATTACACACACACACACACACACACACACACACACACAAACACACACACACACACACACACACCTACACACACACAAACCCCACTGTGCCTCTAGCTTTCATTCCTCTGCCTACAGTTTATTTTCTCTTTGGAGAGGCTCTCTGTTACCACGCAAGACTGTTTATTAGCGTGGTGAGTCCACTCTCAATTCATAATTAAACAGAGGAGGGAGATGCTTTGGCAATGATCTTTTTATTCCTGAATTATGTTTACCTTTGTGCTGCAAACGTAAGTGATCCAACTCCAAAATCACCCATCACAAAGAGTGTAAACTGTAAAGTCACCAGTCTACTCTGGCTTTGTCGGCTTGTAGCTTGGCTGAATTCCTTTGGTTTAGACACTCACGGCAGGCTATCTAAACATTCATGCTGTCAGTTGTTGACTGAAATATCTCAACAAATATAGGAAGGATTGCCGTGAAGTTTTGTACAAACATTTATGGTTCCCAGACAATGTATCCTACTGACTTTAGTGATCCCCTGACATTTCCTCTAGCGCCATCACAAGGATGACATTTTTGGTTTTCAGTGAAATAGCACTACTGGATGGATTGCCTTGAAACTTAGTACAGATGTTAAAAAATCTGATCAGGAGGAGGAGGATAAGCACACGTGCAACTATGATATTGCTCATGTGAGGTTTTTGAAACAGCAGCACACTAGCATGTGGTTGTCAGCATGTAAGCATGCTGACATTTCTCATTCTTAAGAACAGCCCCACAACTCAACTCTTAGTCTTATTCATATTAATCCCTTTATTTATTTAATAAAGTTTATGCATGTGTAAAGAAACCAAGTACAGTTTTTCTGGGTCAACTGAAAACCTTGCCCTATTAAAAATTCTAAATTACACAAGCGGCACAATAGGATGCAAACAATGTGGATGTACTTTAGTGCTGGACACCGTGGGCTGCTGTCTACTCACTGTTGCATTTAAGTAGCATTTTCCCACTGAAAGCTGTATACGCGTACGGCATAATAACAGGGAAAGTGTTGGCACTTAACTGAGACGACTTTAAAGTCTTTGAAAACTAGCCCAAAAAACAACAGAGCACTAATGGATTGAACTTGCCTGCTGAGACATCTTTTAGCAGCTCAAGGATTGCAAGACTTGGCTAAGTGGATGGGAAAGTGCACAGATTTTTGATTTAGAGATTTTTTCAAAATCTGATGTGGCTCTCAAAACAGATATGTATAATTTTTTGCATATTGATAAATTACATCAGAGCTTTTTGAGTGCTTTTCAATATATGGGGAAATAGTCTGTGAGTGACATCTTTACCACAGAGTTTTAAAGATCAAGCCAGTGTAAACTGCAGTCAGTATTACATTCTGTGGAAAAAAGGATTGGATTTTTTTGGAGTACCTTAATAATGGTAAAAGCGTGAAGATGTTACAATTAACAACAGGTAAAGTAAACTTTCACTTTTTAGAATTTCTCATGTTCCACATGATCTTTGCTGCAAAAAAACTTTTTCATATGTGCACAATCATTTATTCATTCCTCATCATAACAAGCAGCTGCAATATGCATGCTGTGCAGACTTGGTGCATTATGTATGTTTGATGTTTTCATTCTTGCCACCTTTGTCACATCAGCTATTCAACACAAGGCAGAGAACAAGTGTTACCCGGCATCACCTCACTTTTGTGTATCGATCAAGATGCTGGTGAACATCATGCTCCTGTCACACACATGACTTCTACATTTATGTAATGATTTACTTATTTATGAAGCGCAGCCGCTGTATGATCTGACACATTTATGCTTTCATTTGTGGAGAAAGGGCAGAGCCTCTCTGGCAGCTGGGTTAGCTCTTACAGATGTTTAATGAGCCAACAGACTTCACAGGTCAATAAGTTGGAATGAATATGCAGTGAAGGCCACATGCAGCAGGTTGATGAAAGAAGAGAAGAAAAGAGCAACCCGCGGCCCTTTGTCTCTCTCTCCCCCCTTTCAAAAAGCCTTAAATCTTAGAAGATAAGAAAAGGTAGAATGGACGGTTTCACCAAGGGTGTAATTACTGGATGATTGTTCGCCACGGTAGCGGCTTAGCTCCTGGGATGGCAAAGTCCTCCTGTCGGTTGGTCGGTCCTCCACTTTGCTCCAGCCCAAATTATCTGGACAACTACTAAATAGATTGCCATTCATTTTGCACAGTCATTCATGGTCCTCAGAGGTTGAATCATATTTGACTTTGGCGATTATCTGACTTTTAATCTATTGCCAATATGAGGTTCACATTTGTGGTTTTAAGTTAAGTTAAATATATCAACAGCTATCAGATAGACTGCCATTAAATTTGATGCAGACATACTGTACATGTCTCCCCTCGAGATGGATTATAAACATTTTGGAGATCCCATGACTTAATCTTGCTATGGCATCAGATCAACATTTTAAATTGTCTTTGGTTTACAAAACACTGGTTTATGACCAAAAAGCCTCAGCTATACTTTTGTGTTTAGTGCAATTAGCAAATGTGAAATAGTGGGTTAAATTAATGTAGTTTAAATACTGTAGTGGGTAACCATCGCACATTTTCAGACAGTCTCTGTGGAAGACATTCGTAGTGTTGCCATTGGTTGTTCACATGGAAAATGACAATGACATTGTTGTGTAACAAATGAAAAAAGAGAGCTTAAGTGACAAGTTCAAACCGTGACTCCTTTTTCACCTCCGCACAGCTGGCCAATCATGGTGTGACGTGGGTGAGAATGTTTGATTGTTGGTTTTGGAAAGTTATAGAAATGGTCGGACACAGCCCCCCCCCTAATTGTGAAGTTGAAAAGGGGGGGGGGGGGGGGGGGGGG
>NC_048413.1:8945428-8960880 GCF_013103735.1 Etheostoma cragini
GGGGGGGGGGGGGGGGGGGGGGGGGGTATTAAGCCTCCCAGAGCTGCTACCATACCTGTAGACACTTAGGTCTTGTTCATGTGAAACAAACATTTCCTCTCTTAAAAAACACTTGCCCACAGGTTGGTCAGTATGAGTCTGACTGTGTGCACACAGTGTTTGTGGCTGGCGTTGCATTTTGTTTGCCAGTCTTGATAGCGCTCAATGTTTTTTTCCCACTCAGATTGATGTCTTGCTTCTACAACCAGCAGTCTCTCGCTGACTTTACAACATGATGGATAGTCGAAATGTTTAAATTGCCCTTGGCATGACCCAAACTCTTTCTCAACAATTACTTGGTTGGTTTGTTCTTTCTAATCATAGATATGTCATTCCGTGCCATAACACTGAACAATAGCCTGCTCCGAGCGTTAGCAGCTAAACTCCCCCTCTCTCTCTTTCTGTCTCTTTCACTTTGCATCCCTGCTCTCCTTTGCTCCTTGCTCTCCCACTCTCTCCCTGCATGGGCCATGTGACTCATGTGAAACTAAATGGTCTAATGCAAGATTAACTCTTTGCCAAAGAAAGCTCAGTATTCATCCGTCTATTAACTATCGTGCACTCATGGCTGTTTTAACATGCTACGTGGGCTTTTGCTGATATCTCACACAGCTTTCAATCTGAAATCTGCATCTTGGATTTTCTTAAAAATTAAGGCTACATTCTTCTTGGCTGGACTGCTTGGTCTCCATGGTAACATCATGTCCATTATAAAGTGCCATAAAGAGAGAATGTTAAATCACCAGTCTGCTAGTCCCCATCACCTCATTGGGTTGATTGTGTATCCCACAAACTTCACAGGAAGACCTGCTTTTCCCCTCTTCTTTCTGTTATTTTAATCTTTCACTCTCCTCCTTTAACCTCTTTCTCTTCCTGTCACACATCCTCCTTTTCTCTCATACTCTCTCTCTGTCATCTACACACATGTTCACACACATAAATAAAGTCAAACACTGACCCCCAGTGGAAAAGCACGGTCAAGAAACCTTTTTGGAGAAGTGCAGAGCTAATTAAACAAATCTCTCTTATGATTTCTCTCAGGTCTTCACCCGCTACGGGAAGTGTTACACCTTCAACGCCGGCGGTGACGGACGCCCTCCCCTACTCACCACCAAGGGAGGTATGGGTAATGGACTCGAGCTCATGCTGGACATTCAGCAGGATGAATACCTGCCTATCTGGGGAGAAACAGGTGAGGGGAACATCATTCTCTTCATTCAGAGGCTGACAAATCTGTCACAGTGTGTTTGGGGGGGGGGGGGGGGGTTAATGTAGAGTGTGGAACTCAAGAGACAAACCTCTGCTAAGTGTCTGGATTCAGTCGTGAGACGCATTTTCCTGATGTGTTGCTCTGATTCAACATTCTTTGACTTCCTGCAGATGAGACCTCATTTGAAGCTGGGGTCAAAGTTCAGATCCACAGTCAGGACGAGCCGTCCTTCATTGACCAGCTTGGGTTTGGAGTAGCGCCTGGGTTTCAGACGTTTGTTTCCTGCCAGGAACAGAGGGTAAAGACTGTCAGACATCATGTCGTCATGTAGAAAGACATCCTCTTTATACATGTTTATTTGTTTATAAGTTTGGCTGACAGCTCATGTGTATTTCCCTATTGGACTCATTTTTAGCAACATTGCTTTGTTTCTAGATCTCAGGAATTAACTTTTAAGTTATTTTTAATTCATTTATTTTTTACTGGGATGAGTAAATAGCCAAAGCGAAAAATTTAAATGAATAGAATACAAAATAGAATACAACTTTGATTTAGCTGTTATTCTTGTATTTGCTTGATTGATTTTTCTATAACTGGCAGTATCCTGTTTTTGATTCATGGATGTTTGTTCTTTATTTACTTTAATTTACTTTTAAACTCCTTCATTTTCCGTTTTTAAAACAACCGTATGCATGTACGGACAGTACGGACTAAAACGTGTCAGTAATACTATGTAGAAGTGGGGAAACTGCTTGTGTTTTAGGGATGTGTGTTTGTTGCAGCTGATTTATCTTCCGCCTCCTTGGGGAGACTGTAAGGTGACGGCCATGGATTCAGACTTCTTTGACAGTTACAGCATCACAGCCTGTCGCATCGACTGTGAAACACGCTACCTGGTGGACAACTGCAACTGTCGCATGGTGCACATGCCTGGTAGGAACTGCCTACTTACTGAGTGTTGTATGAGAGTTACATCAGCGATGTGGTGTAAAATGTCTGTACTGTGAGTGTGTGTTGCTTTGGCTGCAGGCGATGCTCCGTACTGCACCCCCGAGCTGTACAAAGAATGTGCTGACCCAGCTCTTGGTAAGAAAAAGGCTTCGTCCATGTCTGGTCTGAATCTTTAAGGCACAGATACAAAACACACAAACACACATACACACACACACACACACACACACACATATCATCCCATGACATCAGCCACATTGATCTGTTCAAAAGGTCAAACTGAGCTCTGGTTTTCTAATTCTTCCCTGCAGACTTCCTGGTGGAGAGAGACAATGATTTCTGTGTGTGTGAGACGCCGTGCAACATGACTAGATACAGCAAAGAGCTGTCCTTCGTCAAGATCCCCAGCAAGGCCTCCGCTAAATATCTGGCCAAGAAATACAACAAATCTGAGCATTATATTAAGTACATATCAACCATCTGCATTTTTGTAAAATGCAAACAATGCTCTTAAGTATTTATTTTTTAGATACATAAATATATTTTAAGTTAAGTTTCCACTTTTTTTACATAGCATTATTTGTGTAACCTTATAATAATTATGCAATATATATTTTGCTTTAAAGGAATTAAAGAACCATATAAAAGAAAAAAAATCTGCATACATAATTATATATTTAATTCATTAAACATATTTTGTTAAAGGGAACATACTAAAAAAGGTAATGATTAATCACAGCAAATTTAACTTTAAGTCCTTCTATCGTTAGGGTAGGGTTAATGTTTGCTAAAATGGAATATTAATGTTTTGATTTGCCTGCTGTTCTTCACAGAGAGAATATTCTGGTTTTAGACATCTTTTTTGAGGCTCTGAACTATGAGACTATTGAACAGAAGAAGGCTTATGAAGTGGCTGGACTTTTAGGTACGTCAATTTCATCATATATGTAGATGTATCATCTTTCTGTGGATGAAGTTTTTCATCAGCTTGCATCTTATTATTCCAGGTGATATCGGTGGTCAGATGGGACTTTTTATCGGAGCAAGCATACTCACCATTCTGGAGCTTTTTGACTATCTTTATGAGGTGAGGCTCCTTAGGACAGTGATAAGATAGAAGAATAACCCTGCTGCATGTAAGTGTTTACTTCATGAAGAGCTGTAGTTACTATGTCATTGAGGACGCTGAGGTCATGTAGGCTGTATTTTGACTGGCAATGGGAGTGTTTGCGCAACCTTAGGGGACCTATAAAATGTACACATGGTCAAATGTTATAGGCACAGTCCACCAGTTTTAAAATGTGAATAAATATAGACCAAAAAAAAAAAAACCCCAGCATATCTGTTTCCTTGAAACAGCATTTAGACATTCACTTTGGGAAACAAAACCTCTCAGAAAATATTATTAAATGCTTTATTGAATAAAATATAAAAAACAATCCACACAAATAGAACCATTTTAAAATGCATTGTGAATACCAGACCTCAATATTTCCATCAGAAACCAGGTATCACTCTTTTCCTTTGTTAGGCCAGTAAAGGTAGGTTGTCGTGGTGACCTCTTCTGTTTTTTACCCTCTCAGGTGATAAAGTACAAGTTGTGTCGCTGCTCCGATAAGAAGCACAACAACAACAACAACAACGACCAGGGGACGGTCCTGAGCTTAGACGACGTCAAGTGTCAAATCAGTAACTTTCATTAGGCTTCTGTAGCCGCGAGGAGGGAGCCGCTGCACTCTCTCGTCTCTGAGCGCTTTCATCGACTTTGTGCGTCGCAGTTTTCCACACTGCAGGAGCAAAACAGAGCAAAGTGTCTTCAACTGTGCCTGGTAACGGTTTGTGGAAACAGCATGTGGCTGAAGTGAGGAGGAAGCCACACAGACAGCAGGACAGCAGAACGTGATGAATTCATAAATGTCAGAATAAGTGCATGGTCATCTGTAAACAGCTTCTCAAGACTAAGTAACAGATACAGTACATGGGGGCATTAACTGAGCTGAGTTCATATGTGTTCAGTAAATCAGCATTAGAAATCCCAGCTGTGTGGTGGCGTTTGTCATTTGTCAATCTGAAGGATGTCTTTGTAAAATAATTGGTATGAAAGTTTGTTTTTTTTACTCACAAAATGTTATTTATTATTTTAGTTTTTTTAAGTATTTGAATGTCAGTGCTGCACATTCGTTTCACGTTTGCTTTCATCCTCCTTTTGTTCTTGACTTTTCCAGCAACTTTCAATTTTTATATTCATGTCATCCGACTTTATCCATGTTTTTCTTGTTAAAACCTGAGCTTTTTGCCAATATACTGTACTACCTCATCCTGTAGGGGGACAGTGCCCTTAATAATTTACAAGCCAAGCAAATTATTAATTTAAAAAAGGTAATTTACATGTTTAGAAATGAGCAGAGTAGGTTGAAAAAAACATCTGGTCTTAATGTGAGTCCACGTTAACAGTTGCTGAGCAGCAGTCAAAGATCTTTTTTAACAGAAGACACTTTGACATGTCCCAGGAGGAAGATCAAAGGTGTAATTAATTCAATTAATGATGGCTGAATTCTACTTAGCTGCTTCAGTTGCAGGGTCCATGTGCATGCCGTCTCGCTGTCACGCTGTTGCACTGGGACACTTGAATAGAACAGAGCCATTATTAATTGTGTTAATAATAACTCTGTTTTTCCTGCTACAACAAATCAAAATGTCTGCTGAGAAAAGGCCACAATGAAGGGACACGTCCAGGATCATAGTAAATGTTTGTATGTAGTGTAGTGCAGCAGTATCTAAATCAAGTTTGCTAACATTAGCCACCATGAGCTACTACAGTGAGGGAAAAAAGTATTTGATCCCTTTCGGATTTTGTACATTTTCCCGCAGACAAAGAAATTATCCGTCTATGATTTTAATGTTAGATTTAATTGAGAGACAATAATAACAACAAGAAAATCCAGAAAACACATGTCAAAAATGTTATAAATTGATTTGCATTTTAATGAGGGAAATAATTTTTTGACCCCCTTTCAATCAAAAAGATTTCTGGCTCCCAGGTGTCTTTTATTTAGGTAACAAACTGAGATTAGGAGCACACACTTAAATGGAGTGCTCCTAATCTCAACTTGTTACCTGTATAAAAGACACCTGTCCACAGAAACAATAAAACAGTCATATTCCAAACTCTCCACCATGGCCAAGACCAAAGAGCTCTCCAAGGATGTCAGGGACAAGATTGTAGACCTACACAAGTCTGGAATGGGCTACAAGACCTTTGCCAAGCAGCTTGGTGAGAAGGTGACAACAGTTGGTGCAAATAGAAGAAACACAAAAGAACTTTCAGTCTCCATCGACCTGAGGCTCAATGCAAGACCTCACCTCGTGGAGTTACAATGATCATGAGAACAGTGAGGAATCAGCCCAGAACTACACAGGAGGATCTTGTCAATGATCTCAAGGCAGCTGGGACCATAGTCACCGAGAAAACAATTGGTAACACACTACGCCGTGAAGGACTGAAATCCTGCAGCGCCCGCAAGGTCCCCCCTGCTCAAGCAAGCACATACACATGCCCATCTGAAGTTTGCCAATGAGCATCTAAATGACTCAGAGGACAACTGGGTGAAAGTGTTCAGATGAGACCAAAATGGAGCTCTTTGGCATCAACTCAACTCACTGTGTTTGGAGGAGGAAGATTGCTGCCTATGACCCCAAGAACACCATCCCCACCGTCAAACTTGGAGATGGAAACATTGTGCTTTGGGGGACAGGACAACTTCACCGCATCAAAGGGACGATGGACGGGGCCATGTATCGTCAAATCTTGGGTGGGAACCTCCTTCCCTCAGCCATGGCATTGAAAATGGGTCGTGGATGGGTATTCCAGCATGACAATGACCCAAAACACACGGCCGAGGTAACAAAGGAGTGGCTCACATTAAGGTCCTGGAGTGGCCTAGCCAGTCTCCAGACCTTAATCCCAATACAAAGTCTGTGGAGGGAGCAGAAGGTTTGAGTTGCCAAAGGTCAGCCTCAAAACCTTAATGACTTGGAGAAGATCTACAAAGAGGAGTGAGACAAAATCCCTCCTGTGATTGCCAACAAGGGTTTTGCCACCAAGTACTGAGTAATGTTTTGCAGAGGGGTCACATACATATTTCCTTTTATTAAAATGCAAATCAATAACATTTATAACATTTTTGACATGCGTTTTTCTGGATTTTTTTGGTTATTCTGTCTCTCACTGTTAAATAAGTCAAACAAATCTACCATTCAAATTATAGACTGATCATTTCTGTTTACAAAATCATCTTTTTTCCCTCACTGTAGCTATAAGATGGCAGACCAAGTCAGGCTGTAGCAGCAAAATCCCTGAGTGTACTAAACTGAATGAAGAAGAGTTGGACTTTTGGGAAATGAGCTTATTAGCTTTCTGGCAGAGAGATGAGAAGAATGATACCACTCTCATAAAAGAGCGGTATCAATCGTCTCATCTGTCTCCACTAGAGAGAGAGAGAAGAAAACGTTTGCTTTAAACACTTAGTATTATAAAGAACGTAAAGATAAATGAGCTCAACAAAAACTTTAAGATGAAAACGATGTTATAAACAAATGTTTAAAATGCTTTTTTCCATTTGGTGCTACATACTATCTAATTTGCCTTCAAATTCCCTTATAATGACAATCACTGTCCCTCATGTATTTGACAAGAGTTCAAAAAGGATATTTTTTAGAGCCCATCGTTTATTTGTACATGTAGATGCTGTTCATCACATTTAAGGGGAATTTACATTTGGTAAAATCAAATTAATGAGTATGTTGAATGTGTTTTGCCATCTTATAGGGCTCTAAGTTGCATGTGTAGTAGCTCTAGTAGGCGTCTTAAATGTGGTCCATCAATGAACAAGTTAATCTGCGGATTGTGTCATCATCTGTCTGTGAGTTTGGTTGAATCCCGTGAGCATGTATTTATTTGTGCGTGTGTGTGCACCAAATTGAAGAAGCTGATGAAGGAAAAATTCAAAATTCTGCCCTTATATCCAAAACACTGTATCTATTATCAGTTAGTCTGTAAACATGTTGGCTCTGGCGGTGCATGTCTATTCCGTCTCTAATTTGACTCTGTTGGCAAAAATCAAACAATATTCTGTTGGTGTCAATCTACTTGCACTTATTCCCATTGAGCTCAATGATATTCTTAACAGGAAATGGGAATTGTAGAGCGTAGCTGTGAAGTGTTATTATCAAGCACAATCATACCATCAACTGTAATGTAATGTAAATATTGGATATCCTTATGGTATTAACATGATCTGTGTAATGTTGTACATGTATTTAACTGTGTCTCTTTTCTATACATATGATTGTAGTATTTATCAAAAATGTAATTATAAGGCTATTTCAATTTTGTCTGTATTGATACAGTCACAACTGCTTCTACTGTATTTGTCAGTTAATAAAAATTAAAAGCTGGAGTGTTTCCCGGAGTCCACTGCCTGAGCTCAAACATCTCAATACAAGTCCTGTGGCCACCGTGCTTTCAGGTTTTGTTTTATTTTTGCCTCAATTTAAAAAAAAAATATATAATATATATAAATATATTTTCATGTTGATGTATGAAAGGATGATTATTTTAGTCTGGTAATGTATAAATAATGAATTTAAAGCAGTTGTTAAATTGGAGATTAAATGCTAATTTTTACGTTACTTTTACTTTCTTTAAGGTGTTCTTTCATCATTTATACTCGAGATAAAAGCTAGAAATAGCTTTCTTTCCAGTGGATATAATTTCCTGTACAGATATCCACCTGTTTACTGTTTTCAGCCATGCTAGTGCATGGCTTTGGGAATGACTGTAGTTCTGACATTCCAAATGAAATATTGCAATGTTTTGATCAATTTTCATATTTTGTACAGACATTCATGGTTCACAGATACTGTATGATACTGACTTTGGTGATCCTTGGACATTTGAAAATTGTGATTTGAGTAAAATGTCTCAACTTTTGGAAGGACGTAAGCAGGATTTTAGAAACAAGACTGCTGAATGTGGAGTTTTGTTTCTTCCCACTCTTCTGTTGATCCAGCTCTTATGTAACAAGTTCCCCTTTTGTTTCAGTCCCCCAGACCAAATAATTTATCCCACAGGGAACTTTCTGTGACTTTTAATGTGCTAATTTTTGCACAGTGAGAACTCAACACAACCTAGTGTACTGTGGAGAAAGCAAGGCAAAGCAAGGCAGCTTTATTCATATAGCACGTTTCAGCAACAGGGCAATTCTATGGCATTTTTTGACATATTATACTAAGACTTTCTTCGACATACTATCCTAAGACTTTTTTATCACTTTTTTTGACATACTATCCTAAGACTTTTTTATCACTTTTTTTGACATACTATACTAAGACTTTTTTCGACATACCATACTATGACTTTTTAATGGCTGTTTATGACATATTATGCTATAAATGTTTTCAACATTTCGTAGATGGTGTCACAGAGGCTTAGTGGTTCACACTGCTCCAAATGGCACCAAAAAGTAAGACCTGCAGACTTTGATCCAGGTTTAATTCCCATTAAGACTTTTTTTGACATACTATACCATGACTTTTATATCACTTTTTTGATATACTATATAATTACTTTTTTCATCACCTTTTTCAACATACTATACTGTGACTTTTTCCAAAATACTGCGCTAGGACTTTTCATTATTTTTTTAGATACTGTACCATGACTTTTTCCAATGTACGGTACTATGATTTTTTTTTTATAAATCTTTTCATCATAGGGTACTATTCTATGACGTTTTTTCAATGCACTATACTGTGACTTTTTTTAATACTTTTTGTCAACATACCATACTATGACTTTTTAATGGCTTTTTTTGACATACTATGCTATAAATGTTTTCAACATCTTCTATTTGGTGTCACAGCGGCTTAGTGGTTAACACAGTTCCAAACAGCTCCAGCAAGCAGGAACTGTAGACTCTGACCCAGTTTTGATTCCCAGTAAGAGTTTTGTGACATACCATGACTTTTTTTATCACTTTCTTTAACAAGTGACTTTTTAAAATTTTTATAACATACTATACTGTGACTTTTTTTGATATACTATAACTTTTTTCATTACACTATACTATGACCTTTTCCAATATACTATACTATGACTTTTTTTTTTTTTTCAACATAGGCTAGTATTCTATGACACGTTTTTTCAATGTACTATACTATGACTTTATTGACACACAAAACTCTGACCCAGGTTTGATTCCCAGTAAGAGTTTTTTTTTCGAAAACTATGACTTTTACCATTTTTATCGACATACTATACTATGACTTTCTTTGACATACTATACTATGACTTTTTTATAACTTTTTTTATATACTGTACTGAGACTTTTTTTCAACATACTATACACTGACTTTTTTATGACTTTCTCCAACATATTATAATGTGACTTTTTTGACATAGGTTACTATTCTATGACATTTTTTATATACTATACAGTGACTTTTTATCAACATACCTATACTATACCTATACTATGACTTTTTCCAAAATACTGTACCATGACTTTTTATAATTTTTTTCGACATACCAAACTGTAACTTTTTCCAATATACTGTACTAGGACTTTGTATAATTTCTTTCAACATAGGCTACTATCCTGTGAACTTTTCTTAATATACTTTGAGATTACAATTTTTTAACACTTTTTGTCAAAATACATACTATGACTTTTTAGTGTTTTTTTTTTGACCTACTGTGCTATAATGTTTTCAACATCTTCTATTTGGTATCACAGCGGCTCAGTGGAACACTGCTAAAACTTAAAATATTCCACTTTTCTTTAATAATTTGGTATTATTCAACATTTCAATGAAATCCATAGCCTACTAATTAAAACCCTTCCCACTTTTCCAACTATTTTCACTATTTCACCTTCTTCTTACATGAGTATGCCAGCAATCCAGTTAGCTTTGACAATTTAGCTCTTCAGCATTCACAAACATTTTCTGCAGGAATGCTTTTTCTAGTTAATATAAATCTGCAAAGTCTCTTTGAAATACATGTAGTGGAATAAAAAGCACAATATTTGTATCGGTAGTAAAGTTAGTATAGCAGAAAATGGAAGTACCTCATATTAGTACTTAAGTAGGCTACAGTACTTCCCACCACTGTGTATGGTTAATAAGATAACTGAAGCCGACTCAATAACTTCCCAGGTTGTTTTCTTGTATTTGCACGCATCGTTCACCATAGACATTACGCCATGAAGCCGCTCGTACACCATAAAACGTTAAGCAATCTCTGCTACTTCACATAGAGACTTTTGTCCGATTTACTTTGAGCCTGATAACCTCTAATCAGCTAGATGAATGAATGACCAGCTTGCCCTTCTTTTAAAGGGCGGTTCAGTGTCTCCCCTCGGACAAACCAATAAAACTACTTGCTGCTTGCAGCTCCCTGGATTACATAACCATACTGAGCGCAAATCCACGGACAGTCAGTCGGCGTCGGTTCAACCTTATTCATCGTTTTACCTTTTAAGAATGGCAGCTCCGAAGAAAGTCTGCATCATTGGCTCTGGAAATTGGCAAGTTCATGTGTTAATGTAGTCAACTATAAACTGTTTAACATGGCTAACTTTAGAGTTCGTTGGCATCTTTAACCCAGTTGCTAGCCAATTTAACGTTAGCATCACTGAGCAACGTTAGCATCACCGGGCAACCATCCATGGCAACCATCCAGCTAACGTTACTAGCAGTTAGCCGCATTTTACATGGTGACGTTATAGAAGTTTGACTTATAACATTAACTAATTTGCAACATTTAGCTAGCTAGCGTTAGTTAGCTGGTGCACACGCCAGTTTTAGCCCTGATTAGTGCTAATAAATCGTCTGAGTATACATAAAACTGGCCATGTGTCAGTCACGATTACATCAACGTTATTTATAAATCCTAGTAACATGTAATGTAAACGTTAAAGCCTGTGTCAGCAACATAAATAATAGCTTCGTTATATGTCATATGAAACTCTTCTTAGTACCTCTGCAGTAGAACATTTTTATTATTATATCAGAGCCCCATGGCTTTAGTCTTGGCAGCAGAAGCCTCACACCATACGACAAACTGTCTGTAACCTTGTCCACTTCAAAATCTCAGCGTACTAAAACATTATTTCAAACGGTGGATCAATCTTTTAACGTCAAGTCCTTTAGTAAATTAGGAATACAAGTTTAGTATATCAACCAAACCGATTTACTTTAGTTAAAATATTTGTTATATAAACAACGGGTTGAAAATAAATCACGTTTAATCATGTTCCCTATGTAACACTATGGTAACAAACATAAATTCATCAAAGTTCTCAATGGAGTTTATCGCAGTGTTGTCTCCACACCAGTAGTCAAAGGTAGGCTATCATATAATAGAACTGTTTTATGTCTAAGGGGTAGAGTAGCCACATATTTCAGTTCATCTTGAGAACAGCCTGTCCGGTCATTATCTCCAGAAAACAGAAGTTGATGATTAAAGAGCAGCAACTTTAAAGGGAACTAGTAAAAAAAACACAGGAGGGTCTGTGATTATTAATAGCCTGGTGATCACATCAAGACTTTAAAAAATCAATGGATGTTGGATCCTTTCAAACCCCTCTGCTTATCATACATGGCCCCACACTGACTGTTTTCCTTAAATTTTCCTTTCAATATTCACAGATTTTTAAATTCAGTGTGACTTTTATCCCACTTGTATTATGTTAATGAATTATTAACTTGTAACTATCACCAATACAGGGGTTCCGCAATTGCCAAGATAGTGGGTGCCAATGCTGCTCAGAATTCAAATTTTGACACCACCGTAAAAATGTGGGTGTTTGAGGAGACGGTCAATGGGCGTAAACTGACTGAAATTATCAACACCGACCATGAAAATGTGAAGTACCTCCCTGGTCACAAGCTGCCAGCAAATGTGGTAAGAAACTGTTAGTTTCTCACCATTCAACAGTAATTCAGTTTTTTGTCTGTTGCTTTGCTATCTGTTCAGTGCATGGATGTAATGGTTATGTTGGTTCCCTGAGGCATTATTTGTACAGACTAGGCCTGAACAACATATTGTATCACCAATGCTATCCCAAGGTGAGCACATGCAATAGTGAGATTGCAGGAGGACAAAATGTGTGACTATACTCATCATTCAGGTCACACTGAGCAAATGTTAGTTACTTAGTAAAACAAAGGTTTGCATTCACCACATCTACTCACTGTCTGGTCATTTTGACAGCATTAAGTCTCATTTATTGATTTCATGGATTCACCTGTGCTAAACGCTGGTCTTTTTCTTTAGATTGCAATATCCTGTATATTGCAAACAACAAAAGAATTGCAATTTCAAATTCCAATTCCAATATGACATTCAGGCCTAGTACAGACACATTATGCCTTGTATCTGCATTTGTTGTTGTTGCCCTAAATAGCTTCATCTTTCACAATAAAATTATGATTAGTCTTTTTGTAATACATTCATAATGTAAGTTTTATGAAGGTGCTCCTATAGAAGGTTGTTAAACCAGACTTTATTGTAGGTCATATATCTTACAACATCCTCCTCACCCTCCTTTTCTTCTCAGCTAGCCATCCCAGACCTGGTGGAGGCATCCAGTGACGCAGACATTTTGGTGTTTGTGATCCCTCACCAGTTTGTTGGGAAAGTATGTGACACCATAAAGGGCAAGATAAAGACTGATGCACTGGGGATATCCCTCATCAAGGTTGGAAATAGCTCTTTTAATTTCATCATTGTCTCTGAATTTAGTTTTGGATGCTACTTCATATGTTGTGTGATGCACACAGTCTGTGTCCAGGTTAAAGTAGCTGTAAAACCAGTTGTGGAGTGTGGTCTTTGACCCAAATACCAGCTAGACATGGCTTAAAGTAAATACACTGCTTGTGTATTTGTTTATTTTCCTCTAGGGTGTAGATGAGGGACCTGATGGACTTAAACTCATCTCTGATGTGATCCAGGAGAAGCTCGATATTGCCATGAGTGTACTGATGGGGGCCAACATTGCCAATGAGGTTGCTGATGAGAAGTTTTGTGAGACCACCATTGGTTAGTCTGATTATTGGCTTTCATTTTTTTTTCTTGCTTTTATTTTGTGATTGCTTAGCATTGGGTTGTTGCTTAATTAGGCCAAAGTTGAACTTTGTTGAAGAAAGCAATCAGCAAGTTTTAGTCTTGAAGCAGGAAGTGTGTGCATGGTGTTCCAGCTTTCTGCAACGTCAGCAGCACTAGGGTCAGAGTTTAATCTGCTTTGTAGGCACTGTGTAAATTACAGAGTCAGCCGGTTCAGTTTGACATTTGCTTTCTTAAATGTTTGTACGCAGCATATGACTGCATGCTTCATGGGATTTCCTTTAGTGTGTGACAGAATTTATATTTGTTGGATCAGTGCTGGCAAATGTAACTTCTTTGAGGAATTGGAGCTTTACAGCTGCACTCTAAAAGAAACAAAAGCACTGTGATTTCATCATGACTCTTAATAAAAGTCTACCAACTTAAGTGGTGGTGACGTCAAGTCATCTTGTAGAGAACCTAAAAGATAGCCATGTTTTCTTTTCCTCTTGCTTGCAGGGTGTAAGAATAAAAACCACGGGGCTCTCCTGAAGGAACTCATGCAGACCAACAACTTCCGAGTCACTGTGGTAGAGGAGTGTGATGTGGTGGAAATCTGTGGAGCCCTGAAGGTGAGCTTTTATCATGAAACACAGCTGCTTGCAGAAAAGTGGACGCATCACATACATTACCTCTTCCACTCAATTTAATATTTTGCAGTATTATATTAAAGGGGATATAGCATGCTCATTTTCCGGGTTAAACTTGTATTTTGGGTTTGTACTGAAACATGTTGATGTGGTTTAATGGTGGGATTTCTGTAAATTACATAACAAGGGCAGCCAAATCTGAATGGCTTGTTGAATCCCTTGTTTTCTAATCTAGGCAGCCCACATACTATGCAGTTAACACACCACATACTCCATTTGATGTCATTGTTAGCATGAATAGTATGTGATTTTAAACAGAGCCCATAACAGTTCATCTTGCACTGAGTCTTTTTGCTAAATTATCATTATGCAACATGGGAAATAGTTTAACCAAGTTTAACAATTGTCCGATTAGCGAGCAGGACAGCTGCAAAACTCTGCAGCTCTTGTATTAGCTACATTCCAGCATTGCAGACCTGTCAAATATAATGTATCTTTGAAAACTACTTTATTATATGCACACAGACTATACTACTAATAAAAGAATGCTGACAAATCACAGAAATTGACATTTAGTTTTGCTTCAGCAGCAACTGACTGAATAAATCTTTCCCTGGGATACACTCCAAATTTTTAATTAAACACTGTCCATTACACTGTACTTACATTTTTAAAAGCCCAGCATTTACAGATTTATATTTTATGTTTGAGAATGGTATATTTTTCAGGGTGTTAGTTTGTGAATTAAGCCATTTAATAAGCCATGTATATGCTCATAGGCTTCACACATTTTAATAAAAACAATTGTAGATGTAATAATTTGTCTTTTGGTACCAAATTAGAGCTTCTTTTTGCGCCAAAACATTCTGATTCCAGCGTTTCAAACATGATGATTGTCTGTTTTTACATTATTGTAAATGGAATGTCTTGATTGTGTTTGACTGCGTGTCAAACAAACAACACAAGACATTTGAAGACCTTATGTTATGCCGTGGGAAATTGTAATGCAGATTCAGAGTCTGCATCCTTTCCAAAGTATCCAAGCGTCTTCAGCTCTTTACCTGCAGTCTTTGCTAACACTTGCTCATCCGTCCTTCAGAATATTGTCGCGGTCGGAGCAGGTTTCTGTGACGGTCTGGGCTTCGGAGACAACACAAAGGCAGCAGTGATCAGGTTGGGCCTGATGGAGATGATCGCCTTCGCCCGTATTTTCTGCACTGCTGGTCCCGTGTCCTCTGCAACCTTCCTAGAGAGCTGCGGAGTGGCCGACCTCATCACAACCTGCTACGGCGGCCGTAACCGCAAAGTAGCTGAAGCCTTTGTGAAGACGGGGAAGGTGAGTGCTCGGATTTTGAATAATTTTTACCTTTTTTTGAGAAAAGGAAAAAAGTCCAACTTGTTTGGATTTTGTAAAGATTCTATATACACTCACCGGCCACTTTATTAGGTACACCTGTCCAACTGCTCGTTAACACTTAATTTCTAAGCAGCCAAT